>NW_027439342.1:0-147411 GCF_964188355.1 Buteo buteo
TAGGGTTTAGGGTTATGGTTAGGGTTAGGGGTTAGGGGTTAGGGGTTAGGCTTAGGGTTAGCGTTACGGTTAGGGGTTAGGGGTTAGGGTTAGGGCTAAGGTTAGGTTTAGGGTTAGGGTTAGGGCTAGGGTTAGGGTTAGGGGTTAGGGTTACGGCTAGGGTTAGGGTTAGGGTTAGGTTAGGCTTAGGGTTAGGAGTTAGGGTTAGGGTTTCTATTAGGTTAGTTTTAAGGGCTAAGGTTAGTTTTAGGGTTAAGGTTGGGTTAGGGTTAGGATTAGGGTTAGGGTAAGACTTAGGGCTAGGGTTAGGGCTAGGGTTAGGGTTAGGGTTAGGGTTACGGCTAGGGTTAGGGTTAGGGTTAGGTTAGGCTTAGGGTTAGGAGTTAGGGTTAGGGTTTCTATTAGGTTAGTTTTAAGGGCTAAGGTTAGTTTTAGGGTTAAGGTTGGGTTAGGGTTAGGATTAGGGTTAGGGTACGACTTAGGGCTAGGGTTAGGGCTAGGGTTAGGGTTAGGGTTAGGGTTAGGGTTTAGGGTTATGGTTAGGGTTAGGGGTTAGGGGTTAGGGGTTAGGCTTAGGTTTAGCGTTACGGTTAGGGGTTAGGGGTTAGGGTTAGGGCTAAGGTTAGGGTTAGGGTTAGGGTTAGGGTTAGGGCTAGGGTTAGGGTTAGGGTTAGGGTTACGGCTAGGGTTAGTGTTAGGGTTAGGTTAGGCTTAGGGTTAGGAGTTAGGGTTAGGGTTTCTATTAGGTTAGTTTTAAGGCTAAGGTTAGTTTTAGGGTTAAGGTTGGGTTAGGGTTAGGATTAGGGTTAGGGTACGACTTAGGGCTAGGGTTAGGGCTAGGGTTAGGGTTAGGGTTAGGGTTAGGGTTTAGGGTTATGGTTAGGGTTAGGGGTTAGGGGTTAGGGGTTAGGCTTAGGGTTAGCGTTACGGTTAGGGGTTAGGGGTTAGGGTTAGGGCTAAGGTTAGGGTTAGGGTTAGGGTTAGGGTTAGGGCTAGGGTTAGGGTTAGGGTTAGGGTTACGGCTAGGGTTAGTGTTAGGGTTAGGTTAGGCTTAGGGTTAGGAGTTAGGGTTAGGGTTTCTATTAGGTTAGTTTTAAGGGCTAAGGTTAGTTTTAGGGTTAAGGTTGGGTTAGGGTTAGGATTAGGGTTAGGGTACGACTTAGGGCTAGGGTTAGGGCTAGGGTTAGGGTTAGGGTTAGGGTTAGGGTTTAGGGTTATGGTTAGGGTTAGGGGTTAGGGGTTAGGGGTTAGGCTTAGGGTTAGCGTTACGGTTAGGGGTTAGGGGTTAGGGTTAGGGCTAAGGTTAGGGTTAGGGTTAGGGTTAGGGTTAGGGCTAGGGTTAGGGTTAGGGTTAGGGTTACGGCTAGGGTTAGGGTTAGGGTTAGGTTAGGCTTAGGGTTAGGAGTTAGGGTTAGGGTTTCTATTAGGTTAGTTTTAAGGGCTAAGGTTAGTTTTAGGGTTAAGGTTGGGTTAGGGTTAGGATTAGGGTTAGGGTACGACTTAGGGCTAGGGTTAGGGCTAGGGTTAGGGTTAGGGTTAGGGTTAGGGTTTAGGGTTATGGTTAGGGTTAGGGGTTAGGGGTTAGGGGTTAGGCTTAGGGTTAGCGTTACGGTTAGGGGTTAGAGGTTAGGGTTAGGGCTAAGGTTAGGGTTAGTAGGGTTAGGGCTAGGGTTAGGGTTAGGGTTAGGGTTACGGCTAGGGTTATGGTTAGGGTTAGGTTAGGCTTAGGGTTAGGAGTTAGGGTTAGGGTTTCTATTAGGTTAGTTTTAAGGGCTAAGGTTAGTTTTAGGGTTAAGGTTGGGTTAGGGTTAGGATTAGGGTTAGGGTACGACTTAGGGCTAGGGTTAGGGCTAGGGTTAGGGTTAGGGTTAGGGTTAGGGCTAGGGTTAGGGTTACGGCTAGGGTTAGGGTTAGGGTTAGGTTAGGCTTAGGGTTAGGAGTTAGGGTTAGGGTTTCTATTAGGTTAGTTTTAAGGGCTAAGGTTAGTTTTAGGGTTAAGGTTGGGTTAGGGTTAGGATTAGGGTTAGGGTACGACTTAGGGCTAGGGTTAGGGCTAGGGTTAGGGTTAGGGTTAGGGTTAGGGTTTAGGGTTATGGTTAGGGTTAGGGGTTAGGGGTTAGGGGTTAGGCTTAGGGTTAGCGTTACGGTTAGGGGTTAGGGGTTAGGGTTAGGGCTAAGGTTAGGGTTAGGGTTAGGGTTAGGGTTAGGGCTAGGGTTAGGGTTAGGGTTAGGGTTACGGCTAGGGTTAGGGTTAGGGTTAGGTTAGGCTTAGGGTTAGGAGTTAGGGTTAGGGTTTCTATTAGGTTAGTTTTAAGGGCTAAGGTTAGTTTTAGGGTTAAGGTTGGGTTAGGGTTAGGATTAGGGTTAGGGTACGACTTAGGGCTAGGGTTAGGGCTAGGGTTAGGGTTAGGGTTAGGGTTAGGGTTTAGGGTTATGGTTAGGGTTAGGGGTTAGGGGTTAGGGGTTAGGCTTAGGGTTAGCGTTACGGTTAGGGGTTAGGGGTTAGGGTTAGGGCTAAGGTTAGGGTTAGGGTTAGGGTTAGGGCTAGGGTTAGGGTTAGGGTTAGGGTTACGGCTAGGGTTAGGGTTAGGGTTAGGTTAGGCTTAGGGTTAGGAGTTAGGGTTAGGGTTTCTATTAGGTTAGTTTTAAGGGCTAAGGTTAGTTTTAGGGTTAAGGTTGGGTTAGGGTTAGGATTAGGGTTAGGGTACGACTTAGGGCTAGGTTTAGGGCTAGGGTTAGGGTTAGGGTTAGGGTTTAGGGTTATGGTTAGGGTTAGGGGTTACGGGTTAGGGGTTAGGCTTAGGGTTAGCGTTACGGTTAGGGGTTAGGGGTTAGGGTTAGGGCTAAGGTTAGGGTTAGGGTTAGGGTTAGGGTTAGGGCTAGGGTTAGGGTTAGGGTTAGGGTTACGGCTAGGGTTAGGGTTAGGGTTAGGTTAGGCTTAGGTTTAGGAGTTAGGGTTAGGGTTTCTATTAGGTTAGTTTTAAGGGCTAAGGTTAGTTTTAGGGTTAAGGTTGGGTTAGGGTTAGGATTAGGGTTAGGGTACGACTTAGGGCTAGGGTTAGGGCTAGGGTTAGGGTTAGGGTTTAGGGTTATGGTTAGGGTTAGGGGTTAGGGGTTAGGGGTTAGGCTTAGGGTTAGCGTTACGGTTAGGGGTTAGGGGTTAGGGTTAGGGCTAAGGTTAGGGTTAGGGTTAGGGTTAGGGTTAGGGCTAGGGTTAGGGTTAGGGTTAGGGTTACGGCTAGGGTTAGGGTTAGGGTTAGGTTAGGCTTAGGGTTAGGAGTTAGGGTTAGGGTTTCTATTAGGTTAGTTTTAAGGGCTAAGGTTAGTTTTAGGGTTAAGGTTGGGTTAGGGTTAGGATTAGGGTTAGGGTACGACTTAGGGCTAGGGTTAGGGCTAGGGTTAGGGTTAGGGTTAGGGTTTAGGGTTATGGTTAGGGTTAGGGGTTAGGGGTTAGGGGTTAGGCTTAGGGTTAGCGTTACGGTTAGGGGTTAGGGGTTAGGGTTAGGGCTAAGGTTAGGGTTAGGGTTAGGGTTAGGGTTAGGGCTAGGGTTAGGGTTAGGGTTAGGGTTAGGTTAGGCTTAGGGTTAGGAGTTAGGGTTAGGGTTTCTATTAGGTTAGTTTTAAGGGCTAAGGTTAGTTTTAGGGTTAAGGTTGGGTTAGGGTTAGGATTAGGGTTAGGGTACGACTTAGGGCTAGGGTTAGGGCTAGGGTTAGGGTTAGGGTTAGGGTTTAGGGTTATGGTTAGGGTTAGGGGTTAGGGGTTAGGGGTTAGGCTTAGGGTTAGCGTTACGGTTAGGGGTTAGGGGTTAGGGTTAGGGCTAAGGTTAGGGTTAGGGTTAGGGTTAGGGTTAGGGCTAGGGTTAGGGTTAGGGTTAGGGTTACGGCTAGGGTTAGGGTTAGGGTTAGGTTAGGCTTAGGGTTAGGAGTTAGGGTTAGGGTTTCTATTAGGTTAGTTTTAAGGGCTAAGGTTAGTTTTAGGGTTAAGGTTGGGTTAGGGTTAGGATTAGGGTTAGGGTACGACTTAGGGCTAGGGTTAGGGCTAGGGTTAGGGTTAGGGTTAGGGTTTAGGGTTAGGGGTTAGGGGTTAGGGGTTAGGCTTAGGGTTAGCGTTACGGTTAGGGGTTAGGGGTTAGGGTTAGGGCTAAGGTTAGGGTTAGGGTTAGGGTTAGGGTTAGGGCTAGGGTTAGGGTTAGGGTTAGGGTTACGGCTAGGGTTAGGGTTAGGGTTAGGTTAGGCTTAGGGTTAGGAGTTAGGGTTAGGGTTTCTATTAGGTTAGTTTTAAGGGCTAAGGTTAGTTTTAGGGTTAAGGTTGGGTTAGGGTTAGGATTAGGGTTAGGGTACGACTTAGGGCTAGGGTTAGGGCTAGGGTTAGGGTTAGGGTTTAGGGTTATGGTTAGGGTTAGGGGTTAGGGGTTAGGGGTTAGGCTTAGGGTTAGCGTTACGGTTAGGGGTTAGGGGTTAGGGTTAGGGCTAAGGTTAGGGTTAGGGTTAGGGTTAGGGTTAGGGCTAGGGTTAGGGTTAGGGTTAGGGTTACGGCTAGGGTTAGGGTTAGGGTTAGGTTAGGCTTAGGGTTAGGAGTTAGGGTTAGGGTTTCTATTAGGTTAGTTTTAAGGGCTAAGGTTAGTTTTAGGGTTAAGGTTGGGTTAGGGTTAGGATTAGGGTTAGGGTACGACTTAGGGCTAGGGTTAGGGCTAGGGTTAGGGTTAGGGTTAGGGTTTAGGGTTATGGTTAGGGTTAGGGGTTAGGGGTTAGGGGTTAGGCTTAGGGTTAGCGTTACGGTTAGGGGTTAGGGGTTAGGGTTAGGGCTAAGGTTAGGGTTAGGGTTAGGGTTAGGGTTAGGGCTAGGGTTAGGGTTAGGGTTAGGGTTACGGCTAGGGTTAGGGTTAGGGTTAGGTTAGGCTTAGGGTTAGGAGTTAGGGTTAGGGTTTCTATTAGGTTAGTTTTAAGGGCTAAGGTTAGTTTTAGGGTTAAGGTTGGGTTAGGGTTAGGATTAGGGTTAGGGTATGACTTAGGGCTAGGGTTAGGGCTAGGGTTAGGGTTAGGGTTAGGGTTAGGGTTTAGGGTTATGGTTAGGGTTAGGGGTTAGGGGTTAGGGGTTAGGCTTAGGGTTAGCGTTACGGTTAGGGGTTAGGGGTTAGGGTTAGGGCTAAGGTTAGGGTTAGGGTTAGGGTTAGGGCTAGGGTTAGGGTTACGGCTAGGGTTAGGGTTAGGGTTAGGTTAGGCTTAGGGTTAGGAGTTAGGGTTAGGGTTTCTATTAGGTTAGTTTTAAGGGCTAAGGTTAGTTTTAGGGTTAAGGTTGGGTTAGGGTTAGGATTAGGGTTAGGGTACGACTTAGGGCTAGGGTTAGGGCTAGGGTTAGGGTTAGGGTTAGGGTTAGGGTTTAGGGTTATGGTTAGGGTTAGGGGTTAGGGGTTAGGGGTTAGGCTTAGGGTTAGCGTTACGGTTAGGGGTTAGGGGTTAGGGTTAGGGCTAAGGTTAGGGTTAGGGTTAGGGTTAGGGTTAGGGCTAGGGTTAGGGTTAGGGTTAGGGTTACGGCTAGGGTTAGGGTTAGGGTTAGGTTAGGCTTAGGGTTAGGAGTTAGGGTTAGGGTTTCTATTAGGTTAGTTTTAAGGGCTAAGGTTAGTTTTAGGGTTAAGGTTGGGTTAGGGTTAGGATTAGGGTTAGGGTACGACTTAGGGCTAGGGTTAGGGCTAGGGTTAGGGTTAGGGTTAGGTTTTAGGGTTATGGTTAGGGTTAGGGGTTAGGGGTTAGGGGTTAGGCTTAGGGTTAGCGTTACGGTTAGGGGTTAGGGGTTAGGGTTAGGGCTAAGGTTAGGGTTAGGGTTAGGGTTAGGGCTAGGGTTAGGGTTAGGGTTAGGGTTACGGCTAGGGTTAGGGTTAGGGTTAGGTTAGGCTTAGGGTTAGGAGTTAGGGTTAGGGTTTCTATTAGGTTAGTTTTAAGGGCTAAGGTTAGTTTTAGGGTTAAGGTTGGGTTAGGGTTAGGATTAGGGTTAGGGTACGACTTAGGGCTAGGGTTAGGGCTAGGGTTAGGGTTAGGGTTAGGGTTTAGGGTTATGGTTAGGGTTAGGGGTTACGGGTTAGGGGTTAGGCTTAGGGTTAGCGTTACGGTTAGGGGTTAGGGGTTAGGGTTAGGGCTAAGGTTAGGGTTAGGGTTAGGGTTAGGGTTAGGGCTAGGGTTAGGGTTAGGGTTAGGGTTACGGCTAGGGTTAGGGTTAGGGTTAGGCTAGGCTTAGGTTTAGGAGTTAGGGTTAGGGTTTCTATTAGGTTAGTTTTAAGGGCTAAGGTTAGTTTTAGGGTTAAGGTTGGGTTAGGGTTAGGATTAGGGTTAGGGTACGACTTAGGGCTAGGGTTAGGGCTAGGGTTAGGGTTAGGGTTTAGGGTTATGGTTAGGGTTAGGGGTTAGGGGTTAGGGGTTAGGCTTAGGGTTAGCGTTACGGTTAGGGGTTAGGGGTTAGGGTTAGGGCTAAGGTTAGGGTTAGGGTTAGGGTTAGGGTTAGGGCTAGGGTTAGGGTTAGGGTTAGGGTTACGGCTAGGGTTAGGGTTAGGGTTAGGTTAGGCTTAGGGTTAGGAGTTAGGGTTAGGGTTTCTATTAGGTTAGTTTTAAGGGCTAAGGTTAGTTTTAGGGTTAAGGTTGGGTTAGGGTTAGGATTAGGGTTAGGGTACGACTTAGGGCTAGGGTTAGGGCTAGGGTTAGGGTTAGGGTTAGGGTTTAGGGTTATGGTTAGGGTTAGGGGTTAGGGGTTAGGGGTTAGGCTTAGGGTTAGCGTTACGGTTAGGGGTTAGGGGTTAGGGTTAGGGCTAAGGTTAGGGTTAGGGTTAGGGTTAGGGTTAGGGCTAGGGTTAGGGTTAGGGTTAGGGTTACGGCTAGGGTTAGGGTTAGGGTTAGGTTAGGCTTAGGGTTAGGAGTTAGGGTTAGGGTTTCTATTAGGTTAGTTTTAAGGGCTAAGGTTAGTTTTAGGGTTAAGGTTGGGTTAGGGTTAGGATTAGGGTTAGGGTATGACTTAGGGCTAGGGTTAGGGCTAGGGTTAGGGTTAGGGTTAGGGTTAGGGTTTAGGGTTATGGTTAGGGTTAGGGGTTAGGGGTTAGGGGTTAGGCTTAGGGTTAGCGTTACGGTTAGGGGTTAGGGGTTAGGGTTAGGGCTAAGGTTAGGGTTAGGGTTAGGGTTAGGGCTAGGGTTAGGGTTACGGCTAGGGTTAGGGTTAGGGTTAGGTTAGGCTTAGGGTTAGGAGTTAGGGTTAGGGTTTCTATTAGGTTAGTTTTAAGGGCTAAGGTTAGTTTTAGGGTTAAGGTTGGGTTAGGGTTAGGATTAGGGTTAGGGTACGACTTAGGGCTAGGGTTAGGGCTAGGGTTAGGGTTAGGGTTAGGGTTAGGGTTTAGGGTTATGGTTAGGGTTAGGGGTTAGGGGTTAGGGGTTAGGCTTAGGGTTAGCGTTACGGTTAGGGGTTAGGGGTTAGGGTTAGGGCTAAGGTTAGGGTTAGGGTTAGGGTTAGGGTTAGGGCTAGGGTTAGGGTTAGGGTTAGGGTTACGGCTAGGGTTAGGGTTAGGGTTAGGTTAGGCTTAGGGTTAGGAGTTAGGGTTAGGGTTTCTATTAGGTTAGTTTTAAGGGCTAAGGTTAGTTTTAGGGTTAAGGTTGGGTTAGGGTTAGGATTAGGGTTAGGGTACGACTTAGGGCTAGGGTTAGGGCTAGGGTTAGGGTTAGGGTTAGGGTTAGGGTTTAGGGTTATGGTTAGGGTTAGGGGTTAGGGGTTAGGGGTTAGGCTTAGGGTTAGCGTTACGGTTAGGGGTTAGGGGTTAGGGTTAGGGCTAAGGTTAGGGTTAGGGTTAGGGTTAGGGTTAGGGCTAGGGTTAGGGTTAGGGTTAGGGTTACGGCTAGTGTTAGGGTTAGGGTTAGGTTAGGCTTAGGGTTAGGAGTTAGGCTTAGGGTTTCTATTAGGTTAGTTTTAAGGGCTAACGTTAGTTTTAGGGTTAAGGTTGGGTTAGGGTTAGGATTAGGGTTAGGGTACGACTTAGGGCTAGGGCTAGGGTTAGGGTTAGGGTTAGGGTTAGGGTTAGGGTTAGGGTTACGGCTAGGGTTAGGGTTAGGGTTAGGTTAGGCTTAGGGTTAGGAGTTAGGGTTAGGGTTTCTATTAGGTTAGTTTTAAGGGCTAAGGTTAGTTTTAGGGTTAAGGTTGGGTTAGGGTTAGGATTAGGGTTAGGGTACGACTTAGGGCTAGGGTTAGGGTTAGGGTTAGGGTTAGGGTTAGGGTTTAGGGTTATGGTTAGAGTTAGGGGTTAGGGGTTAGGGGTTAGGCTTAGGGTTAGCGTTACGGTTAGGGGTTAGGGGTTAGGGTTAGGGCTAAGGTTAGGGTTAGGGTTAGGGTTAGGGTTAGGGCTAGGGTTAGGGTTAGGGTTAGGGGTTAGGGGTTAGGGGTTAGGCTTAGGGTTAGCGTTACGGTTAGGGGTTAGGGGTTAGGGTTAGGGCTAAGGTTAGGGTTAGGGTTAGGGTTAGGGTTAGGGCTAGGGTTAGGGTTAGGGTTAGGGTTACGGCTAGGGTTAGGGTTAGGGTTAGGTTAGGCTTAGGGTTAGGAGTTAGGGTTAGGGTTTCTATTAGGTTAGTTTTAAGGGCTAAGGTTAGTTTTAGGGTTAAGGTTGGGTTAGGGTTAGGATTAGGGTTAGGGTACGACTTAGGGCTAGGGTTAGGGCTAGGGTTAGGGTTAGGGTTAGGGTTTAGGGTTATGGTTAGGGTTAGGGGTTAGGGGTTAGGGGTTAGGCTTAGGGTTAGCGTTACGGTTAGGGGTTAGGGATTAGGGTTAGGGCTAAGGTTAGGGTTAGGGTTAGGGTTAGGGTTAGGGCTAGGGTTAGGGTTAGGGTTAGGGTTACGGCTAGGGTTAGGGTTAGGGTTAGGTTAGGCTTAGGTTTAGGAGTTAGGGTTAGGGTTTCTATTAGGTTAGTTTTAAGGGCTAAGGTTAGTTTTAGGGTTAAGGTTGGGTTAGGGTTAGGATTAGGGTTAGGGTACGACTTAGGGCTAGGGTTAGGGCTAGGGTTAGGGTTAGGGTTTAGGGTTATGGTTAGGGTTAGGGGTTAGGGGTTAGGGGTTAGGCTTAGGGTTAGCGTTACGGTTAGGGGTTAGGGGTTAGGGTTAGGGCTAAGGTTAGGGTTAGGGTTAGGGTTAGGGTTAGGGCTAGGGTTAGGGTTAGGGTTAGGGTTACGGCTAGGGTTAGGGTTAGGGTTAGGTTAGGCTTAGGGTTAGGAGTTAGGGTTAGGGTTTCTATTAGGTTAGTTTTAAGGGCTAAGGTTAGTTTTAGGGTTAAGGTTGGGTTAGGGTTAGGATTAGGGTTAGGGTACGACTTAGGGCTAGGGTTAGGGCTAGGGTTAGGGTTAGGGTTAGGGTTTAGGGTTATGGTTAGGGTTAGGGGTTAGGGGTTAGGGGTTAGGCTTAGGGTTAGCGTTACGGTTAGGGGTTAGGGGTTAGGGTTAGGGCTAAGGTTAGGGTTAGGGTTAGGGTTAGGGTTAGGGCTAGGGTTAGGGTTAGGGTTAGGGTTACGGCTAGGGTTAGGGTTAGGGTTAGGTTAGGCTTAGGGTTAGGAGTTAGGGTTAGGGTTTCTATTAGGTTAGTTTTAAGGGCTAAGGTTAGTTTTAGGGTTAAGGTTGGGTTAGGGTTAGGATTAGGGTTAGGGTATGACTTAGGGCTAGGGTTAGGGCTAGGGTTAGGGTTAGGGTTAGGGTTTAGGGTTATGGTTAGGGTTAGGGGTTAGGGGTTAGGGGTTAGGCTTAGGGTTAGCGTTACGGTTAGGGGTTAGGGGTTAGGGTTAGGGCTAAGGTTAGGGTTAGGGTTAGGGTTAGGGCTAGGGTTAGGGTTAGGGTTAGGGTTACGGCTAGGGTTAGGGTTAGGTTAGGCTTAGGGTTAGGAGTTAGGGTTAGGGTTTCTATTAGGTTAGTTTTAAGGGCTAAGGTTAGTTTTAGGGTTAAGGTTGGGTTAGGGTTAGGATTAGGGTTAGGGTACGACTTAGGGCTAGGGTTAGGGCTAGGGTTAGGGTTAGGGTTAGGGTTAGGGTTTAGGGTTATGGTTAGGGTTAGGGGTTAGGGGTTAGGGGTTAGGCTTAGGGTTAGCGTTACGGTTAGGGGTTAGGGGTTAGGGTTAGGGCTAAGGTTAGGGTTAGGGTTAGGGTTAGGGTTAGGGCTAGGGTTAGGGTTAGGGTTAGGGTTACGGCTAGGGTTAGGGTTAGGGTTAGGTTAGGCTTAGGGTTAGGAGTTAGGCTTAGGGTTTCTATTAGGTTAGTTTTAAGGGCTAAGGTTAGTTTTAGGGTTAATGTTGGGTTAGGGTACGACTTAGGGCTAGGGTTAGGGTTAGGGTTAGGGTTACGGCTAGGGTTAGGGTTAGGGTTAGGTTAGGCTTAGGGTTAGGAGTTAGGGTTAGGGTTTCTATTAGGTTAGTTTTAAGGGCTAAGGTTAGTTTTAGGGTTAAGGTTGGGTTAGGGTTAGGATTAGGGTTAGGGTACGACTTAGGGCTAGGGTTAGGGCTAGGGTTAGGGTTAGGGTTAGGGTTTAGGGTTATGGTTAGGGTTAGGGGTTAGGGGTTAGGGGTTAGGCTTAGGGTTAGCGTTACGGTTAGGGGTTAGGGATTAGGGTTAGGGCTAAGGTTAGGGTTAGGGTTAGGGTTAGGGTTAGGGCTAGGGTTAGGGTTAGGGTTAGGGTTACGGCTAGGGTTAGGGTTAGGGTTAGGTTAGGCTTAGGTTTAGGAGTTAGGGTTAGGGTTTCTATTAGGTTAGTTTTAAGGGCTAAGGTTAGTTTTAGGGTTAAGGTTGGGTTAGGGTTAGGATTAGGGTTAGGGTACGACTTAGGGCTAGGGTTAGGGCTAGGGTTAGGGTTAGGGTTTAGGGTTATGGTTAGGGTTAGGGGTTAGGGGTTAGGGGTTAGGCTTAGGGTTAGCGTTACGGTTAGGGGTTAGGGGTTAGGGTTAGGGCTAAGGTTAGGGTTAGGGTTAGGGTTAGGGTTAGGGCTAGGGTTAGGGTTAGGGTTAGGGTTACGGCTAGGGTTAGGGTTAGGGTTAGGTTAGGCTTAGGGTTAGGAGTTAGGGTTAGGGTTTCTATTAGGTTAGTTTTAAGGGCTAAGGTTAGTTTTAGGGTTAAGGTTGGGTTAGGGTTAGGATTAGGGTTAGGGTACGACTTAGGGCTAGGGTTAGGGCTAGGGTTAGGGTTAGGGTTAGGGTTTAGGGTTATGGTTAGGGTTAGGGGTTAGGGGTTAGGGGTTAGGCTTAGGGTTAGCGTTACGGTTAGGGGTTAGGGGTTAGGGTTAGGGCTAAGGTTAGGGTTAGGGTTAGGGTTAGGGTTAGGGCTAGGGTTAGGGTTAGGGTTAGGGTTACGGCTAGGGTTAGGGTTAGGGTTAGGTTAGGCTTAGGGTTAGGAGTTAGGGTTAGGGTTTCTATTAGGTTAGTTTTAAGGGCTAAGGTTAGTTTTAGGGTTAAGGTTGGGTTAGGGTTAGGATTAGGGTTAGGGTATGACTTAGGGCTAGGGTTAGGGCTAGGGTTAGGGTTAGGGTTAGGGTTTAGGGTTATGGTTAGGGTTAGGGGTTAGGGGTTAGGGGTTAGGCTTAGGGTTAGCGTTACGGTTAGGGGTTAGGGGTTAGGGTTAGGGCTAAGGTTAGGGTTAGGGTTAGGGTTAGGGCTAGGGTTAGGGTTAGGGTTAGGGTTACGGCTAGGGTTAGGGTTAGGTTAGGCTTAGGGTTAGGAGTTAGGGTTAGGGTTTCTATTAGGTTAGTTTTAAGGGCTAAGGTTAGTTTTAGGGTTAAGGTTGGGTTAGGGTTAGGATTAGGGTTAGGGTACGACTTAGGGCTAGGGTTAGGGCTAGGGTTAGGGTTAGGGTTAGGGTTAGGGTTTAGGGTTATGGTTAGGGTTAGGGGTTAGGGGTTAGGGGTTAGGCTTAGGGTTAGCGTTACGGTTAGGGGTTAGGGGTTAGGGTTAGGGCTAAGGTTAGGGTTAGGGTTAGGGTTAGGGTTAGGGCTAGGGTTAGGGTTAGGGTTAGGGTTACGGCTAGGGTTAGGGTTAGGGTTAGGTTAGGCTTAGGGTTAGGAGTTAGGCTTAGGGTTTCTATTAGGTTAGTTTTAAGGGCTAAGGTTAGTTTTAGGGTTAATGTTGGGTTAGGGTACGACTTAGGGCTAGGGTTAGGGTTAGGGTTAGGGTTACGGCTAGGGTTAGGGTTAGGGTTAGGTTAGGCTTAGGGTTAGGAGTTAGGGTTAGGGTTTCTATTAGGTTAGTTTTAAGGGCTAAGGTTAGTTTTAGGGTTAAGGTTGGGTTAGGGTTAGGATTAGGGTTAGGGTACGACTTAGGGCTAGGGTTAGGGCTAGGGTTAGGGTTAGGGTTAGGGTTAGGGTTTAGGGTTATGGTTAGGGTTAGGGGTTAGGGGTTAGGGGTTAGGCTTAGGGTTAGCGTTACGGTTAGGGGTTAGGGGTTAGGGTTAGGGCTAAGGTTAGGGTTTGGGTTAGGGTTAGGGTTAGGGCTAGGGTTAGGGTTAGGGTTAGGGTTACGGCTAGGGTTAGGGTTAGGGTTAGGTTAGGCTTAGGGTTAGGAGTTAGGGTTAGGGTTTCTATTAGGTTAGTTTTAAGGGCTAAGGTTAGTTTTAGGGTTAAGGTTGGGTTAGGGTTAGGATTAGGGTTAGGGTACGACTTAGGGCTAGGGTTAGGGCTAGGGTTAGGGTTAGGGTTAGGGTTTAGGGTTATGGTTAGGGTTAGGGGTTAGGGGTTAGGGGTTAGGCTTAGGGTTAGCGTTACGGTTAGGGGTTAGAGGTTAGGGTTAGGGCTAAGGTTAGGGTTAGGGTTAGGGCTAGGGTTAGGGTTAGGGTTAGGGTTACGGCTAGGGTTATGGTTAGGGTTAGGTTAGGCTTAGGGTTAGGAGTTAGGGTTAGGGTTTCTATTAGGTTAGTTTTAAGGGCTAAGGTTAGTTTTAGGGTTAAGGTTGGGTTAGGGTTAGGATTAGGGTTAGGGTACGACTTAGGGCTAGGGTTAGGGCTAGGGTTAGGGTTAGGGTTAGGGTTAGGGTTTAGGGTTATGGTTAGGGTTAGGGGTTAGGGGTTAGGGGTTAGGCTTAGGGTTAGCGTTACGGTTAGGGGTTAGGGGTTAGGGTTAGGGCTAAGGTTAGGGTTAGGGTTAGGGTTAGGGTTAGGGCTAGGGTTAGGGTTAGGGTTAGGGTTACGGCTAGGGTTAGGGTTAGGGTTAGGTTAGGCTTAGGGTTAGGAGTTAGGGTTAGGGTTTCTATTAGGTTAGTTTTAAGGGCTAAGGTTAGTTTTAGGGTTAAGGTTGGGTTAGGGTTAGGATTAGGGTTAGGGTACGACTTAGGGCTAGGGTTAGGGCTAGGGTTAGGGTTAGGGTTAGGGTTAGGGTTTAGGGTTATGGTTAGGGTTAGGGGTTAGGGGTTAGGGGTTAGGCTTAGGGTTAGCGTTACGGTTAGGGGTTAGGGGTTAGGGTTAGGGCTAAGGTTAGGGTTAGGGTTAGGGTTAGGGTTAGGGCTAGGGTTAGGGTTAGGGTTAGGGTTACGGCTAGGGTTAGGGTTAGGGTTAGGTTAGGCTTAGGGTTAGGAGTTAGGGTTAGGGTTTCTATTAGGTTAGTTTTAAGGGCTAAGGTTAGTTTTAGGGTTAAGGTTGGGTTAGGGTTAGGATTAGGGTTAGGGTACGACTTAGGGCTAGGGTTAGGGCTAGGGTTAGGGTTAGGGTTAGGGTTAGGGTTTAGGGTTATGGTTAGGGTTAGGGGTTAGGGGTTAGGGGTTAGGCTTAGGGTTAGCGTTACGGTTAGGGGTTAGAGGTTAGGGTTAGGGCTAAGGTTAGGGTTAGGGTTAGGGCTAGGGTTAGGGTTAGGGTTAGGGTTACGGCTAGGGTTATGGTTAGGGTTAGGTTAGGCTTAGGGTTAGGAGTTAGGGTTAGGGTTTCTATTAGGTTAGTTTTAAGGGCTAAGGTTAGTTTTAGGGTTAAGGTTGGGTTAGGGTTAGGATTAGGGTTAGGGTACGACTTAGGGCTAGGGTTAGGGCTAGGGTTAGGGTTAGGGTTAGGGTTAGGGTTTAGGGTTATGGTTAGGGTTAGGGGTTAGGGGTTAGGGGTTAGGCTTAGGGTTAGCGTTACGGTTAGGGGTTAGGGGTTAGGGTTAGGGCTAAGGTTAGGGTTAGGGTTAGGGTTAGGGTTAGGGCTAGGGTTAGGGTTAGGGTTAGGGTTAGGGTTACGGCTAGGGTTAGGGTTAGGGTTAGGTTAGGCTTAGGGTTAGGAGTTAGGGTTAGGGTTTCTATTAGGTTAGTTTTAAGGGCTAAGGTTAGTTTTAGGGTTAAGGTTGGGTTAGGGTTAGGATTAGGGTTAGGGTACGACTTAGGGCTAGGGTTAGGGCTAGGGTTAGGGTTAGGGTTAGGGTTAGGGTTTAGGGTTATGGTTAGGGTTAGGGGTTAGGGGTTAGGGGTTAGGCTTAGGGTTAGCGTTACGGTTAGGGGTTAGGGGTTAGGGTTAGGGCTAAGGTTAGGGTTAGGGTTAGGGTTAGGGTTAGGGCTAGGGTTAGGGTTAGGGTTAGGGTTACGGCTAGGGTTAGGGTTAGGGTTAGGTTAGGCTTAGGGTTAGGAGTTAGGGTTAGGGTTTCTATTAGGTTAGTTTTAAGGGCTAAGGTTAGTTTTAGGGTTAAGGTTGGGTTAGGGTTAGGATTAGGGTTAGGGTACGACTTAGGGCTAGGGTTAGGGCTAGGGTTAGGGTTAGGGTTAGGGTTAGGGTTTAGGGTTATGGTTAGGGTTAGGGGTTAGGGGTTAGGGGTTAGGCTTAGGGTTAGCGTTACGGTTAGGGGTTAGGGGTTAGGGTTAGGGCTAAGGTTAGGGTTAGGGTTAGGGTTAGGGTTAGGGCTAGGGTTAGGGTTAGGGTTAGGGTTACGGCTAGGGTTAGGGTTAGGGTTAGGTTAGGCTTAGGGTTAGGAGTTAGGGTTAGGGTTTCTATTAGGTTAGTTTTAAGGGCTAAGGTTAGTTTTAGGGTTAAGGTTGGGTTAGGGTTAGGATTAGGGTTAGGGTACGACTTAGGGCTAGGGTTAGGGCTAGGGTTAGGGTTAGGGTTAGGGTTAGGGTTTAGGCTTATGGTTAGTGTTAGGGGTTAGGGGTTAGGGGTTAGGCTTAGGGTTAGCGTTACGGTTAGGGGTTAGGGGTTAGGGTTAGGGCTAAGGTTGGGGTTAGGGTTAGGGTTAGGGTTAGGGCTAGGGTTAGGGTTAGGGTTAGGGTTACGGCTAGGGTTAGGGTTAGGGTTAGGTTAGGCTTAGGGTTAGGAGTTAGGGTTAGGGTTTCTATTAGGTTAGTTTTAAGGGCTAAGGTTAGTTTTAGGGTTAAGGTTGGGTTAGGGTTAGGATTAGGGTTAGGGTACGACTTAGGGCTAGGGTTAGGGCTAGGGTTAGGGTTAGGGTTAGGGTTAGGGTTTAGGGTTATGGTTAGGGTTAGGGGTTAGGGGTTAGGGGTTAGGCTTAGGGTTAGCGTTACGGTTAGGGGTTAGGGGTTAGGGTTAGGGCTAAGGTTAGGGTTAGGGTTAGGGTTAGGGCTAGGGTTAGGGTTAGGGTTAGGGTTACGGCTAGGGTTAGGGTTAGGGTTAGGTTAGGCTTAGGGTTAGGAGTTAGGGTTAGGGTTTCTATTAGGTTAGTTTTAAGGGCTAAGGTTAGTTTTAGGGTTAAGGTTGGGTTAGGGTTAGGATTAGGGT
Source organism: Buteo buteo (assembly GCF_964188355.1). NCBI lineage: Eukaryota > Metazoa > Chordata > Aves > Accipitriformes > Accipitridae > Buteo > Buteo buteo. Next base: position 15,668 of record NW_027439342.1, read on the forward strand.
TAGGGTAAGACTTAGGGCTAGGGTTAGGGCTAGGGTTAGGGTTAGGGTTAGGGTTACGGCTAGGGTTAGGGTTAGGGTTAGGTTAGGCTTAGGGTTAGGAGTTAGGGTTAGGGTTTCTATTAGGTTAGTTTTAAGGGCTAAGGTTAGTTTTAGGGTTAAGGTTGGGTTAGGGTTAGGATTAGGGTTAGGGTACGACTTAGGGCTAGGGTTAGGGCTAGGGTTAGGGTTAGGGTTAGGGTTAGGGTTTAGGGTTATGGTTAGGGTTAGGGGTTAGGGGTTAGGGGTTAGGCTTAGGGTTAGCGTTACGGTTAGGGGTTAGGGGTTAGGGTTAGGGCTAAGGTTAGGGTTAGGGTTAGGGTTAGGGTTAGGGCTAGGGTTAGGGTTAGGGTTAGGGTTACGGCTAGGGTTAGGGTTAGGGTTAGGTTAGGCTTAGGGTTAGGAGTTAGGGTTAGGGTTTCTATTAGGTTAGTTTTAAGGGCTAAGGTTAGTTTTAGGGTTAAGGTTGGGTTAGGGTTAGGATTAGGGTTAGGGTACGACTTAGGGCTAGGGTTAGGGCTAGGGTTAGGGTTAGGGTTAGGGTTAGGGTTTAGGGTTATGGTTAGGGTTAGGGGTTAGGGGTTAGGGGTTAGGCTTAGGGTTAGCGTTACGGTTAGGGGTTAGGGGTTAGGGTTAGGGCTAAGGTTAGGGTTAGGGTTAGGGTTAGGGTTAGGGCTAGGGTTAGGGTTAGGGTTAGGGTTACGGCTAGGGTTAGGGTTAGGGTTAGGTTAGGCTTAGGGTTAGGAGTTAGGGTTAGGGTTTCTATTAGGTTAGTTTTAAGGGCTAAGGTTAGTTTTAGGGTTAAGGTTGGGTTAGGGTTAGGATTAGGGTTAGGGTACGACTTAGGGCTAGGGTTAGGGCTAGGGTTAGGGTTAGGGTTAGGGTTAGGGTTTAGGGTTATGGTTAGGGTTAGGGGTTAGGGGTTAGGGGTTAGGCTTAGGGTTAGCGTTACGGTTAGGGGTTAGGGGTTAGGGTTAGGGCTAAGGTTAGGGTTAGGGTTAGGGTTAGGGTTAGGCTTAGGGTTAGGGTTAGGGTTACGGCTAGGGTTAGGGTTAGGGTTAGGTTAGGCTTAGGGTTAGGAGTTAGGGTTAGGGTTTCTATTAGGTTAGTTTTAAGGGCTAAGGTTAGTTTTAGGGTTAAGGTTGGGTTAGGGTTAGGATTAGGGTTAGGGTACGACTTAGGGCTAGGGTTAGGGCTAGGGTTAGGGTTAGGGTTAGGGTTAGGGTTTAGGGTTATGGTTAGGGTTAGGGGTTAGGGGTTAGGGGTTAGGCTTAGGGTTAGCGTTACGGTTAGGGGTTAGGGGTTAGGGTTAGGGCTAAGGTTAGGGTTAGGGTTAGGGTTAGGGTTAGGGCTAGGGTTAGGGTTAGGGTTAGGGTTACGGCTAGGGTTAGGGTTAGGGTTAGGTTAGGCTTAGGGTTAGGAGTTAGGGTTAGGGTTTCTATTAGGTTAGTTTTAAGGGCTAAGGTTAGTTTTAGGGTTAAGGTTGGGTTAGGGTTAGGATTAGGGTTAGGGTACGACTTAGGGCTAGGGTTAGGGCTAGGGTTAGGGTTAGGGTTAGGGTTTAGGCTTATGGTTAGTGTTAGGGGTTAGGGGTTAGGGGTTAGGCTTAGGGTTAGCGTTACGGTTAGGGGTTAGGGGTTAGGGTTAGGGCTAAGGTTAGGGTTAGGGTTAGGGTTAGGGTTAGGGCTAGGGTTAGGGTTAGGGTTAGGGTTACGGCTAGGGTTAGGGTTAGGGTTAGGTTAGGCTTAGGGTTAGGACTTAGGGTTAGGGTTTCTATTAGGTTAGTTTTAAGGGCTAAGGTTAGTTTTAGGGTTAAGGTTGGGTTAGGGTTAGGATTAGGGTTAGGGTAAGACTTAGGGCTAGGGTTAGGGCTAGGGTTAGGGTTAGGGTTAGGGTTACGGCTAGGGTTAGGGTTAGGGTTAGGTTAGGCTTAGGGTTAGGAGTTAGGGTTAGGGTTTCTATTAGGTTAGTTTTAAGGGCTAAGGTTAGTTTTAGGGTTAAGGTTGGGTTAGGGTTAGGATTAGGGTTAGGGTACGACTTAGGGCTAGGGTTAGGGCTAGGGTTAGGGTTAGGGTTAGGGTTAGGGTTTAGGCTTATGGTTAGGGTTAGGGGTTAGGGGTTAGGGGTTAGGCTTAGGGTTAGCGTTACGGTTAGGGGTTAGGGGTTAGGGTTAGGGCTAAGGTTAGGGTTAGGGTTAGGGTTAGGGTTAGGGCTAGGGTTAGGGTTAGGGTTAGGGTTACGGCTAGGGTTAGGGTTAGGGTTAGGTTAGGCTTAGGGTTAGGAGTTAGGGTTAGGGTTTCTATTAGGTTAGTTTTAAGGGCTAAGGTTAGTTTTAGGGTTAAGGTTGGGTTAGGGTTAGGATTAGGGTTAGGGTAAGACTTAGGGCTAGGGTTAGGGCTAGGGTTAGGGTTAGGGTTAGGGTTACGGCTAGGGTTAGGGTTAGGGTTAGGTTAGGCTTAGGGTTAGGAGTTAGGGTTAGGGTTTCTATTAGGTTAGTTTTAAGGGCTAAGGTTAGTTTTAGGGTTAAGGTTGGGTTAGGGTTAGGATTAGGGTTAGGGTACGACTTAGGGCTAGGGTTAGGGTTAGGGTTAGGGTTAGGGTTTAGGGTTATGGTTAGGGTTAGGGGTTAGGGGTTAGGGGTTAGGCTTAGGGTTAGCGTTACGGTTAGGGGTTAGGGGTTAGGGTTAGGGCTAAGGTTAGGGTTAGGGTTAGGGTTAGGGTTAGGGCTAGGGTTAGGGTTAGGGTTAGGGTTACGGCTAGGGTTAGGGTTAGGGTTAGGTTAGGCTTAGGGTTAGGAGTTAGGGTTAGGGTTTCTATTAGGTTAGTTTTAACGGCTAAGGTTAGTTTTAGGGTTAAGGTTGGGTTAGGGTTAGGATTAGGGTTAGGGTACGACTTAGGGCTAGGGTTAGGGCTAGGGTTAGGGTTAGGGTTAGGGTTAGGGTTTAGGGTTATGGTTAGGGTTAGGGGTTAGGGGTTAGGGGTTAGGCTTAGGGTTAGCGTTACGGTTAGGGGTTAGGGGTTAGGGTTAGGGCTAAGGTTAGGGTTAGGGTTAGGGTTAGGGTTAGGGCTAGGGTTAGGGTTAGGGTTAGGGTTACGGCTAGGGTTAGGGTTAGGGTTAGGTTAGGCTTAGGGTTAGGAGTTAGGGTTAGGGTTTCTATTAGGTTAGTTTTAAGGGCTAAGGTTAGTTTTAGGGTTAAGGTTGGGTTAGGGTTAGGATTAGGGTTAGGGTACGACTTAGGGCTAGGGTTAGGGCTAGGGTTAGGGTTAGGGTTAGGGTTAGGGTTTAGGGTTATGGTTAGGGTTAGGGGTTAGGGGTTAGGGGTTAGGCTTAGGGTTAGCGTTACGGTTAGGGGTTAGGGGTTAGGGTTAGGGCTAAGGTTAGGGTTAGGGTTAGGGTTAGGGTTAGGGCTAGGGTTAGGGTTAGGGTTAGGGTTACGGCTAGGGTTAGGGTTAGGGTTAGGTTAGGCTTAGGGTTAGGAGATAGGGTTAGGGTTTCTATTAGGTTAGTTTTAAGGGCTAAGGTTAGTTTTAGGGTTAAGGTTGGGTTAGGGTTAGGATTAGGGTTAGGGTACGACTTAGGGCTAGGGTTAGGGCTAGGGTTAGGGTTAGGGTTAGGGTTAGGGTTTAGGGTTATGGTTAGGGTTAGGGGTTAGGGGTTAGGGGTTAGGCTTAGGGTTAGCGTTACGGTTAGGGGTTAGGGGTTAGGGTTAGGGCTAAGGTTAGGGTTAGGGTTAGGGTTAGGGTTAGGGCTAGGGTTAGGGTTAGGGTTAGGGTTACGGCTAGGGTTAGGGTTAGGGTTAGGTTAGGCTTAGGGTTAGGAGTTAGGGTTAGGGTTTCTATTAGGTTAGTTTTAAGGGCTAAGGTTAGTTTTAGGGTTAAGGTTGGGTTAGGGTTAGGATTAGGGTTAGGGTACGACTTAGGGCTAGGGTTAGGGCTAGGGTTAGGGTTAGGGTTAGGGTTAGGGTTTAGGCTTATGGTTAGTGTTAGGGGTTAGGGGTTAGGGGTTAGGCTTAGGGTTAGCGTTACGGTTAGGGGTTAGGGGTTAGGGTTAGGGCTAAGGTTAGGGTTAGGGTTAGGGTTAGGGTTAGGGCTAGGGTTAGGGTTAGGGTTAGGGTTACGGCTAGGGTTAGGGTTAGGGTTAGGTTAGGCTTAGGTTTAGGAGTTAGGGTTAGGGTTTCTATTAGGTTAGTTTTAAGGGCTAAGGTTAGTTTTAGGGTTAAGGTTGGGTTAGGGTTAGGATTAGGGTTAGGGTACGACTTAGGGCTAGGGTTAGGGCTAGGGTTAGGGTTAGGGTTAGGGTTAGGGTTTAGGGTTATGGTTAGGGTTAGGGGTTAGGGGTTAGGGGTTAGGCTTAGGGTTAGCGTTACGGTTAGGGGTTAGGGGTTAGGGTTAGGGCTAAGGTTAGGGTTAGGGTTAGGGTTAGGGTTAGGGCTAGGGTTAGGGTTAGGGTTAGGGTTACGGCTAGAGTTAGGGTTAGGGTTAGGTTAGGCTTAGGGTTAGGAGTTAGGGTTAGGGTTTCTATTAGGTTAGTTTTAAGGGCTAAGGTTAGTTTTAGGGTTAAGGTTGGGTTAGGGTTAGGATTAGGGTTAGGGTAAGACTTAGGGCTAGGGTTAGGGCTAGGGTTAGGGTTAGGGTTAGGGTTACGGCTAGGGTTAGGGTTAGGGTTAGGTTAGGCTTAGGGTTAGGAGTTAGGGTTAGGGTTTCTATTAGGTTAGTTTTAAGGGCTAAGGTTAGTTTTAGGGTTAAGGTTGGGTTAGGGTTAGGATTAGGGTTAGGGTACGACTTAGGGCTAGGGTTAGGGCTAGGGTTAGGGTTAGGGTTAGGGTTAGGGTTTAGGGTTATGGTTAGGGTTAGGGGTTAGGGGTTAGGGGTTAGGCTTAGGGTTAGCGTTACGGTTAGGGGTTAGGGGTTAGGGTTAGGGCTAAGGTTAGGGTTAGGGTTAGGGTTAGGGTTAGGGCTAGGGTTAGGGTTAGGGTTAGGGTTACGGCTAGGGTTAGGGTTAGGGTTAGGTTAGGCTTAGGGTTAGGAGTTAGGGTTAGGGTTTCTATTAGGTTAGTTTTAAGGGCTAAGGTTAGTTTTAGGGTTAAGGTTGGGTTAGGGTTAGGATTAGGGTTAGGGTACGACTTAGGGCTAGGGTTAGGGCTAGGGTTAGGGTTAGGGTTAGGGTTAGGGTTTAGGGTTATGGTTAGGGTTAGGGGTTAGGGGTTAGGGGTTAGGCTTAGGGTTAGCGTTACGGTTAGGGGTTAGGGGTTAGGGTTAGGGCTAAGGTTAGGGTTAGGGTTAGGGTTAGGGTTAGGGCTAGGGTTAGGGTTAGGGTTAGGGTTACGGCTAGGGTTAGGGTTAGGGTTAGGTTAGGCTTAGGGTTAGGAGTTAGGGTTAGGGTTTCTATTAGGTTAGTTTTAAGGGCTAAGGTTAGTTTTAGGGTTAAGGTTGGGTTAGGGTTAGGATTAGGGTTAGGGTACGACTTAGGGCTAGGGTTAGGGCTAGGGTTAGGGTTAGGGTTAGGGTTAGGGTTTAGGCTTATGGTTAGTGTTAGGGGTTAGGGGTTAGGGGTTAGGCTTAGGGTTAGCGTTACGGTTAGGGGTTAGGGGTTAGGGTTAGGGCTAAGGTTAGGGTTAGGGTTAGGGTTAGGGTTAGGGCTAGGGTTAGGGTTAGGGTTAGGGTTACGGCTAGGGTTAGGGTTAGGGTTAGGTTAGGCTTAGGTTTAGGAGTTAGGGTTAGGGTTTCTATTAGGTTAGTTTTAAGGGCTAAGGTTAGTTTTAGGGTTAAGGTTGGGTTAGGGTTAGGATTAGGGTTAGGGTACGACTTAGGGCTAGGGTTAGGGCTAGGGTTAGGGTTAGGGTTAGGGTTAGGGTTTAGGGTTATGGTTAGGGTTAGGGGTTAGGGGTTAGGGGTTAGGCTTAGGGTTAGCGTTACGGTTAGGGGTTAGGGGTTAGGGTTAGGGCTAAGGTTAGGGTTAGGGTTAGGGTTAGGGTTAGGGCTAGGGTTAGGGTTAGGGTTAGGGTTACGGCTAGAGTTAGGGTTAGGGTTAGGTTAGGCTTAGGGTTAGGAGTTAGGGTTAGGGTTTCTATTAGGTTAGTTTTAAGGGCTAAGGTTAGTTTTAGGGTTAAGGTTGGGTTAGGGTTAGGATTAGGGTTAGGGTAAGACTTAGGGCTAGGGTTAGGGCTAGGGTTAGGGTTAGGGTTAGGGTTACGGCTAGGGTTAGGGTTAGGGTTAGGTTAGGCTTAGGGTTAGGAGTTAGGGTTAGGGTTTCTATTAGGTTAGTTTTAAGGGCTAAGGTTAGTTTTAGGGTTAAGGTTGGGTTAGGGTTAGGATTAGGGTTAGGGTACGACTTAGGGCTAGGGTTAGGGCTAGGGTTAGGGTTAGGGTTAGGGTTAGGGTTTAGGGTTATGGTTAGGGTTAGGGGTTAGGGGTTAGGGGTTAGGCTTAGGGTTAGCGTTACGGTTAGGGGTTAGGGGTTAGGGTTAGGGCTAAGGTTAGGGTTAGGGTTAGGGTTAGGGTTAGGGCTAGGGTTAGGGTTAGGGTTAGGGTTACGGCTAGGGTTAGGGTTAGGGTTAGGTTAGGCTTAGGGTTAGGAGTTAGGGTTAGGGTTTCTATTAGGTTAGTTTTAAGGGCTAAGGTTAGTTTTAGGGTTAAGGTTGGGTTAGGTTTAGGATTAGGGTTAGGGTACGACTTAGGGCTAGGGTTAGGGCTAGGGTTAGGGTTAGGGTTAGGGTTAGGGTTTAGGGTTATGGTTAGGGTTAGGGGTTAGGGGTTAGGGGTTAGGCTTAGGGTTAGCGTTACGGTTAGGGGTTAGGGGTTAGGGTTAGGGTTAGGGTTAGGGTTAGGGCTAGGGTTAGGGTTAGGGTTAGGGTTACGGCTAGGGTTAGGGTTAGGGTTAGGTTAGGCTTAGGGTTAGGAGTTAGGGTTAGGGTTTCTATTAGGTTAGTTTTAAGGGCTAAGGTTAGTTTTAGGGTTAAGGTTGGGTTAGGGTTAGGATTAGGGTTAGGGTACGACTTAGGGCTAGGGTTAGGGCTAGGGTTAGGGTTAGGGTTAGGGTTAGGGTTTAGGGTTATGGTTAGGGTTAGGGGTTAGGGGTTAGGGGTTAGGCTTAGGGTTAGCGTTACGGTTAGGGGTTAGGGGTTAGGGTTAGGGCTAAGGTTAGGGTTAGGGTTAGGGTTAGGGTTAGGGCTAGGGTTAGGGTTAGGGTTAGGGTTACGGCTAGGGTTAGGGTTAGGGTTAGGTTAGGCTTAGGGTTAGGAGTTAGGGTTAGGGTTTCTATTAGGTTAGTTTTAAGGGCTAAGGTTAGTTTTAGGGTTAAGGTTGGGTTAGGGTTAGGATTAGGGTTAGGGTACGACTTAGGGCTAGGGTTAGGGCTAGGGTTAGGGTTAGGGTTAGGGTTAGGGTTTAGGCTTATGGTTAGGGTTAGGGGTTAGGGGTTAGGGGTTAGGCTTAGGGTTAGCGTTACGGTTAGGGGTTAGGGGTTAGGGTTAGGGCTAAGGTTAGGGTTAGGGTTAGGGTTAGGGTTAGGGCTAGGGTTAGGGTTAGGGTTAGGGTTACGGCTAGGGTTAGGGTTAGGGTTAGGTTAGGCTTAGGGTTAGGAGTTAGGGTTAGGGTTTCTATTAGGTTAGTTTTAAGGGCTAAGGTTAGTTTTAGGGTTAAGGTTGGGTTAGGGTTAGGATTAGGGTTAGGGTAAGACTTAGGGCTAGGGTTAGGGCTAGGGTTAGGGTTAGGGTTAGGGTTACGGGTAGGGTTAGGGTTAGGGTTAGGTTAGGCTTAGGGTTAGGAGTTAGGGTTAGGGTTTCTATTAGGTTAGTTTTAAGGGCTAAGGTTAGTTTTAGGGTTAAGGTTGGGTTAGGGTTAGGATTAGGGTTAGGGTACGACTTAGGGCTAGGGTTAGGGCTAGGGTTAGGGTTAGGGTTAGGGTTAGGGTTTAGGGTTATGGTTAGGGTTAGGGGTTAGGGGTTAGGGGTTAGGCTTAGGGTTAGCGTTACGGTTAGGGGTTAGGGGTTAGGGTTAGGGCTAAGGTTAGGGTTAGGGTTAGGGTTAGGGTTAGGGCTAGGGTTAGGGTTAGGGTTAGGGTTACGGCTAGGGTTAGGGTTAGGGTTAGGTTAGGCTTAGGGTTAGGAGTTAGGGTTAGGGTTTCTATTAGGTTAGTTTTAAGGGCTAAGGTTAGTTTTAGGGTTAAGGTTGGGTTAGGGTTAGGATTAGGGTTAGGGTACGACTTAGGGCTAGGGTTAGGGCTAGGGTTAGGGTTAGGGTTAGGGTTAGGGTTTAGGGTTATGGTTAGGGTTAGGGGTTAGGGGTTAGGGGTTAGGCTTAGGGTTAGCGTTACGGTTAGGGGTTAGGGGTTAGGGTTAGGGCTAAGGTTACGGTTAGGGTTAGGGTTAGGGTTAGGGCTAGGGTTAGGGTTAGGGTTAGGGTTACGGCTAGGGTTAGGGTTAGGGTTAGGTTAGGCTTAGGGTTAGGAGTTAGGGTTAGGGTTTCTATTAGGTTAGTTTTAAGGGCTAAGGTTAGTTTTAGGGTTAAGGTTGGGTTAGGGTTAGGATTAGGGTTAGGGTACGACTTAGGGCTAGGGTTAGGGCTAGGGTTAGGGTTAGGGTTAGGGTTAGGGTTTAGGCTTATGGTTAGTGTTAGGGGTTAGGGGTTAGGGGTTAGGCTTAGGGTTAGCGTTACGGTTAGGGGTTAGGGGTTAGGGTTAGGGCTAAGGTTAGGGTTAGGGTTAGGGTTAGGGTTAGGGCTAGGGTTAGGGTTAGGGTTAGGGTTACGGCTAGGGTTAGGGTTAGGGTTAGGTTAGGCTTAGGTTTAGGAGTTAGGGTTAGGGTTTCTATTAGGTTAGTTTTAAGGGCTAAGGTTAGTTTTAGGGTTAAGGTTGGGTTAGGGTTAGGATTAGGGTTAGGGTACGACTTAGGGCTAGGGTTAGGGCTAGGGTTAGGGTTAGGGTTAGGGTTAGGGTTTAGGGTTATGGTTAGGGTTAGGGGTTAGGGGTTAGGGGTTAGGCTTAGGGTTAGCGTTACGGTTAGGGGTTAGGGGTTAGGGTTAGGGCTAAGGTTAGGGTTAGGGTTAGGGTTAGGGTTAGGGCTAGGGTTAGGGTTAGGGTTAGGGTTACGGCTAGGGTTAGGGTTAGGGTTAGGTTAGGCTTAGGGTTAGGAGTTAGGGTTAGGGTTTCTATTAGGTTAGTTTTAAGGGCTAAGGTTAGTTTTAGGGTTAAGGTTGGGTTAGGGTTAGGATTAGGGTTAGGGTAAGACTTAGGGCTAGGGTTAGGGCTAGGGTTAGGGTTAGGGTTAGGGTTACGGCTAGGGTTAGGGTTAGGGTTAGGTTAGGCTTAGGGTTAGGAGTTAGGGTTAGGGTTTCTATTAGGTTAGTTTTAAGGGCTAAGGTTAGTTTTAGGGTTAAGGTTGGGTTAGGGTTAGGATTAGGGTTAGGGTACGACTTAGGGCTAGGGTTAGGGCTAGGGTTAGGGTTAGGGTTAGGGTTAGGGTTTAGGGTTATGGTTAGGGTTAGGGGTTAGGGGTTAGGGGTTAGGCTTAGGGTTAGCGTTACGGTTAGGGGTTAGGGGTTAGGGTTAGGGCTAAGGTTAGGGTTAGGGTTAGGGTTAGGGTTAGGGCTAGGGTTAGGGTTAGGGTTAGGGTTACGGCTAGGGTTAGGGTTAGGGTTAGGTTAGGCTTAGGGTTAGGAGTTAGGGTTAGGGTTTCTATTAGGTTAGTTTTAAGGGCTAAGGTTAGTTTTAGGGTTAAGGTTGGGTTAGGGTTAGGATTAGGGTTAGGGTACGACTTAGGGCTAGGGTTAGGGCTAGGGTTAGGGTTAGGGTTAGGGTTAGGGTTTAGGGTTATGGTTAGGGTTAGGGGTTAGGGGTTAGGGGTTAGGCTTAGGGTTAGCGTTACGGTTAGGGGTTAGGGGTTAGGGTTAGGGCTAAGGTTAGGGTTAGGGTTAGGGTTAGGGTTAGGGCTAGGGTTAGGGTTAGGGTTAGGGTTACGGCTAGGGTTAGGGTTAGGGTTAGGTTAGGCTTAGGGTTAGGAGTTAGGGTTAGGGTTTCTATTAGGTTAGTTTTAAGGGCTAAGGTTAGTTTTAGGGTTAAGGTTGGGTTAGGGTTAGGATTAGGGTTAGGGTACGACTTAGGGCTAGGGTTAGGGCTAGGGTTAGGGTTAGGGTTAGGGTTAGGGTTTAGGGTTATGGTTAGGGTTAGGGGTTAGGGGTTAGGGGTTAGGCTTAGGGTTAGCGTTACGGTTAGGGGTTAGGGGTTAGGGTTAGGGCTAAGGTTAGGGTTAGGGTTAGGGTTAGGGTTAGGGCTAGGGTTAGGGTTAGGGTTAGGGTTACGGCTAGGGTTAGGGTTAGGGTTAGGTTAGGCTTAGGGTTAGGAGTTAGGGTTAGGGTTTCTATTAGGTTAGTTTTAAGGGCTAAGGTTAGTTTTAGGGTTAAGGTTGGGTTAGGGTTAGGATTAGGGTTAGGGTACGACTTAGGGCTAGGGTTAGGGCTAGGGTTAGGGTTAGGGTTAGGGTTAGGGTTTAGGGTTATGGTTAGGGTTAGGGGTTAGGGGTTAGGGGTTAGGCTTAGGGTTAGCGTTACGGTTAGGGGTTAGGGGTTAGGGTTAGGGCTAAGGTTAGGGTTAGGGTTAGGGTTAGGGTTAGGGCTAGGGTTAGGGTTAGGGTTAGGGTTACGGCTAGGGTTAGGGTTAGGGTTAGGTTAGGCTTAGGGTTAGGAGTTAGGGTTAGGGTTTCTATTAGGTTAGTTTTAAGGGCTAAGGTTAGTTTTAGGGTTAAGGTTGGGTTAGGGTTAGGATTAGGGTTAGGGTACGACTTAGGGCTAGGGTTAGGGCTAGGGTTAGGGTTAGGGTTAGGGTTAGGGTTTAGGGTTATGGTTAGGGTTAGGGGTTAGGGGTTAGGGGTTAGGCTTAGGGTTAGCGTTACGGTTAGGGGTTAGGGGTTAGGGTTAGGGCTAAGGTTAGGGTTAGGGTTAGGGTTAGGGTTAGGGCTAGGGTTAGGGTTAGGGTTAGGGTTACGGCTAGGGTTAGGGTTAGGGTTAGGTTAGGCTTAGGGTTAGGAGTTAGGGTTAGGGTTTCTATTAGGTTAGTTTTAAGGGCTAAGGTTAGTTTTAGGGTTAAGGTTGGGTTAGGGTTAGGATTAGGGTTAGGGTACGACTTAGGGCTAGGGTTAGGGCTAGGGTTAGGGTTAGGGTTAGGGTTAGGGTTTAGGCTTATGGTTAGTGTTAGGGGTTAGGGGTTAGGGGTTAGGCTTAGGGTTAGCGTTACGGTTAGGGGTTAGGGGTTAGGGTTAGGGCTAAGGTTAGGGTTAGGGTTAGGGTTAGGGTTAGGGCTAGGGTTAGGGTTAGGGTTAGGGTTACGGCTAGGGTTAGGGTTAGGGTTAGGTTAGGCTTAGGTTTAGGAGTTAGGGTTAGGGTTTCTATTAGGTTAGTTTTAAGGGCTAAGGTTAGTTTTAGGGTTAAGGTTGGGTTAGGGTTAGGATTAGGGTTAGGGTACGACTTAGGGCTAGGGTTAGGGCTAGGGTTAGGGTTAGGGTTAGGGTTAGGGTTTAGGGTTATGGTTAGGGTTAGGGGTTAGGGGTTAGGGGTTAGGCTTAGGGTTAGCGTTACGGTTAGGGGTTAGGGGTTAGGGTTAGGGCTAAGGTTAGGGTTAGGGTTAGGGTTAGGGTTAGGGCTAGGGTTAGGGTTAGGGTTAGGGTTACGGCTAGGGTTAGGGTTAGGGTTAGGTTAGGCTTAGGGTTAGGAGTTAGGGTTAGGGTTTCTATTAGGTTAGTTTTAAGGGCTAAGGTTAGTTTTAGGGTTAAGGTTGGGTTAGGGTTAGGATTAGGGTTAGGGTAAGACTTAGGGCTAGGGTTAGGGCTAGGGTTAGGGTTAGGGTTAGGGTTACGGCTAGGGTTAGGGTTAGGGTTAGGTTAGGCTTAGGGTTAGGAGTTAGGGTTAGGGTTTCTATTAGGTTAGTTTTAAGGGCTAAGGTTAGTTTTAGGGTTAAGGTTGGGTTAGGGTTAGGATTAGGGTTAGGGTACGACTTAGGGCTAGGGTTAGGGCTAGGGTTAGGGTTAGGGTTAGGGTTAGGGTTTAGGGTTATGGTTAGGGTTAGGGGTTAGGGGTTAGGGGTTAGGCTTAGGGTTAGCGTTACGGTTAGGGGTTAGGGGTTAGGGTTAGGGCTAAGGTTAGGGTTAGGGTTAGGGTTAGGGTTAGGGCTAGGGTTAGGGTTAGGGTTAGGGTTACGGCTAGGGTTAGGGTTAGGGTTAGGTTAGGCTTAGGGTTAGGAGTTAGGGTTAGGGTTTCTATTAGGTTAGTTTTAAGGGCTAAGGTTAGTTTTAGGGTTAAGGTTGGGTTAGGGTTAGGATTAGGGTTAGGGTACGACTTAGGGCTAGGGTTAGGGCTAGGGTTAGGGTTAGGGTTAGGGTTAGGGTTTAGGGTTATGGTTAGGGTTAGGGGTTAGGGGTTAGGGGTTAGGCTTAGGGTTAGCGTTACGGTTAGGGGTTAGGGGTTAGGGTTAGGGCTAAGGTTAGGGTTAGGGTTAGGGTTAGGGTTAGGGCTAGGGTTAGGGTTAGGGTTAGGGTTACGGCTAGGGTTAGGGTTAGGGTTAGGTTAGGCTTAGGGTTAGGAGTTAGGGTTAGGGTTTCTATTAGGTTAGTTTTAAGGGCTAAGGTTAGTTTTAGGGTTAAGGTTGGGTTAGGGTTAGGATTAGGGTTAGGGTACGACTTAGGGCTAGGGTTAGGGCTAGGGTTAGGGTTAGGGTTAGGGTTAGGGTTTAGGGTTATGGTTAGGGTTAGGGGTTAGGGGTTAGGGGTTAGGCTTAGGGTTAGCGTTACGGTTAGGGGTTAGGGGTTAGGGTTAGGGCTAAGGTTAGGGTTAGGGTTAGGGTTACGGCTAGGGTTAGGGTTAGGGTTAGGGTTAGGGTTACGGCTAGGGTTAGGGTTAGGGTTAGGAGTTAGGGTTAGGGTTTCTATTAGGTTAGTTTTAAGGGCTAAGGTTAGTTTTAGGGTTAAGGTTGGGTTAGGGTTAGGATTAGGGTTAGGGTACGACTTAGGGCTAGGGTTAGGGCTAGGGTTAGGGTTAGGGTTAGGGTTAGGGTTTAGGCTTATGGTTAGTGTTAGGGGTTAGGGGTTAGGGGTTAGGCTTAGGGTTAGCGTTACGGTTAGGGGTTAGGGGTTAGGGTTAGGGCTAAGGTTAGGGTTAGGGTTAGGGTTAGGGTTAGGGCTAGGGTTAGGGTTAGGGTTAGGGTTACGGCTAGGGTTAGGGTTAGGGTTAGGTTAGGCTTAGGTTTAGGAGTTAGGGTTAGGGTTTCTATTAGGTTAGTTTTAAGGGCTAAGGTTAGTTTTAGGGTTAAGGTTGGGTTAGGGTTAGGATTAGGGTTAGGGTACGACTTAGGGCTAGGGTTAGGGCTAGGGTTAGGGTTAGGGTTAGGGTTAGGGTTTAGGGTTATGGTTAGGGTTAGGGGTTAGGGGTTAGGGGTTAGGCTTAGGGTTAGCGTTACGGTTAGGGGTTAGGGGTTAGGGTTAGGGCTAAGGTTAGGGTTAGGGTTAGGGTTAGGGTTAGGGCTAGGGTTAGGGTTAGGGTTAGGGTTACGGCTAGGGTTAGGGTTAGGGTTAGGTTAGGCTTAGGGTTAGGAGTTAGGGTTAGGGTTTCTATTAGGTTAGTTTTAAGGGCTAAGGTTAGTTTTAGGGTTAAGGTTGGGTTAGGGTTAGGATTAGGGTTAGGGTAAGACTTAGGGCTAGGGTTAGGGCTAGGGTTAGGGTTAGGGTTAGGGTTACGGCTAGGGTTAGGGTTAGGGTTAGGTTAGGCTTAGGGTTAGGAGTTAGGGTTAGGGTTTCTATTAGGTTAGTTTTAAGGGCTAAGGTTAGTTTTAGGGTTAAGGTTGGGTTAGGGTTAGGATTAGGGTTAGGGTACGACTTAGGGCTAGGGTTAGGGCTAGGGTTAGGGTTAGGGTTAGGGTTAGGGTTTAGGGTTATGGTTAGGGTTAGGGGTTAGGGGTTAGGGGTTAGGCTTAGGGTTAGCGTTACGGTTAGGGGTTAGGGGTTAGGGTTAGGGCTAAGGTTAGGGTTAGGGTTAGGGTTAGGGTTAGGGCTAGGGTTAGGGTTAGGGTTAGGGTTACGGCTAGGGTTAGGGTTAGGGTTAGGTTAGGCTTAGGGTTAGGAGTTAGGGTTAGGGTTTCTATTAGGTTAGTTTTAAGGGCTAAGGTTAGTTTTAGGGTTAAGGTTGGGTTAGGGTTAGGATTAGGGTTAGGGTACGACTTAGGGCTAGGGTTAGGGCTAGGGTTAGGGTTAGGGTTAGGGTTAGGGTTTAGGGTTATGGTTAGGGTTAGGGGTTAGGGGTTAGGGGTTAGGCTTAGGGTTAGCGTTACGGTTAGGGGTTAGGGGTTAGGGTTAGGGCTAAGGTTAGGGTTAGGGTTAGGGTTAGGGTTAGGGCTAGGGTTAGGGTTAGGGTTAGGGTTACGGCTAGGGTTAGGGTTAGGGTTAGGTTAGGCTTAGGGTTAGGAGTTAGGGTTAGGGTTTCTATTAGGTTAGTTTTAAGGGCTAAGGTTAGTTTTAGGGTTAAGGTTGGGTTAGGGTTAGGATTAGGGTTAGGGTACGACTTAGGGCTAGGGTTAGGGCTAGGGTTAGGGTTAGGGTTAGGGTTAGGGTTTAGGGTTATGGTTAGGGTTAGGGGTTAGGGGTTAGGGGTTAGGCTTAGGGTTAGCGTTACGGTTAGGGGTTAGGGGTTAGGGTTAGGGCTAAGGTTAGGGTTAGGGTTAGGGTTAGGGTTAGGGCTAGGGTTAGGGTTAGGGTTAGGGTTACGGCTAGGGTTAGGGTTAGGTTTAGGTTAGGCTTAGGGTTAGGAGTTAGGGTTAGGGTTTCTATTAGGTTAGTTTTAACGGCTAAGGTTAGTTTTAGGGTTAAGGTTGGGTTAGGGTTAGGATTAGGGTTAGGGTACGACTTAGGGCTAGGGTTAGGGCTAGGGTTAGGGTTAGGGTTAGGGTTAGGGTTTAGGGTTATGGTTAGGGTTAGGGGTTAGGGGTTAGGGGTTAGGCTTAGGGTTAGCGTTACGGTTAGGGGTTAGGGGTTAGGGTTAGGGCTAAGGTTAGGGTTAGGGTTAGGGTTAGGGTTAGGGCTAGGGTTAGGGTTAGGGTTAGGGTTACGGCTAGGGTTAGGGTTAGGGTTAGGTTAGGCTTAGGGTTAGGAGTTAGGGTTAGGGTTTCTATTAGGTTAGTTTTAAGGGCTAAGGTTAGTTTTAGGGTTAAGGTTGGGTTAGGGTTAGGATTAGGGTTAGGGTAAGACTTAGGGCTAGGGTTAGGGCTAGGGTTAGGGTTAGGGTTAGGGTTACGGCTAGGGTTAGGGTTAGGGTTAGGTTAGGCTCAGGGTTAGGAGTTAGGGTTAGGGTTTCTATTAGGTTAGTTTTAAGGGCTAAGGTTAGTTTTAGGGTTAAGGTTGGGTTAGGGTTAGGATTAGGGTTAGGGTACGACTTAGGGCTAGGGTTAGGGCTAGGGTTAGGGTTAGGGTTAGGGTTTAGGGTTATGGTTAGGGTTAGGGGTTAGGGGTTAGGGGTTAGGCTTAGGGTTAGCGTTACGGTTAGGGGTTAGGGGTTAGGGTTAGGGCTAAGGTTAGGGTTAGGGTTAGGGTTAGGGTTAGGGCTAGGGTTAGGGTTAGGGTTAGGGTTACGGCTAGGGTTAGGGTTAGGGTTAGGTTAGGCTTAGGGTTAGGAGTTAGGGTTAGGGTTTCTATTAGGTTAGTTTTAAGGGCTAAGGTTAGTTTTAGGGTTAAGGTTGGGTTAGGGTTAGGATTAGGGTTAGGGTACGACTTAGGGCTAGGGTTAGGGCTAGGGTTAGGGTTAGGGTTAGGGTTAGGGTTTAGGGTTATGGTTAGGGTTAGGGGTTAGGGGTTAGGGGTTAGGCTTAGGGTTAGCGTTACGGTTAGGGGTTAGGGGTTAGGGTTAGGGCTAAGGTTAGGGTTAGGGTTAGGGTTAGGGTTAGGGCTAGGGTTAGGGTTAGGGTTAGGGTTACGGCTAGGGTTAGGGTTAGGGTTAGGTTAGGCTTAGGGTTAGGAGTTAGGGTTAGGGTTTCTATTAGGTTAGTTTTAAGGGCTAAGGTTAGTTTTAGGGTTAAGGTTGGGTTAGGGTTAGGATTAGGGTTAGGGTACGACTTAGGGCTAGGGTTAGGGCTAGGGTTAGGGTTAGGGTTAGGGTTAGGGTTTAGGGTTATGGTTAGGGTTAGGGGTTAGGGGTTAGGGGTTAGGCTTAGGGTTAGCGTTACGGTTAGGGGTTAGGGGTTAGGGTTAGGGCTAAGGTTAGGGTTAGGGTTAGGGTTAGGGTTAGGGCTAGGGTTAGGGTTAGGGTTACGGCTAGGGTTAGGGTTAGGGTTAGGTTAGGCTTAGGGTTAGGAGTTAGGGTTAGGGTTTCTATTAGGTTAGTTTTAAGGGCTAAGGTTAGTTTTAGGGTTAAGGTTGGGTTAGGGTTAGGATTAGGGTTAGGGTACGACTTAGGGCTAGGGTTAGGGCTAGGGTTAGGGTTAGGGTTAGGGTTAGGGTTTAGGGTTATGGTTAGGGTTAGGGGTTAGGGGTTAGGGGTTAGGCTTAGGGTTAGCGTTACGGTTAGGGGTTAGGGGTTAGGGTTAGGGCTAAGGTTAGGGTTAGGGTTAGGGTTAGGGTTAGGGCTAGGGTTAGGGTTAGGGTTAGGGTTACGGCTAGGGTTAGGGTTAGGGTTAGGTTAGGCTTAGGGTTAGGAGTTAGGGTTAGGGTTTCTATTAGGTTAGTTTTAACGGCTAAGGTTAGTTTTAGGGTTAAGGTTGGGTTAGGGTTAGGATTAGGGTTAGGGTACGACTTAGGGCTAGGGTTAGGGCTAGGGTTAGTGTTAGGGTTAGGGTTAGGGTTTAGGGTTATGGTTAGGGTTAGGGGTTAGGGGTTAGGGGTTAGGCTTAGGGTTAGCGTTACGGTTAGGGGTTAGGGGTTAGGGTTAGGGCTAAGGTTAGGGTTAGGGTTAGGGTTAGGGTTAGGGTTACGGCTAGGGTTAGGGTTAGGGTTAGGTTAGGCTTAGGGTTAGGAGTTAGGGTTAGGGTTTCTATTAGGTTAGTTTTAAGGGCTAAGGTTAGTTTTAGGGTTAAGGTTGGGTTAGGGTTAGGATTAGGGTTAGGGTACGACTTAGGGCTAGGGTTAGGGCTAGGGTTAGGGTTAGGGTTAGGGTTTAGGGTTATGGTTAGGGTTAGGGGTTAGGGGTTAGGGGTTAGGCTTAGGGTTAGCGTTACGGTTAGGGGTTAGGGGTTAGGGTTAGGGCTAAGGTTAGGGTTAGGGTTAGGGTTAGGGTTAGGGCTAGGGTTAGGGTTAGGGTTAGGGTTACGGCTAGGGTTAGGGTTAGGGTTAGGTTAGGCTTAGGGTTAGGAGTTAGGGTTAGGGTTTCTATTAGGTTAGTTTTAAGGGCTAAGGTTAGTTTTAGGGTTAAGGTTGGGTTAGGGTTAGGATTAGGGTTAGGGTACGACTTAGGGCTAGGGTTAGGGCTAGGGTTAGGGTTAGGGTTAGGGTTTAGGGTTATGGTTAGGGTTAGGGGTTAGGGGTTAGGGGTTAGGCTTAGGGTTAGCGTTACGGTTAGGGGTTAGGGGTTAGGGTTAGGGCTAAGGTTAGGGTTAGGGTTAGGGTTAGGGTTAGGGCTAGGGTTAGGGTTAGGGTTAGGGTTACGGCTAGGGTTAGGGTTAGGGTTAGGTTAGGCTTAGGGTTAGGAGTTAGGGTTAGGGTTTCTATTAGGTTAGTTTTAAGGGCTAAGGTTAGTTTTAGGGTTAAGGTTGGGTTAGGGTTAGGATTAGGGTTAGGGTACGACTTAGGGCTAGGGTTAGGGCTAGGGTTAGGGTTAGGGTTAGGGTTAGGGTTTAGGGTTATGGTTAGGGTTAGGGGTTAGGGGTTAGGGGTTAGGCTTAGGGTTAGCGTTACGGTTAGGGGTTAGGGGTTAGGGTTAGGGCTAAGGTTAGGGTTAGGGTTAGGGTTAGGGCTAGGGTTAGGGTTAGGGTTAGGGGTACGGCTAGGGTTAGGGTTAGGGTTAGGTTAGGCTTAGGGTTAGGAGTTAGGGTTAGGGTTTCTATTAGGTTAGTTTTAAGGGCTAAGGTTAGTTTTAGGGTTAAGGTTGGGTTAGGGTTAGGATTAGGGTTAGGGTACGACTTAGGGCTAGGGTTAGGGCTAGGGTTAGGGTTAGGGTTAGGGTTAGGGTTTAGGGTTATGGTTAGGGTTAGGGGTTAGGGGTTAGGGGTTAGGCTTAGGGTTAGCGTTACGGTTAGGGGTTAGGGGTTAGGGTTAGGGCTAAGGTTAGGGTTAGGGTTAGGGTTAGGGTTAGGGCTAGGGTTAGGGTTAGGGTTAGGGTTACGGCTAGGGTTAGGGTTAGGGTTAGGTTAGGCTTAGGGTTAGGAGTTAGGGTTAGGGTTTCTATTAGGTTAGTTTTAAGGGCTAAGGTTAGTTTTAGGGTTAAGGTTGGGTTAGGGTTAGGATTAGGGTTAGGGTACGACTTAGGGCTAGGGTTAGGGCTAGGGTTAGGGTTAGGGTTAGGGTTAGGGTTTAGGGTTATGGTTAGGGTTAGGGGTTAGGGGTTAGGGGTTAGGCTTAGGGTTAGCGTTACGGTTAGGGGTTAGGGGTTAGGGTTAGGGCTAAGGTTAGGGTTAGGGTTAGGGTTAGGGTTAGGGCTAGGGTTAGGGTTAGGGTTAGGGTTACGGCTAGGGTTAGGGTTAGGTTTAGGTTAGGCTTAGGGTTAGGAGTTAGGGTTAGGGTTTCTATTAGGTTAGTTTTAACGGCTAAGGTTAGTTTTAGGGTTAAGGTTGGGTTAGGGTTAGGATTAGGGTTAGGGTACGACTTAGGGCTAGGGTTAGGGCTAGGGTTAGGGTTAGGGTTAGGGTTAGGGTTTAGGGTTATGGTTAGGGTTAGGGGTTAGGGGTTAGGGGTTAGGCTTAGGGTTAGCGTTACGGTTAGGGGTTAGGGGTTAGGGTTAGGGCTAAGGTTAGGGTTAGGGTTAGGGTTAGGGTTAGGGCTAGGGTTAGGGTTAGGGTTAGGGTTACGGCTAGGGTTAGGGTTAGGGTTAGGTTAGGCTTAGGGTTAGGAGTTAGGGTTAGGGTTTCTATTAGGTTAGTTTTAAGGGCTAAGGTTAGTTTTAGGGTTAAGGTTGGGTTAGGGTTAGGATTAGGGTTAGGGTAAGACTTAGGGCTAGGGTTAGGGCTAGGGTTAGGGTTAGGGTTAGGGTTACGGCTAGGGTTAGGGTTAGGGTTAGGTTAGGCTTAGGGTTAGGAGTTAGGGTTAGGGTTTCTATTAGGTTAGTTTTAAGGGCTAAGGTTAGTTTTAGGGTTAAGGTTGGGTTAGGGTTAGGATTAGGGTTAGGGTACGACTTAGGGCTAGGGTTAGGGCTAGGGTTAGGGTTAGGGTTAGGGTTTAGGGTTATGGTTAGGGTTAGGGGTTAGGGGTTAGGGGTTAGGCTTAGGGTTAGCGTTACGGTTAGGGGTTAGGGGTTAGGGTTAGGGCTAAGGTTAGGGTTAGGGTTAGGGTTAGGGTTAGGGCTAGGGTTAGGGTTAGGGTTAGGGTTACGGCTAGGGTTAGGGTTAGGGTTAGGTTAGGCTTAGGGTTAGGAGTTAGGGTTAGGGTTTCTATTAGGTTAGTTTTAAGGGCTAAGGTTAGTTTTAGGGTTAAGGTTGGGTTAGGGTTAGGATTAGGGTTAGGGTACGACTTAGGGCTAGGGTTAGGGCTAGGGTTAGGGTTAGGGTTAGGGTTAGGGTTTAGGGTTATGGTTAGGGTTAGGGGTTAGGGGTTAGGGGTTAGGCTTAGGGTTAGCGTTACGGTTAGGGGTTAGGGGTTAGGGTTAGGGCTAAGGTTAGGGTTAGGGTTAGGGTTAGGGTTAGGGCTAGGGTTAGGGTTAGGGTTAGGGTTACGGCTAGGGTTAGGGTTAGGGTTAGGTTAGGCTTAGGGTTAGGAGTTAGGGTTAGGGTTTCTATTAGGTTAGTTTTAAGGGCTAAGGTTAGTTTTAGGGTTAAGGTTGGGTTAGGGTTAGGATTAGGGTTAGGGTACGACTTAGGGCTAGGGTTAGGGCTAGGGTTAGGGTTAGGGTTAGGGTTAGGGTTTAGGGTTATGGTTAGGGTTAGGGGTTAGGGGTTAGGGGTTAGGCTTAGGGTTAGCGTTACGGTTAGGGGTTAGGGGTTAGGGTTAGGGCTAAGGTTAGGGTTAGGGTTAGGGTTAGGGTTAGGGCTAGGGTTAGGGTTAGGGTTACGGCTAGGGTTAGGGTTAGGGTTAGGTTAGGCTTAGGGTTAGGAGTTAGGGTTAGGGTTTCTATTAGGTTAGTTTTAAGGGCTAAGGTTAGTTTTAGGGTTAAGGTTGGGTTAGGGTTAGGATTAGGGTTAGGGTACGACTTAGGGCTAGGGTTAGGGCTAGGGTTAGGGTTAGGGTTAGGGTTAGGGTTTAGGGTTATGGTTAGGGTTAGGGGTTAGGGGTTAGGGGTTAGGCTTAGGGTTAGCGTTACGGTTAGGGGTTAGGGGTTAGGGTTAGGGCTAAGGTTAGGGTTAGGGTTAGGGTTACGGCTAGGGTTAGGGTTAGGGTTAGGTTAGGCTTAGGGTTAGGAGTTAGGGTTAGGGTTTCTATTAGGTTAGTTTTAAGGGCTAAGGTTAGTTTTAGGGTTAAGGTTGGGTTAGGGTTAGGATTAGGGTTAGGGTACGACTTAGGGCTAGGGTTAGGGCTAGGGTTAGGGTTAGGGTTAGGGTTTAGGGTTATGGTTAGGGTTAGGGGTTAGGGGTTAGGGGTTAGGCTTAGGGTTAGCGTTACGGTTAGGGGTTAGGGGTTAGGGTTAGGGCTAAGGTTAGGGTTAGGGTTAGGGTTAGGGTTAGGGCTAGGGTTAGGGTTAGGGTTAGGGTTACGGCTAGGGTTAGGGTTAGGGTTAGGTTAGGCTTAGGGTTAGGAGTTAGGGTTAGGGTTTCTATTAGGTTAGTTTTAAGGGCTAAGGTTAGTTTTAGGGTTAAGGTTGGGTTAGGGTTAGGATTAGGGTTAGGGTACGACTTAGGGCTAGGGTTAGGGCTAGGGTTAGGGTTAGGGTTAGGGTTAGGGTTTAGGGTTATGGTTAGGGTTAGGGGTTAGGGGTTAGGGGTTAGGCTTAGGGTTAGCGTTACGGTTAGGGGTTAGGGGTTAGGGTTAGGGCTAAGGTTAGGGTTAGGGTTAGGGCTAGGGTTAGGGTTAGGGTTAGGGTTACGGCTATGGTTAGGGTTAGGGTTAGGTTAGGCTTAGGGTTAGGAGTTAGGGTTAGGGTTTCTATTAGGTTAGTTTTAAGGGCTAAGGTTAGTTTTAGGGTTAAGGTTGGGTTAGGGTTAGGATTAGGGTTAGGGTACGACTTAGGGCTAGGGTTAGGGCTAGGGTTAGGGTTAGGGTTAGGGTTAGGGTTTAGGGTTATGGTTAGGGTTATGGGTTAGGGGTTAGGGGTTAGGCTTAGGGTTAGCGTTACGGTTAGGGGTTAGGGGTTAGGGTTAGGGCTAAGGTTAGGGTTAGGGTTAGGGTTAGGGTTAGGGCTAGGGTTAGGGTTAGGGTTAGGGTTACGGCTAGGGTTAGGGTTAGGGTTAGGTTAGGCTTAGGGTTAGGAGTTAGGGTTAGGGTTTCTATTAGGTTAGTTTTAAGGGCTAAGGTTAGTTTTAGGGTTAAGGTTGGGTTAGGGTTAGGATTAGGGTTAGGGTACGACTTAGGGCTAGGGTTAGGGCTAGGGTTAGGGTTAGGGTTAGGGTTAGGGTTTAGGGTTATGGTTAGGGTTAGGGGTTAGGGGTTAGGGGTTAGGCTTAGGGTTAGCGTTACGGTTAGGGGTTAGGGGTTAGGGTTAGGGCTAAGGTTAGGGTTAGGGTTAGGGTTAGGGTTAGGGCTAGGGTTAGGGTTAGGGTTACGGCTAGGGTTAGGGTTAGGTTAGGCTTAGGGTTAGGAGTTAGGGTTAGGGTTTCTATTAGGTTAGTTTTAAGGGCTAAGGTTAGTTTTAGGGTTAAGGTTGGGTTAGGGTTAGGATTAGGGTTAGGGTACGACTTAGGGCTAGGGTTAGGGTTAGGGTTAGGGTTAGGGTTTAGGGTTATGGTTAGGGTTAGGGGTTAGGGGTTAGGGGTTAGGCTTAGGGTTAGCGTTACGGTTAGGGGTTAGGGGTTAGGGTTAGGGCTAAGGTTAGGGTTAGGGTTAGGGTTAGGGTTAGGGCTAGGGTTAGGGTTAGGGTTAGGGTTACGGCTAGGGTTAGGGTTAGGGTTAGGTTAGGCTTAGGGTTAGGAGTTAGGGTTAGGGTTTCTATTAGGTTAGTTTTAACGGCTAAGGTTAGTTTTAGGGTTAAGGTTGGGTTAGGGTTAGGATTAGGGTTAGGGTACGACTTAGGGCTAGGGTTAGGGCTAGGGTTAGTGTTAGGGTTAGGGTTAGGGTTTAGGGTTATGGTTAGGGTTAGGGGTTAGGGGTTAGGGGTTAGGCTTAGGGTTAGCGTTACGGTTAGGGGTTAGGGGTTAGGGTTAGGGCTAAAGTTAGGGTTAGGGTTAGGGTTAGGGTTAGGGTTACGGCTAGGGTTAGGGTTAGGGTTAGGTTAGGCTTAGGGTTAGGAGTTAGGGTTAGGGTTTCTATTAGGTTAGTTTTAAGGGCTAAGGTTAGTTTTAGGGTTAAGGTTGGGTTAGGGTTAGGATTAGGGTTAGGGTACGACTTAGGGCTAGGGTTAGGGCTAGGGTTAGGGTTAGGGTTAGGGTTTAGGGTTATGGTTAGGGTTAGGGGTTAGGGGTTAGGGGTTAGGCTTAGGGTTAGCGTTACGGTTAGGGGTTAGGGGTTAGGGTTAGGGCTAAGGTTAGGGTTAGGGTTAGGGTTAGGGTTAGGGCTAGGGTTAGGGTTAGGGTTAGGGTTACGGCTAGGGTTAGGGTTAGGGTTAGGTTAGGCTTAGGGTTAGGAGTTAGGGTTAGGGTTTCTATTAGGTTAGTTTTAAGGGCTAAGGTTAGTTTTAGGGTTAAGGTTGGGTTAGGGTTAGGATTAGGGTTAGGGTACGACTTAGGGCTAGGGTTAGGGCTAGGGTTAGGGTTAGGGTTAGGGTTTAGGGTTATGGTTAGGGTTAGGGGTTAGGGGTTAGGGGTTAGGCTTAGGGTTAGCGTTACGGTTAGGGGTTAGGGGTTAGGGTTAGGGCTAAGGTTAGGGTTAGGGTTAGGGTTAGGGTTAGGGCTAGGGTTAGGGTTAGGGTTAGGGTTACGGCTAGGGTTAGGGTTAGGGTTAGGTTAGGCTTAGGGTTAGGAGTTAGGGTTAGGGTTTCTATTAGGTTAGTTTTAAGGGCTAAGGTTAGTTTTAGGGTTAAGGTTGGGTTAGGGTTAGGATTAGGGTTAGGGTACGACTTAGGGCTAGGGTTAGGGCTAGGGTTAGGGTTAGGGTTAGGGTTAGGGTTAGGGTTTAGGGTTAGGGTTAGGGGTTAGGGGTTAGGGGTTAGGCTTAGGGTTAGCGTTACGGTTAGGGGTTAGGGGTTAGGGTTAGGGCTAAGGTTAGGGTTAGGGTTAGGGTTAGGGTTAGGGCTAGGGTTAGGGTTAGGGTTAGGGTTACGGCTAGGGTTAGGGTTAGGGTTAGGTTAGGCTTAGGGTTAGGAGTTAGGGTTAGGGTTTCTATTAGGTTAGTTTTAAGGGCTAAGGTTAGTTTTAGGGTTAAGGTTGGGTTAGGGTTAGGATTAGGGTTAGGGTACGACTTAGGGCTAGGGTTAGGGCTAGGGTTAGGGTTAGGGTTAGGGTTTAGGGTTATGGTTAGGGTTAGGGGTTAGGGGTTAGGGGTTAGGCTTAGGGTTAGCGTTACGGTTAGGGGTTAGGGGTTAGGGTTAGGGCTAAGGTTAGGGTTAGGGTTAGGGTTAGGGTTAGGGCTAGGGTTAGGGTTAGGGTTAGGGTTACGGCTAGGGTTAGGGTTAGGGTTAGGTTAGGCTTAGGGTTAGGAGTTAGGGTTAGGGTTTCTATTAGGTTAGTTTTAAGGGCTAAGGTTAGTTTTAGGGTTAAGGTTGGGTTAGGGTTAGGATTAGGGTTAGGGTACGACTTAGGGCTAGGGTTAGGGCTAGGGTTAGGGTTAGGGTTAGGGTTAGGGTTTAGGGTTATGGTTAGGGTTAGGGGTTAGGGGTTAGGGGTTAGGCTTAGGGTTAGCGTTACGGTTAGGGGTTAGGGGTTAGGGTTAGGGCTAAGGTTAGGGTTAGGGTTAGGGTTAGGGCTAGGGTTAGGGTTAGGGTTAGGGGTACGGCTAGGGTTAGGGTTAGGGTTAGGTTAGGCTTAGGGTTAGGAGTTAGGGTTAGGCTTTCTATTAGGTTAGTTTTAAGGGCTAAGGTTAGTTTTAGGGTTAAGGTTGGGTTAGGGTTAGGATTAGGGTTAGGGTACGACTTAGGGCTAGGGTTAGGGCTAGGGTTAGGGTTAGGGTTAGGGTTAGGGCTTAGGGTTATGGTTAGGGTTAGGGGTTAGGGGTTAGGGGTTAGGCTTAGGGTTAGCGTTACGGTTAGGGGTTAGGGGTTAGGGTTAGGGCTAAGGTTAGGGTTAGGGTTAGGGTTAGGGTTAGGGCTAGGGTTAGGGTTAGGGTTAGGGTTACGGCTAGGGTTAGGGTTAGGGTTAGGTTAGGCTTAGGGTTAGGAGTTAGGGTTAGGGTTTCTATTAGGTTAGTTTTAAGGGCTAAGGTTAGTTTTAGGGTTAAGGTTGGGTTAGGGTTAGGATTAGGGTTAGGGTACGAGTTAGGGCTAGGGTTAGGGCTAGGGTTAGGGTTAGGGTTAGGGTTAGGGTTTAGGGTTATGGTTAGGGTTAGGGGTTAGGGGTTAGGGGTTAGGCTTAGGGTTAGCGTTACGGTTAGGGGTTAGGGGTTAGGGTTAGGGCTAAGGTTAGGGTTAGGGTTAGGGTTAGGGTTAGGGCTAGGGTTAGGGTTAGGGTTAGGGTTACGGCTAGGGTTAGGGTTAGGGTTTAGGTTAGGCTTAGGGTTAGGAGTTAGGGTTAGGGTTTCTATTAGGTTAGTTTTAAGGGCTAAGGTTAGTTTTAGGGTTAAGGTTGGGTTAGGGTTAGGATTAGGGTTAGGGTACGACTTAGGGCTAGGGTTAGGGCTAGGGTTAGGGTTAGGGTTAGGGTTAGGGTTTAGGGTTATGGTTAGGGTTAGGGGTTAGGGGTTAGGGGTTAGGCTTAGGGTTAGCGTTACGGTTAGGGGTTAGGGGTTAGGGTTAGGGCTAAGGTTAGGGTTAGGGTTAGGGCTAGGGTTAGGGCTAGGGTTAGGGTTAGGGTTAGGGTTACGGCTAGGGTTAGGGTTAGGGTTAGGTTAGGCTTAGGGTTAGGAGTTAGGGTTAGGGTTTCTATTAGGTTAGTTTTAAGGGCTAAGGTTAGTTTTAGGGTTAAGGTTGGGTTAGGGTTAGGATTAGGGTTAGGGTACGACTTAGGGCTAGGGTTAGGGCTAGGGTTAGGGTTAGGGTTAGGGTTAGGGTTTAGGGTTATGGTTAGGGTTAGGGGTTAGGGGTTAGGGGTTAGGCTTAGGGTTAGCGTTACGGTTAGGGGTTAGGGGTTAGGGTTAGGGCTAAGGTTAGGGTTAGGGTTAGGGTTAGGGTTAGGGCTAGGGTTAGGGTTAGGGTTAGGGTTACGGCTAGGGTTAGGGTTAGGGTTAGGTTAGGCTTAGGGTTAGGAGTTAGGGTTAGGGTTTCTATTAGGTTAGTTTTAAGGGCTAAGGTTAGTTTTAGGGTTAAGGTTGGGTTAGGGTTAGGATTAGGGTTAGGGTACGACTTAGGGCTAGGGTTAGGGCTAGGGTTAGGGTTAGGGTTAGGGTTAGGGTTTAGGGTTATGGTTAGGGTTAGGGGTTAGGGGTTAGGGGTTAGGCTTAGGGTTAGCGTTACGGTTAGGGGTTAGGGGTTAGGGTTAGGGCTAAGGTTAGGGTTAGGGTTAGGGTTAGGGTTAGGGCTAGGGTTAGGGTTAGGGTTAGGGTTACGGCTAGGGTTAGGGTTAGGGTTAGGTTAGGCTTAGGGTTAGGAGTTAGGGTTAGGGTTTCTATTAGGTTAGTTTTAAGGGCTAAGGTTAGTTTTAGGGTTAAGGTTGGGTTAGGGTTAGGATTAGGGTTAGGGTACGACTTAGGGCTAGGGTTAGGGCTAGGGTTAGGGTTAGGGTTAGGGTTAGGGTTTAGGGTTATGGTTAGGGTTAGGGGTTAGGGGTTAGGGGTTAGGCTTAGGGTTAGCGTTACGGTTAGGGGTTAGGGGTTAGGGTTAGGGCTAAGGTTAGGGTTAGGGTTAGGGTTAGGGTTAGGGCTAGGGTTAGGGTTAGGGTTAGGGTTACGGCTAGGGTTAGGGTTAGGGTTAGGTTAGGCTTAGGGTTAGGAGTTAGGGTTAGGGTTTCTATTAGGTTAGTTTTAAGGGCTAAGGTTAGTTTTAGGGTTAAGGTTGGGTTAGGGTTAGGATTAGGGTTAGGGTACGACTTAGGGCTAGGGTTAGGGCTAGGGTTAGGGTTAGGGTTAGGGTTAGGGTTTAGGGTTATGGTTAGGGTTAGGGGTTAGGGGTTAGGGGTTAGGCTTAGGGTTAGCGTTACGGTTAGGGGTTAGGGGTTAGGGTTAGGGCTAAGGTTAGGGTTAGGGTTAGGGTTAGGGTTAGGGCTAGGGTTAGGGTTAGGGTTAGGGTTACGGCTAGGGTTAGGGTTAGGGTTAGGTTAGGCTTAGGGTTAGGAGTTAGGGTTAGGGTTTCTATTAGGTTAGTTTTAAGGGCTAAGGTTAGTTTTAGGGTTAAGGTTGGGTTAGGGTTAGGATTAGGGTTAGGGTACGACTTAGGGCTAGGGTTAGGGCTAGGGTTAGGGTTAGGGTTAGGGTTAGGGTTTAGGGTTATGGTTAGGGTTAGGGGTTAGGGGTTAGGGGTTAGGCTTAGGGTTAGCGTTACGGTTAGGGGTTAGGGGTTAGGGTTAGGGCTAAGGTTAGGGTTAGGGTTAGGGTTAGGGTTAGGGCTAGGGTTAGGGTTAGGGTTAGGGTTACGGCTAGGGTTAGGGTTAGGGTTAGGTTAGGCTTAGGGTTAGGAGTTAGGGTTAGGGTTTCTATTAGGTTAGTTTTAAGGGCTAAGGTTAGTTTTAGGGTTAAGGTTGGGTTAGGGTTAGGATTAGGGTTAGGGTACGACTTAGGGCTAGGGTTAGGGCTAGGGTTAGGGTTAGGGTTAGGGTTAGGGTTTAGGGTTATGGTTAGGGTTAGGGGTTAGGGGTTAGGGGTTAGGCTTAGGGTTAGCGTTACGGTTAGGGGTTAGGGGTTAGGGTTAGGGCTAAGGTTAGGGTTAGGGTTAGGGTTAGGGTTAGGGCTAGGGTTAGGGTTAGGGTTAGGGTTACGGCTAGGGTTAGGGTTAGGGTTAGGTTAGGCTTAGGGTTAGGAGTTAGGGTTAGGGTTTCTATTAGGTTAGTTTTAAGGGCTAAGGTTAGTTTTAGGGTTAAGGTTGGGTTAGGGTTAGGATTAGGGTTAGGGTACGACTTAGGGCTAGGGTTAGGGCTAGGGTTAGGGTTAGGGTTAGGGTTAGGGTTTAGGGTTATGGTTAGGGTTAGGGGTTAGGGGTTAGGGGTTAGGCTTAGGGTTAGCGTTACGGTTAGGGGTTAGGGGTTAGGGTTAGGGCTAAGGTTAGGGTTAGGGTTAGGGTTAGGGTTAGGGCTAGGGTTAGGGTTAGGGTTAGGGTTACGGCTAGGGTTAGGGTTAGGGTTAGGTTAGGCTTAGGGTTAGGAGTTAGGGTTAGGGTTTCTATTAGGTTAGTTTTAAGGGCTAAGGTTAGTTTTAGGGTTAAGGTTGGGTTAGGGTTAGGATTAGGGTTAGGGTACGACTTAGGGCTAGGGTTAGGGCTAGGGTTAGGGTTAGGGTTAGGGTTAGGGTTTAGGGTTATGGTTAGGGTTAGGGGTTAGGGGTTAGGGGTTAGGCTTAGGGTTAGCGTTACGGTTAGGGGTTAGGGGTTAGGGTTAGGGCTAAGGTTAGGGTTAGGGTTAGGGTTAGGGTTAGGGCTAGGGTTAGGGTTAGGGTTAGGGTTACGGCTAGGGTTAGGGTTAGGGTTAGGTTAGGCTTAGGGTTAGGAGTTAGGGTTAGGGTTTCTATTAGGTTAGTTTTAAGGGCTAAGGTTAGTTTTAGGGTTAAGGTTGGGTTAGGGTTAGGATTAGGGTTAGGGTACGACTTAGGGCTAGGGTTAGGGCTAGGGTTAGGGTTAGGGTTAGGGTTAGGGTTTAGGGTTATGGTTAGGGTTAGGGGTTAGGGGTTAGGGGTTAGGCTTAGGGTTAGCGTTACGGTTAGGGGTTAGGGGTTAGGGTTAGGGCTAAGGTTAGGGTTAGGGTTAGGGTTAGGGTTAGGGCTAGGGTTAGGGTTAGGGTTAGGGTTACGGCTAGGGTTAGGGTTAGGGTTAGGTTAGGCTTAGGGTTAGGAGTTAGGGTTAGGGTTTCTATTAGGTTAGTTTTAAGGGCTAAGGTTAGTTTTAGGGTTAAGGTTGGGTTAGGGTTAGGATTAGGGTTAGGGTACGACTTAGGGCTAGGGTTAGGGCTAGGGTTAGGGTTAGGGTTAGGGTTAGGGTTTAGGGTTATGGTTAGGGTTAGGGGTTAGGGGTTAGGGGTTAGGCTTAGGGTTAGCGTTACGGTTAGGGGTTAGGGGT
Organism: Buteo buteo; assembly: GCF_964188355.1. Classification (NCBI taxonomy): domain Eukaryota; kingdom Metazoa; phylum Chordata; class Aves; order Accipitriformes; family Accipitridae; genus Buteo; species Buteo buteo. The sequence goes on from NW_027439342.1 coordinate 44,189, forward strand.
TAGGGTTAGGGCTAAGGTTAGGGTTAGGGTTAGGGTTAGGGTTAGGGCTAGGGTTAGGGTTAGGGTTAGGGTTACGGCTAGGGTTAGGGTTAGGGTTAGGTTAGGCTTAGGGTTAGGAGTTAGGGTTAGGGTTTCTATTAGGTTAGTTTTAAGGGCTAAGGTTAGTTTTAGGGTTAAGGTTGGGTTAGGGTTAGGATTAGGGTTAGGGTACGACTTAGGGCTAGGGTTAGGGCTAGGGTTAGGGTTAGGGTTAGGGTTAGGGTTTAGGGTTATGGTTAGGGTTAGGGGTTAGGGGTTAGGGGTTAGGCTTAGGGTTAGCGTTACGGTTAGGGGTTAGGGGTTAGGGTTAGGGCTAAGGTTAGGGTTAGGGTTAGGGTTAGGGTTAGGGCTAGGGTTAGGGTTAGGGTTAGGGTTACGGCTAGGGTTAGGGTTAGGGTTAGGTTAGGCTTAGGGTTAGGAGTTAGGGTTAGGGTTTCTATTAGGTTAGTTTTAAGGGCTAAGGTTAGTTTTAGGGTTAAGGTTGGGTTAGGGTTAGGATTAGGGTTAGGGTACGACTTAGGGCTAGGGTTAGGGCTAGGGTTAGGGTTAGGGTTAGGGTTAGGGTTTAGGGTTATGGTTAGGGTTAGGGGTTAGGGGTTAGGGGTTAGGCTTAGGGTTAGCGTTACGGTTAGGGGTTAGGGGTTAGGGTTAGGGCTAAGGTTAGGGTTAGGGTTAGGGTTAGGGTTAGGGCTAGGGTTAGGGTTAGGGTTAGGGTTACGGCTAGGGTTAGGGTTAGGGTTAGGTTAGGCTTAGGGTTAGGAGTTAGGGTTAGGGTTTCTATTAGGTTAGTTTTAAGGGCTAAGGTTAGTTTTAGGGTTAAGGTTGGGTTAGGGTTAGGATTAGGGTTAGGGTACGACTTAGGGCTAGGGTTAGGGCTAGGGTTAGGGTTAGGGTTAGGGTTAGGGTTTAGGGTTATGGTTAGGGTTAGGGGTTAGGGGTTAGGGGTTAGGCTTAGGGTTAGCGTTACGGTTAGGGGTTAGGGGTTAGGGTTAGGGCTAAGGTTAGGGTTAGGGTTAGGGTTAGGGTTAGGGCTAGGGTTAGGGTTAGGGTTAGGGTTACGGCTAGGGTTAGGGTTAGGGTTAGGTTAGGCTTAGGGTTAGGAGTTAGGGTTAGGGTTTCTATTAGGTTAGTTTTAAGGGCTAAGGTTAGTTTTAGGGTTAAGGTTGGGTTAGGGTTAGGATTAGGGTTAGGGTACGACTTAGGGCTAGGGTTAGGGCTAGGGTTAGGGTTAGGGTTAGGGTTAGGGTTTAGGGTTATGGTTAGGGTTAGGGGTTAGGGGTTAGGGGTTAGGCTTAGGGTTAGCGTTACGGTTAGGGGTTAGGGGTTAGGGTTAGGGCTAAGGTTAGGGTTAGGGTTAGGGTTAGGGTTAGGGCTAGGGTTAGGGTTAGGGTTAGGGTTACGGCTAGGGTTAGGGTTAGGGTTAGGTTAGGCTTAGGGTTAGGAGTTAGGGTTAGGGTTTCTATTAGGTTAGTTTTAAGGGCTAAGGTTAGTTTTAGGGTTAAGGTTGGGTTAGGGTTAGGATTAGGGTTAGGGTACGACTTAGGGCTAGGGTTAGGGCTAGGGTTAGGGTTAGGGTTAGGGTTAGGGTTTAGGGTTATGGTTAGGGTTAGGGGTTAGGGGTTAGGGGTTAGGCTTAGGGTTAGCGTTACGGTTAGGGGTTAGGGGTTAGGGTTAGGGCTAAGGTTAGGGTTAGGGTTAGGGTTAGGGTTAGGGCTAGGGTTAGGGTTAGGGTTAGGGTTACGGCTAGGGTTAGGGTTAGGGTTAGGTTAGGCTTAGGGTTAGGAGTTAGGGTTAGGGTTTCTATTAGGTTAGTTTTAAGGGCTAAGGTTAGTTTTAGGGTTAAGGTTGGGTTAGGGTTAGGATTAGGGTTAGGGTACGACTTAGGGCTAGGGTTAGGGCTAGGGTTAGGGTTAGGGTTAGGGTTAGGGTTTAGGGTTATGGTTAGGGTTAGGGGTTAGGGGTTAGGGGTTAGGCTTAGGGTTAGCGTTACGGTTAGGGGTTAGGGGTTAGGGTTAGGGCTAAGGTTAGGGTTAGGGTTAGGGTTAGGGTTAGGGCTAGGGTTAGGGTTAGGGTTAGGGTTACGGCTAGGGTTAGGGTTAGGGTTAGGTTAGGCTTAGGGTTAGGAGTTAGGGTTAGGGTTTCTATTAGGTTAGTTTTAAGGGCTAAGGTTAGTTTTAGGGTTAAGGTTGGGTTAGGGTTAGGATTAGGGTTAGGGTACGACTTAGGGCTAGGGTTAGGGCTAGGGTTAGGGTTAGGGTTAGGGTTAGGGTTTAGGGTTATGGTTAGGGTTAGGGGTTAGGGGTTAGGGGTTAGGCTTAGGGTTAGCGTTACGGTTAGGGGTTAGGGGTTAGGGTTAGGGCTAAGGTTAGGGTTAGGGTTAGGGTTAGGGTTAGGGCTAGGGTTAGGGTTAGGGTTAGGGTTACGGCTAGGGTTAGGGTTAGGGTTAGGTTAGGCTTAGGGTTAGGAGTTAGGGTTAGGGTTTCTATTAGGTTAGTTTTAAGGGCTAAGGTTAGTTTTAGGGTTAAGGTTGGGTTAGGGTTAGGATTAGGGTTAGGGTACGACTTAGGGCTAGGGTTAGGGCTAGGGTTAGGGTTAGGGTTAGGGTTAGGGTTTAGGGTTATGGTTAGGGTTAGGGGTTAGGGGTTAGGGGTTAGGCTTAGGGTTAGCGTTACGGTTAGGGGTTAGGGGTTAGGGTTAGGGCTAAGGTTAGGGTTAGGGTTAGGGTTAGGGTTAGGGCTAGGGTTAGGGTTAGGGTTAGGGTTACGGCTAGGGTTAGGGTTAGGGTTAGGTTAGGCTTAGGGTTAGGAGTTAGGGTTAGGGTTTCTATTAGGTTAGTTTTAAGGGCTAAGGTTAGTTTTAGGGTTAAGGTTGGGTTAGGGTTAGGATTAGGGTTAGGGTACGACTTAGGGCTAGGGTTAGGGCTAGGGTTAGGGTTAGGGTTAGGGTTAGGGTTTAGGGTTATGGTTAGGGTTAGGGGTTAGGGGTTAGGGGTTAGGCTTAGGGTTAGCGTTACGGTTAGGGGTTAGGGGTTAGGGTTAGGGCTAAGGTTAGGGTTAGGGTTAGGGTTAGGGTTAGGGCTAGGGTTAGGGTTAGGGTTAGGGTTACGGCTAGGGTTAGGGTTAGGGTTAGGTTAGGCTTAGGGTTAGGAGTTAGGGTTAGGGTTTCTATTAGGTTAGTTTTAAGGGCTAAGGTTAGTTTTAGGGTTAAGGTTGGGTTAGGGTTAGGATTAGGGTTAGGGTACGACTTAGGGCTAGGGTTAGGGCTAGGGTTAGGGTTAGGGTTAGGGTTAGGGTTTAGGGTTATGGTTAGGGTTAGGGGTTAGGGGTTAGGGGTTAGGCTTAGGGTTAGCGTTACGGTTAGGGGTTAGGGGTTAGGGTTAGGGCTAAGGTTAGGGTTAGGGTTAGGGTTAGGGTTAGGGCTAGGGTTAGGGTTAGGGTTAGGGTTACGGCTAGGGTTAGGGTTAGGGTTAGGTTAGGCTTAGGGTTAGGAGTTAGGGTTAGGGTTTCTATTAGGTTAGTTTTAAGGGCTAAGGTTAGTTTTAGGGTTAAGGTTGGGTTAGGGTTAGGATTAGGGTTAGGGTACGACTTAGGGCTAGGGTTAGGGCTAGGGTTAGGGTTAGGGTTAGGGTTAGGGTTTAGGGTTATGGTTAGGGTTAGGGGTTAGGGGTTAGGGGTTAGGCTTAGGGTTAGCGTTACGGTTAGGGGTTAGGGGTTAGGGTTAGGGCTAAGGTTAGGGTTAGGGTTAGGGTTAGGGTTAGGGCTAGGGTTAGGGTTAGGGTTAGGGTTACGGCTAGGGTTAGGGTTAGGGTTAGGTTAGGCTTAGGGTTAGGAGTTAGGGTTAGGGTTTCTATTAGGTTAGTTTTAAGGGCTAAGGTTAGTTTTAGGGTTAAGGTTGGGTTAGGGTTAGGATTAGGGTTAGGGTACGACTTAGGGCTAGGGTTAGGGCTAGGGTTAGGGTTAGGGTTAGGGTTAGGGTTTAGGGTTATGGTTAGGGTTAGGGGTTAGGGGTTAGGGGTTAGGCTTAGGGTTAGCGTTACGGTTAGGGGTTAGGGGTTAGGGTTAGGGCTAAGGTTAGGGTTAGGGTTAGGGTTAGGGTTAGGGCTAGGGTTAGGGTTAGGGTTAGGGTTACGGCTAGGGTTAGGGTTAGGGTTAGGTTAGGCTTAGGGTTAGGAGTTAGGGTTAGGGTTTCTATTAGGTTAGTTTTAAGGGCTAAGGTTAGTTTTAGGGTTAAGGTTGGGTTAGGGTTAGGATTAGGGTTAGGGTACGACTTAGGGCTAGGGTTAGGGCTAGGGTTAGGGTTAGGGTTAGGGTTAGGGTTTAGGGTTATGGTTAGGGTTAGGGGTTAGGGGTTAGGGGTTAGGCTTAGGGTTAGCGTTACGGTTAGGGGTTAGGGGTTAGGGTTAGGGCTAAGGTTAGGGTTAGGGTTAGGGTTAGGGTTAGGGCTAGGGTTAGGGTTAGGGTTAGGGTTACGGCTAGGGTTAGGGTTAGGGTTAGGTTAGGCTTAGGGTTAGGAGTTAGGGTTAGGGTTTCTATTAGGTTAGTTTTAAGGGCTAAGGTTAGTTTTAGGGTTAAGGTTGGGTTAGGGTTAGGATTAGGGTTAGGGTACGACTTAGGGCTAGGGTTAGGGCTAGGGTTAGGGTTAGGGTTAGGGTTAGGGTTTAGGGTTATGGTTAGGGTTAGGGGTTAGGGGTTAGGGGTTAGGCTTAGGGTTAGCGTTACGGTTAGGGGTTAGGGGTTAGGGTTAGGGCTAAGGTTAGGGTTAGGGTTAGGGTTAGGGTTAGGGCTAGGGTTAGGGTTAGGGTTAGGGTTACGGCTAGGGTTAGGGTTAGGGTTAGGTTAGGCTTAGGGTTAGGAGTTAGGGTTAGGGTTTCTATTAGGTTAGTTTTAAGGGCTAAGGTTAGTTTTAGGGTTAAGGTTGGGTTAGGGTTAGGATTAGGGTTAGGGTACGACTTAGGGCTAGGGTTAGGGCTAGGGTTAGGGTTAGGGTTAGGGTTAGGGTTTAGGGTTATGGTTAGGGTTAGGGGTTAGGGGTTAGGGGTTAGGCTTAGGGTTAGCGTTACGGTTAGGGGTTAGGGGTTAGGGTTAGGGCTAAGGTTAGGGTTAGGGTTAGGGTTAGGGTTAGGGCTAGGGTTAGGGTTAGGGTTAGGGTTACGGCTAGGGTTAGGGTTAGGGTTAGGTTAGGCTTAGGGTTAGGAGTTAGGGTTAGGGTTTCTATTAGGTTAGTTTTAAGGGCTAAGGTTAGTTTTAGGGTTAAGGTTGGGTTAGGGTTAGGATTAGGGTTAGGGTACGACTTAGGGCTAGGGTTAGGGCTAGGGTTAGGGTTAGGGTTAGGGTTAGGGTTTAGGGTTATGGTTAGGGTTAGGGGTTAGGGGTTAGGGGTTAGGCTTAGGGTTAGCGTTACGGTTAGGGGTTAGGGGTTAGGGTTAGGGCTAAGGTTAGGGTTAGGGTTAGGGTTAGGGTTAGGGCTAGGGTTAGGGTTAGGGTTAGGGTTACGGCTAGGGTTAGGGTTAGGGTTAGGTTAGGCTTAGGGTTAGGAGTTAGGGTTAGGGTTTCTATTAGGTTAGTTTTAAGGGCTAAGGTTAGTTTTAGGGTTAAGGTTGGGTTAGGGTTAGGATTAGGGTTAGGGTACGACTTAGGGCTAGGGTTAGGGCTAGGGTTAGGGTTAGGGTTAGGGTTAGGGTTTAGGGTTATGGTTAGGGTTAGGGGTTAGGGGTTAGGGGTTAGGCTTAGGGTTAGCGTTACGGTTAGGGGTTAGGGGTTAGGGTTAGGGCTAAGGTTAGGGTTAGGGTTAGGGCTAGGGTTAGGGCTAGGGTTAGGGTTAGGGTTAGGGTTACGGCTAGGGTTAGGGTTAGGGTTAGGTTAGGCTTAGGGTTAGGAGTTAGGGTTAGGGTTTCTATTAGGTTAGTTTTAAGGGCTAAGGTTAGTTTTAGGGTTAAGGTTGGGTTAGGGTTAGGATTAGGGTTAGGGTACGACTTAGGGCTAGGGTTAGGGCTAGGGTTAGGGTTAGGGTTAGGGTTAGGGTTTAGGGTTATGGTTAGGGTTAGGGGTTAGGGGTTAGGGGTTAGGCTTAGGGTTAGCGTTACGGTTAGGGGTTAGGGGTTAGGGTTAGGGCTAAGGTTAGGGTTAGGGTTAGGGCTAGGGTTAGGGCTAGGGTTAGGGTTAGGGTTAGGGTTACGGCTAGGGTTAGGGTTAGGGTTAGGTTAGGCTTAGGGTTAGGAGTTAGGGTTAGGGTTTCTATTAGGTTAGTTTTAAGGGCTAAGGTTAGTTTTAGGGTTAAGGTTGGGTTAGGGTTAGGATTAGGGTTAGGGTACGACTTAGGGCTAGGGTTAGGGCTAGGGTTAGGGTTAGGGTTAGGGTTAGGGTTTAGGGTTATGGTTAGGGTTAGGGGTTAGGGGTTAGGGGTTAGGCTTAGGGTTAGCGTTACGGTTAGGGGTTAGGGGTTAGGGTTAGGGCTAAGGTTAGGGTTAGGGTTAGGGTTAGGGTTAGGGCTAGGGTTAGGGTTAGGGTTAGGGTTACGGCTAGGGTTAGGGTTAGGGTTAGGTTAGGCTTAGGGTTAGGAGTTAGGGTTAGGGTTTCTATTAGGTTAGTTTTAAGGGCTAAGGTTAGTTTTAGGGTTAAGGTTGGGTTAGGGTTAGGATTAGGGTTAGGGTACGACTTAGGGCTAGGGTTAGGGCTAGGGTTAGGGTTAGGGTTAGGGTTAGGGTTTAGGGTTATGGTTAGGGTTAGGGGTTAGGGGTTAGGGGTTAGGCTTAGGGTTAGCGTTACGGTTAGGGGTTAGGGGTTAGGGTTAGGGCTAAGGTTAGGGTTAGGGTTAGGGTTAGGGTTAGGGCTAGGGTTAGGGTTAGGGTTAGGGTTACGGCTAGGGTTAGGGTTAGGGTTAGGTTAGGCTTAGGGTTAGGAGTTAGGGTTAGGGTTTCTATTAGGTTAGTTTTAAGGGCTAAGGTTAGTTTTAGGGTTAAGGTTGGGTTAGGGTTAGGATTAGGGTTAGGGTACGACTTAGGGCTAGGGTTAGGGCTAGGGTTAGGGTTAGGGTTAGGGTTAGGGTTTAGGGTTATGGTTAGGGTTAGGGGTTAGGGGTTAGGGGTTAGGCTTAGGGTTAGCGTTACGGTTAGGGGTTAGGGGTTAGGGTTAGGGCTAAGGTTAGGGTTAGGGTTAGGGCTAGGGTTAGGGCTAGGGTTAGGGTTAGGGTTAGGGTTACGGCTAGGGTTAGGGTTAGGGTTAGGTTAGGCTTAGGGTTAGGAGTTAGGGTTAGGGTTTCTATTAGGTTAGTTTTAAGGGCTAAGGTTAGTTTTAGGGTTAAGGTTGGGTTAGGGTTAGGATTAGGGTTAGGGTACGACTTAGGGCTAGGGTTAGGGCTAGGGTTAGGGTTAGGGTTAGGGTTAGGGTTTAGGGTTATGGTTAGGGTTAGGGGTTAGGGGTTAGGGGTTAGGCTTAGGGTTAGCGTTACGGTTAGGGGTTAGGGGTTAGGGTTAGGGCTAAGGTTAGGGTTAGGGTTAGGGCTAGGGTTAGGGCTAGGGTTAGGGTTAGGGTTAGGGTTACGGCTAGGGTTAGGGTTAGGGTTAGGTTAGGCTTAGGGTTAGGAGTTAGGGTTAGGGTTTCTATTAGGTTAGTTTTAAGGGCTAAGGTTAGTTTTAGGGTTAAGGTTGGGTTAGGGTTAGGATTAGGGTTAGGGTACGACTTAGGGCTAGGGTTAGGGCTAGGGTTAGGGTTAGGGTTAGGGTTAGGGTTTAGGGTTATGGTTAGGGTTAGGGGTTAGGGGTTAGGGGTTAGGCTTAGGGTTAGCGTTACGGTTAGGGGTTAGGGGTTAGGGTTAGGGCTAAGGTTAGGGTTAGGGTTAGGGCTAGGGTTAGGGCTAGGGTTAGGGTTAGGGTTAGGGTTACGGCTAGGGTTAGGGTTAGGGTTAGGTTAGGCTTAGGGTTAGGAGTTAGGGTTAGGGTTTCTATTAGGTTAGTTTTAAGGGCTAAGGTTAGTTTTAGGGTTAAGGTTGGGTTAGGGTTAGGATTAGGGTTAGGGTACGACTTAGGGCTAGGGTTAGGGCTAGGGTTAGGGTTAGGGTTAGGGTTAGGGTTTAGGGTTATGGTTAGGGTTAGGGGTTAGGGGTTAGGGGTTAGGCTTAGGGTTAGCGTTACGGTTAGGGGTTAGGGGTTAGGGTTAGGGCTAAGGTTAGGGTTAGGGTTAGGGTTAGGGTTAGGGCTAGGGTTAGGGTTAGGGTTAGGGTTACGGCTAGGGTTAGGGTTAGGGTTAGGTTAGGCTTAGGGTTAGGAGTTAGGGTTAGGGTTTCTATTAGGTTAGTTTTAAGGGCTAAGGTTAGTTTTAGGGTTAAGGTTGGGTTAGGGTTAGGATTAGGGTTAGGGTACGACTTAGGGCTAGGGTTAGGGCTAGGGTTAGGGTTAGGGTTAGGGTTAGGGTTTAGGGTTATGGTTAGGGTTAGGGGTTAGGGGTTAGGGGTTAGGCTTAGGGTTAGCGTTACGGTTAGGGGTTAGGGGTTAGGGTTAGGGCTAAGGTTAGGGTTAGGGTTAGGGTTAGGGTTAGGGCTAGGGTTAGGGTTAGGGTTAGGGTTACGGCTAGGGTTAGGGTTAGGGTTAGGTTAGGCTTAGGGTTAGGAGTTAGGGTTAGGGTTTCTATTAGGTTAGTTTTAAGGGCTAAGGTTAGTTTTAGGGTTAAGGTTGGGTTAGGGTTAGGATTAGGGTTAGGGTACGACTTAGGGCTAGGGTTAGGGCTAGGGTTAGGGTTAGGGTTAGGGTTAGGGTTTAGGGTTATGGTTAGGGTTAGGGGTTAGGGGTTAGGGGTTAGGCTTAGGGTTAGCGTTACGGTTAGGGGTTAGGGGTTAGGGTTAGGGCTAAGGTTAGGGTTAGGGTTAGGGTTAGGGTTAGGGCTAGGGTTAGGGTTAGGGTTAGGGTTACGGCTAGGGTTAGGGTTAGGGTTAGGTTAGGCTTAGGGTTAGGAGTTAGGGTTAGGGTTTCTATTAGGTTAGTTTTAAGGGCTAAGGTTAGTTTTAGGGTTAAGGTTGGGTTAGGGTTAGGATTAGGGTTAGGGTACGACTTAGGGCTAGGGTTAGGGCTAGGGTTAGGGTTAGGGTTAGGGTTAGGGTTTAGGGTTATGGTTAGGGTTAGGGGTTAGGGGTTAGGGGTTAGGCTTAGGGTTAGCGTTACGGTTAGGGGTTAGGGGTTAGGGTTAGGGCTAAGGTTAGGGTTAGGGTTAGGGTTAGGGTTAGGGCTAGGGTTAGGGTTAGGGTTAGGGTTACGGCTAGGGTTAGGGTTAGGGTTAGGTTAGGCTTAGGGTTAGGAGTTAGGGTTAGGGTTTCTATTAGGTTAGTTTTAAGGGCTAAGGTTAGTTTTAGGGTTAAGGTTGGGTTAGGGTTAGGATTAGGGTTAGGGTACGACTTAGGGCTAGGGTTAGGGCTAGGGTTAGGGTTAGGGTTAGGGTTAGGGTTTAGGGTTATGGTTAGGGTTAGGGGTTAGGGGTTAGGGGTTAGGCTTAGGGTTAGCGTTACGGTTAGGGGTTAGGGGTTAGGGTTAGGGCTAAGGTTAGGGTTAGGGTTAGGGTTAGGGTTAGGGCTAGGGTTAGGGTTAGGGTTAGGGTTACGGCTAGGGTTAGGGTTAGGGTTAGGTTAGGCTTAGGGTTAGGAGTTAGGGTTAGGGTTTCTATTAGGTTAGTTTTAAGGGCTAAGGTTAGTTTTAGGGTTAAGGTTGGGTTAGGGTTAGGATTAGGGTTAGGGTACGACTTAGGGCTAGGGTTAGGGCTAGGGTTAGGGTTAGGGTTAGGGTTAGGGTTTAGGGTTATGGTTAGGGTTAGGGGTTAGGGGTTAGGGGTTAGGCTTAGGGTTAGCGTTACGGTTAGGGGTTAGGGGTTAGGGTTAGGGCTAAGGTTAGGGTTAGGGTTAGGGTTAGGGTTAGGGCTAGGGTTAGGGTTAGGGTTAGGGTTACGGCTAGGGTTAGGGTTAGGGTTAGGTTAGGCTTAGGGTTAGGAGTTAGGGTTAGGGTTTCTATTAGGTTAGTTTTAAGGGCTAAGGTTAGTTTTAGGGTTAAGGTTGGGTTAGGGTTAGGATTAGGGTTAGGGTACGACTTAGGGCTAGGGTTAGGGCTAGGGTTAGGGTTAGGGTTAGGGTTAGGGTTTAGGGTTATGGTTAGGGTTAGGGGTTAGGGGTTAGGGGTTAGGCTTAGGGTTAGCGTTACGGTTAGGGGTTAGGGGTTAGGGTTAGGGCTAAGGTTAGGGTTAGGGTTAGGGTTAGGGTTAGGGCTAGGGTTAGGGTTAGGGTTAGGGTTACGGCTAGGGTTAGGGTTAGGGTTAGGTTAGGCTTAGGGTTAGGAGTTAGGGTTAGGGTTTCTATTAGGTTAGTTTTAAGGGCTAAGGTTAGTTTTAGGGTTAAGGTTGGGTTAGGGTTAGGATTAGGGTTAGGGTACGACTTAGGGCTAGGGTTAGGGCTAGGGTTAGGGTTAGGGTTAGGGTTAGGGTTTAGGGTTATGGTTAGGGTTAGGGGTTAGGGGTTAGGGGTTAGGCTTAGGGTTAGCGTTACGGTTAGGGGTTAGGGGTTAGGGTTAGGGCTAAGGTTAGGGTTAGGGTTAGGGTTAGGGTTAGGGCTAGGGTTAGGGTTAGGGTTAGGGTTACGGCTAGGGTTAGGGTTAGGGTTAGGTTAGGCTTAGGGTTAGGAGTTAGGGTTAGGGTTTCTATTAGGTTAGTTTTAAGGGCTAAGGTTAGTTTTAGGGTTAAGGTTGGGTTAGGGTTAGGATTAGGGTTAGGGTACGACTTAGGGCTAGGGTTAGGGCTAGGGTTAGGGTTAGGGTTAGGGTTAGGGTTTAGGGTTATGGTTAGGGTTAGGGGTTAGGGGTTAGGGGTTAGGCTTAGGGTTAGCGTTACGGTTAGGGGTTAGGGGTTAGGGTTAGGGCTAAGGTTAGGGTTAGGGTTAGGGTTAGGGTTAGGGCTAGGGTTAGGGTTAGGGTTAGGGTTACGGCTAGGGTTAGGGTTAGGGTTAGGTTAGGCTTAGGGTTAGGAGTTAGGGTTAGGGTTTCTATTAGGTTAGTTTTAAGGGCTAAGGTTAGTTTTAGGGTTAAGGTTGGGTTAGGGTTAGGATTAGGGTTAGGGTACGACTTAGGGCTAGGGTTAGGGCTAGGGTTAGGGTTAGGGTTAGGGTTAGGGTTTAGGGTTATGGTTAGGGTTAGGGGTTAGGGGTTAGGGGTTGGCTTAGGGTTAGCGTTACGGTTAGGGGTTAGGGGTTAGGGTTAGGGCTAAGGTTAGGGTTAGGGTTAGGGTTAGGGTTAGGGCTAGGGTTAGGGTTAGGGTTAGGGTTACGGCTAGGGTTAGGGTTAGGGTTAGGTTAGGCTTAGGGTTAGGAGTTAGGGTTAGGGTTTCTATTAGGTTAGTTTTAAGGGCTAAGGTTAGTTTTAGGGTTAAGGTTGGGTTAGGGTTAGGATTAGGGTTAGGGTACGACTTAGGGCTAGGGTTAGGGCTAGGGTTAGGGTTAGGGTTAGGGTTAGGGTTTAGGGTTATGGTTAGGGTTAGGGGTTAGGGGTTAGGGGTTAGGCTTAGGGTTAGCGTTACGGTTAGGGGTTAGGGGTTAGGGTTAGGGCTAAGGTTAGGGTTAGGGTTAGGGTTAGGGTTAGGGCTAGGGTTAGGGTTAGGGTTAGGGTTACGGCTAGGGTTAGGGTTAGGGTTAGGTTAGGCTTAGGGTTAGGAGTTAGGGTTAGGGTTTCTATTAGGTTAGTTTTAAGGGCTAAGGTTAGTTTTAGGGTTAAGGTTGGGTTAGGGTTAGGATTAGGGTTAGGGTACGACTTAGGGCTAGGGTTAGGGCTAGGGTTAGGGTTAGGGTTAGGGTTAGGGTTTAGGGTTATGGTTAGGGTTAGGGGTTAGGGGTTAGGGGTTAGGCTTAGGGTTAGCGTTACGGTTAGGGGTTAGGGGTTAGGGTTAGGGCTAAGGTTAGGGTTAGGGTTAGGGTTAGGGTTAGGGCTAGGGTTAGGGTTAGGGTTAGGGTTACGGCTAGGGTTAGGGTTAGGGTTAGGTTAGGCTTAGGGTTAGGAGTTAGGGTTAGGGTTTCTATTAGGTTAGTTTTAAGGGCTAAGGTTAGTTTTAGGGTTAAGGTTGGGTTAGGGTTAGGATTAGGGTTAGGGTACGACTTAGGGCTAGGGTTAGGGCTAGGGTTAGGGTTAGGGTTAGGGTTAGGGTTTAGGGTTATGGTTAGGGTTAGGGGTTAGGGGTTAGGGGTTAGGCTTAGGGTTAGCGTTACGGTTAGGGGTTAGGGGTTAGGGTTAGGGCTAAGGTTAGGGTTAGGGTTAGGGTTAGGGTTAGGGCTAGGGTTAGGGTTAGGGTTAGGGTTACGGCTAGGGTTAGGGTTAGGGTTAGGTTAGGCTTAGGGTTAGGAGTTAGGGTTAGGGTTTCTATTAGGTTAGTTTTAAGGGCTAAGGTTAGTTTTAGGGTTAAGGTTGGGTTAGGGTTAGGATTAGGGTTAGGGTACGACTTAGGGCTAGGGTTAGGGCTAGGGTTAGGGTTAGGGTTAGGGTTAGGGTTTAGGGTTATGGTTAGGGTTAGGGGTTAGGGGTTAGGGGTTAGGCTTAGGGTTAGCGTTACGGTTAGGGGTTAGGGGTTAGGGTTAGGGCTAAGGTTAGGGTTAGGGTTAGGGTTAGGGTTAGGGCTAGGGTTAGGGTTAGGGTTAGGGTTACGGCTAGGGTTAGGGTTAGGGTTAGGTTAGGCTTAGGGTTAGGAGTTAGGGTTAGGGTTTCTATTAGGTTAGTTTTAAGGGCTAAGGTTAGTTTTAGGGTTAAGGTTGGGTTAGGGTTAGGATTAGGGTTAGGGTACGACTTAGGGCTAGGGTTAGGGCTAGGGTTAGGGTTAGGGTTAGGGTTAGGGTTTAGGGTTATGGTTAGGGTTAGGGGTTAGGGGTTAGGGGTTAGGCTTAGGGTTAGCGTTACGGTTAGGGGTTAGGGGTTAGGGTTAGGGCTAAGGTTAGGGTTAGGGTTAGGGTTAGGGTTAGGGCTAGGGTTAGGGTTAGGGTTAGGGTTACGGCTAGGGTTAGGGTTAGGGTTAGGTTAGGCTTAGGGTTAGGAGTTAGGGTTAGGGTTTCTATTAGGTTAGTTTTAAGGGCTAAGGTTAGTTTTAGGGTTAAGGTTGGGTTAGGGTTAGGATTAGGGTTAGGGTACGACTTAGGGCTAGGGTTAGGGCTAGGGTTAGGGTTAGGGTTAGGGTTAGGGTTTAGGGTTATGGTTAGGGTTAGGGGTTAGGGGTTAGGGGTTAGGCTTAGGGTTAGCGTTACGGTTAGGGGTTAGGGGTTAGGGTTAGGGCTAAGGTTAGGGTTAGGGTTAGGGTTAGGGTTAGGGCTAGGGTTAGGGTTAGGGTTAGGGTTACGGCTAGGGTTAGGGTTAGGGTTAGGTTAGGCTTAGGGTTAGGAGTTAGGGTTAGGGTTTCTATTAGGTTAGTTTTAAGGGCTAAGGTTAGTTTTAGGGTTAAGGTTGGGTTAGGGTTAGGATTAGGGTTAGGGTACGACTTAGGGCTAGGGTTAGGGCTAGGGTTAGGGTTAGGGTTAGGGTTAGGGTTTAGGGTTATGGTTAGGGTTAGGGGTTAGGGGTTAGGGGTTAGGCTTAGGGTTAGCGTTACGGTTAGGGGTTAGGGGTTAGGGTTAGGGCTAAGGTTAGGGTTAGGGTTAGGGTTAGGGTTAGGGCTAGGGTTAGGGTTAGGGTTAGGGTTACGGCTAGGGTTAGGGTTAGGGTTAGGTTAGGCTTAGGGTTAGGAGTTAGGGTTAGGGTTTCTATTAGGTTAGTTTTAAGGGCTAAGGTTAGTTTTAGGGTTAAGGTTGGGTTAGGGTTAGGATTAGGGTTAGGGTACGACTTAGGGCTAGGGTTAGGGCTAGGGTTAGGGTTAGGGTTAGGGTTAGGGTTTAGGGTTATGGTTAGGGTTAGGGGTTAGGGGTTAGGGGTTAGGCTTAGGGTTAGCGTTACGGTTAGGGGTTAGGGGTTAGGGTTAGGGCTAAGGTTAGGGTTAGGGTTAGGGTTAGGGTTAGGGCTAGGGTTAGGGTTAGGGTTAGGGTTACGGCTAGGGTTAGGGTTAGGGTTAGGTTAGGCTTAGGGTTAGGAGTTAGGGTTAGGGTTTCTATTAGGTTAGTTTTAAGGGCTAAGGTTAGTTTTAGGGTTAAGGTTGGGTTAGGGTTAGGATTAGGGTTAGGGTACGACTTAGGGCTAGGGTTAGGGCTAGGGTTAGGGTTAGGGTTAGGGTTAGGGTTTAGGGTTATGGTTAGGGTTAGGGGTTAGGGGTTAGGGGTTAGGCTTAGGGTTAGCGTTACGGTTAGGGGTTAGGGGTTAGGGTTAGGGCTAAGGTTAGGGTTAGGGTTAGGGTTAGGGTTAGGGCTAGGGTTAGGGTTAGGGTTAGGGTTACGGCTAGGGTTAGGGTTAGGGTTAGGTTAGGCTTAGGGTTAGGAGTTAGGGTTAGGGTTTCTATTAGGTTAGTTTTAAGGGCTAAGGTTAGTTTTAGGGTTAAGGTTGGGTTAGGGTTAGGATTAGGGTTAGGGTACGACTTAGGGCTAGGGTTAGGGCTAGGGTTAGGGTTAGGGTTAGGGTTAGGGTTTAGGGTTATGGTTAGGGTTAGGGGTTAGGGGTTAGGGGTTAGGCTTAGGGTTAGCGTTACGGTTAGGGGTTAGGGGTTAGGGTTAGGGCTAAGGTTAGGGTTAGGGTTAGGGTTAGGGTTAGGGCTAGGGTTAGGGTTAGGGTTAGGGTTACGGCTAGGGTTAGGGTTAGGGTTAGGTTAGGCTTAGGGTTAGGAGTTAGGGTTAGGGTTTCTATTAGGTTAGTTTTAAGGGCTAAGGTTAGTTTTAGGGTTAAGGTTGGGTTAGGGTTAGGATTAGGGTTAGGGTACGACTTAGGGCTAGGGTTAGGGCTAGGGTTAGGGTTAGGGTTAGGGTTAGGGTTTAGGGTTATGGTTAGGGTTAGGGGTTAGGGGTTAGGGGTTAGGCTTAGGGTTAGCGTTACGGTTAGGGGTTAGGGGTTAGGGTTAGGGCTAAGGTTAGGGTTAGGGTTAGGGTTAGGGTTAGGGCTAGGGTTAGGGTTAGGGTTAGGGTTACGGCTAGGGTTAGGGTTAGGGTTAGGTTAGGCTTAGGGTTAGGAGTTAGGGTTAGGGTTTCTATTAGGTTAGTTTTAAGGGCTAAGGTTAGTTTTAGGGTTAAGGTTGGGTTAGGGTTAGGATTAGGGTTAGGGTACGACTTAGGGCTAGGGTTAGGGCTAGGGTTAGGGTTAGGGTTAGGGTTAGGGTTTAGGGTTATGGTTAGGGTTAGGGGTTAGGGGTTAGGGGTTAGGCTTAGGGTTAGCGTTACGGTTAGGGGTTAGGGGTTAGGGTTAGGGCTAAGGTTAGGGTTAGGGTTAGGGTTAGGGTTAGGGCTAGGGTTAGGGTTAGGGTTAGGGTTACGGCTAGGGTTAGGGTTAGGGTTAGGTTAGGCTTAGGGTTAGGAGTTAGGGTTAGGGTTTCTATTAGGTTAGTTTTAAGGGCTAAGGTTAGTTTTAGGGTTAAGGTTGGGTTAGGGTTAGGATTAGGGTTAGGGTACGACTTAGGGCTAGGGTTAGGGCTAGGGTTAGGGTTAGGGTTAGGGTTTAGGGTTTAGGGTTATGGTTAGGGTTAGGGGTTAGGGGTTAGGGGTTAGGCTTAGGGTTAGCGTTACGGTTAGGGGTTAGGGGTTAGGGTTAGGGCTAAGGTTAGGGTTAGGGTTAGGGTTAGGGTTAGGGCTAGGGTTAGGGTTAGGGTTAGGGTTACGGCTAGGGTTAGGGTTAGGGTTAGGTTAGGCTTAGGGTTAGGAGTTAGGGTTAGGGTTTCTATTAGGTTAGTTTTAAGGGCTAAGGTTAGTTTTAGGGTTAAGGTTGGGTTAGGGTTAGGATTAGGGTTAGGGTACGACTTAGGGCTAGGGTTAGGGCTAGGGTTAGGGTTAGGGTTAGGGTTAGGGTTAGGGGTTAGGGGTTAGGCTTAGGGTTAGCGTTACGGTTAGGGGTTAGGGGTTAGGGTTAGGGCTAAGGTTAGGGTTAGGGTTAGGGTTAGGGTTAGGGCTAGGGTTAGGGTTAGGGTTAGGGTTACGGCTAGGGTTAGGGTTAGGGTTAGGTTAGGCTTAGGGTTAGGAGTTAGGGTTAGGGTTTCTATTAGGTTAGTTTTAAGGGCTAAGGTTAGTTTTAGGGTTAAGGTTGGGTTAGGGTTAGGATTAGGGTTAGGGTACGACTTAGGGCTAGGGTTAGGGCTAGGGTTAGGGTTAGGGTTAGGGTTAGGGTTTAGGGTTATGGTT
Source organism: Buteo buteo (assembly GCF_964188355.1). Classification (NCBI taxonomy): domain Eukaryota; kingdom Metazoa; phylum Chordata; class Aves; order Accipitriformes; family Accipitridae; genus Buteo; species Buteo buteo. The sequence goes on from NW_027439342.1 coordinate 60,467, forward strand.
AGGGTTAGGGGTTAGGGGTTAGGCTTAGGGTTAGCGTTACGGTTAGGGGTTAGGGGTTAGGGTTAGGGCTAAGGTTAGGGTTAGGGTTAGGGTTAGGGTTAGGGCTAGGGTTAGGGTTAGGGTTAGGGTTACGGCTAGGGTTAGGGTTAGGGTTTAGGTTAGGCTTAGGGTTAGGAGTTAGGGTTAGGGTTTCTATTAGGTTAGTTTTAAGGGCTAAGGTTAGTTTTAGGGTTAAGGTTGGGTTAGGGTTAGGATTAGGGTTAGGGTACGACTTAGGGCTAGGGTTAGGGCTAGGGTTAGGGTTAGGGTTAGGGTTAGGGTTTAGGGTTATGGTTAGGGTTAGGGGTTAGGGGTTAGGGGTTAGGCTTAGGGTTAGCGTTACGGTTAGGGGTTAGGGGTTAGGGTTAGGGCTAAGGTTAGGGTTAGGGTTAGGGTTAGGGTTAGGGCTAGGGTTAGGGTTAGGGTTAGGGTTACGGCTAGGGTTAGGGTTAGGGTTAGGTTAGGCTTAGGGTTAGGAGTTAGGGTTAGGGTTTCTATTAGGTTAGTTTTAAGGGCTAAGGTTAGTTTTAGGGTTAAGGTTGGGTTAGGGTTAGGATTAGGGTTAGGGTACGACTTAGGGCTAGGGTTAGGGCTAGGGTTAGGGTTAGGGTTAGGGTTAGGGTTTAGGGTTATGGTTAGGGTTAGGGGTTAGGGGTTAGGGGTTAGGCTTAGGGTTAGCGTTACGGTTAGGGGTTAGGGGTTAGGGTTAGGGCTAAGGTTAGGGTTAGGGTTAGGGTTAGGGTTAGGGCTAGGGTTAGGGTTAGGGTTAGGGTTACGGCTAGGGTTAGGGTTAGGGTTAGGTTAGGCTTAGGGTTAGGAGTTAGGGTTAGGGTTTCTATTAGGTTAGTTTTAAGGGCTAAGGTTAGTTTTAGGGTTAAGGTTGGGTTAGGGTTAGGATTAGGGTTAGGGTACGACTTAGGGCTAGGGTTAGGGCTAGGGTTAGGGTTAGGGTTAGGGTTAGGGTTTAGGGTTATGGTTAGGGTTAGGGGTTAGGGGTTAGGGGTTAGGCTTAGGGTTAGCGTTACGGTTAGGGGTTAGGGGTTAGGGTTAGGGCTAAGGTTAGGGTTAGGGTTAGGGTTAGGGTTAGGGCTAGGGTTAGGGTTAGGGTTAGGGTTACGGCTAGGGTTAGGGTTAGGGTTAGGTTAGGCTTAGGGTTAGGAGTTAGGGTTAGGGTTTCTATTAGGTTAGTTTTAAGGGCTAAGGTTAGTTTTAGGGTTAAGGTTGGGTTAGGGTTAGGATTAGGGTTAGGGTACGACTTAGGGCTAGGGTTAGGGCTAGGGTTAGGGTTAGGGTTAGGGTTAGGGTTTAGGGTTATGGTTAGGGTTAGGGGTTAGGGGTTAGGGGTTAGGCTTAGGGTTAGCGTTACGGTTAGGGGTTAGGGGTTAGGGTTAGGGCTAAGGTTAGGGTTAGGGTTAGGGTTAGGGTTAGGGCTAGGGTTAGGGTTAGGGTTAGGGTTACGGCTAGGGTTAGGGTTAGGGTTAGGTTAGGCTTAGGGTTAGGAGTTAGGGTTAGGGTTTCTATTAGGTTAGTTTTAAGGGCTAAGGTTAGTTTTAGGGTTAAGGTTGGGTTAGGGTTAGGATTAGGGTTAGGGTACGACTTAGGGCTAGGGTTAGGGCTAGGGTTAGGGTTAGGGTTAGGGTTAGGGTTTAGGGTTATGGTTAGGGTTAGGGGTTAGGGGTTAGGGGTTAGGCTTAGGGTTAGCGTTACGGTTAGGGGTTAGGGGTTAGGGTTAGGGCTAAGGTTAGGGTTAGGGTTAGGGCTAGGGTTAGGGTTAGGGTTAGGGTTACGGCTAGGGTTAGGGTTAGGGTTAGGTTAGGCTTAGGGTTAGGAGTTAGGGTTAGGGTTTCTATTAGGTTAGTTTTAAGGGCTAAGGTTAGTTTTAGGGTTAAGGTTGGGTTAGGGTTAGGATTAGGGTTAGGGTACGACTTAGGGCTAGGGTTAGGGCTAGGGTTAGGGTTAGGGTTAGGGTTAGGGTTTAGGGTTATGGTTAGGGTTAGGGGTTAGGGGTTAGGGGTTAGGCTTAGGGTTAGCGTTACGGTTAGGGGTTAGGGGTTAGGGTTAGGGCTAAGGTTAGGGTTAGGGTTAGGGTTAGGGTTAGGGCTAGGGTTAGGGTTAGGGTTAGGGTTACGGCTAGGGTTACGGTTAGGGTTAGGTTAGGCTTAGGGTTAGGAGTTAGGGTTAGGGTTTCTATTAGGTTAGTTTTAAGGGCTAAGGTTAGTTTTAGGGTTAAGGTTGGGTTAGGGTTAGGATTAGGGTTAGGGTACGACTTAGGGCTAGGGTTAGGGCTAGGGTTAGGGTTAGGGTTAGGGTTAGGGTTTAGGGTTATGGTTAGGGTTAGGGGTTAGGGGTTAGGGGTTAGGCTTAGGGTTAGCGTTACGGTTAGGGGTTAGGGGTTAGGGTTAGGGCTAAGGTTAGGGTTAGGGTTAGGGTTAGGGTTAGGGCTAGGGTTAGGGTTAGGGTTAGGGTTACGGCTAGGGTTACGGTTAGGGTTAGGTTAGGCTTAGGGTTAGGAGTTAGGGTTAGGGTTTCTATTAGGTTAGTTTTAAGGGCTAAGGTTAGTTTTAGGGTTAAGTTTGGGTTAGGGTTAGGATTAGGGTTAGGGTACGACTTAGGGCTAGGGTTAGGGCTAGGGTTAGGGTTAGGGTTAGGGTTAGGGTTTAGGGTTATGGTTAGGGTTAGGGGTTAGGGGTTAGGGGTTAGGCTTAGGGTTAGTGTTACGGTTAGGGGTTAGGGGTTAGGGTTAGGGCTAAGGTTAGGGTTAGGGTTAGGGTTAGGGTTAGGGCTAGGGTTAGGGTTAGGGTTAGGGTTACGGCTAGGGTTACGGTTAGGGTTAGGTTAGGGTTAGGAGTTAGGGTTAGGGTTTCTATTAGGTTAGTTTTAAGGGCTAAGGTTAGTTTTAGGGTTAAGGTTGGGTTAGGGTTAGGATTAGGGTTAGGGTACGACTTAGGGCTAGGGTTAGGGCTAGGGTTAGGGTTAGGGTTAGGGTTAGGGTTTAGGGTTACGGTTAGGGTTAGGGGTTAGGGGTTAGGGGTTAGGCTTAGGGTTAGCGTTACGGTTAGGGGTTAGGGGTTAGGGTTAGGGCTAAGGTTAGGGTTAGGGTTAGGGCTAGGGTTAGGGTTAGGGTTAGGGTTACGGCTAGGGTTAGGGTTAGGTTAGGCTTAGGGTTAGGAGTTAGGGTTAGGGTTTCTATTAGGTTAGTTTTAAGGGCTAAGGTTAGTTTTAGGGTTAAGGTTGGGTTAGGGTTAGGATTAGGGTTAGGGTACGACTTAGGGCTAGGGTTAGGGCTAGGGTTAGGGTTAGGGTTAGGGTTTAGGGTTATGGTTGGGGTTAGGGGTTAGGGGTTAGGCTTAGGGTTAGCGTTACGGTTAGGGGTTAGGGGTTAGGGTTAGGGTTAGGGTTAGGGTTAGGGTTACGGCTAGGGTTAGGGTTAGGGTTAGGTTAGGCTTAGGGTTAGGAGTTAGGGTTAGGGTTTCTATTAGGTTAGTTTTAAGGGCTAAGGTTAGTTTTAGGGTTAAGGTTGGGTTAGGGTTAGGATTAGGGTTAGGGTACGACTTAGGGCTAGGGTTAGGGCTAGGGTTAGGGTTAGGGTTAGGGTTAGGGTTTAGGGTTATGGTTAGGGTTAGGGGTTAGGGGTTAGGGGTTAGGCTTAGGGTTAGCGTTACGGTTAGGGGTTAGGGGTTAGGGTTAGGGCTAAGGTTAGGGTTAGGGTTAGGGTTAGGGTTAGGGTTAGGGTTAGGGTTACGGCTAGGGTTAGGGTTAGGGTTAGGTTAGGCTTAGGGTTAGGAGTTAGGGTTAGGGTTTCTATTAGGTTAGTTTTAAGGGCTAAGGTTAGTTTTAGGGTTAAGGTTGGGTTAGGGTTAGGATTAGGGTTAGGGTACGACTTAGGGCTAGGGTTAGGGCTAGGGTTAGGGTTAGGGTTAGGGTTTAGGGTTATGGTTAGGGTTAGGGGTTAGGGGTTAGGGGTTAGGCTTAGGGTTAGCGTTACGGTTAGGGGTTAGGGGTTAGGGTTAGGGCTAAGGTTAGGGTTAGGGTTAGGGTTAGGGCTAGGGTTAGGGTTAGGGTTAGGGTTACAGCTAGGGTTAGGGTTAGGGTTAGGTTAGGCTTAGGGTTAGGAGTTAGGGTTAGGGTTTCTATTAGGTTAGTTTTAAGGGCTAAGGTTAGTTTTAGGGTTAAGGTTGGGTTAGGGTTAGGATTAGGGTTAGGGTACGACTTAGGGCTAGGGTTAGGGCTAGGGTTAGGGTTAGGGTTAGGGTTAGGGTTTAGGGTTAGGGTTAGGGTTAGGGGTTAGGGGTTAGGGCTTAGGCTTAGGGTTAGCGTTACGGTTAGGGGTTAGGGGTTAGGGTTAGGGCTAAGGTTAGGGTTAGGGTTAGGGTTAGGGTTAGGGCTAGGGTTAGGGTTAGGGTTAGGGTTACGGCTAGGGTTAGGGTTAGGGTTAGGTTAGGCTTAGGGTTAGGAGTTAGGGTTAGGGTTTCTATTAGGTTAGTTTTAAGGGCTAAGGTTAGTTTTAGGGTTAAGGTTGGGTTAGGGTTAGGATTAGGGTTAGGGTACGACTTAGGGCTAGGGTTAGGGCTAGGGTTAGGGTTAGGGTTAGGGTTAGGGTTTAGGGTTATGGTTAGGGTTAGTGGTTAGGGGTTAGGGGTTAGGCTTAGGGTTAGCGTTACGGTTAGGGGTTAGGGGTTAGGGTTAGGGCTAAGGTTAGGGTTAGGGTTAGGGTTAGGGTTAGGGCTAGGGTTAGGGTTAGGGTTAGGGTTACGGCTAGGGTTAGGGTTAGGGTTAGGTTAGGCTTAGGGTTAGGAGTTAGGGTTAGGGTTTCTATTAGGTTAGTTTTAAGGGCTAAGGTTAGTTTTAGGGTTAAGGTTGGGTTAGGGTTAGGATTAGGGTTAGGGTACGACTTAGGGCTAGGGTTAGGGCTAGGGTTAGGGTTAGGGTTAGGGTTAGGGTTTAGGGTTATGGTTAGGGTTAGGGGTTAGGGGTTAGGGGTTAGGCTTAGGGTTAGCGTTACGGTTAGGGGTTAGGGGTTAGGGTTAGGGCTAAGGTTAGGGTTAGGGTTAGGGCTAGGGTTAGGGTTAGGGTTAGGGTTACGGCTAGGGTTAGGGTTAGGGTTAGGTTAGGCTTAGGGTTAGGAGTTAGGGTTAGGGTTTCTATTAGGTTAGTTTTAAGGGCTAAGGTTAGTTTTAGGGTTAAGGTTGGGTTAGGGTTAGGATTAGGGTTAGGGTACGACTTAGGGCTAGGGTTAGGGCTAGGGTTAGGGTTAGGGTTAGGGTTAGGGTTTAGGGTTATGGTTAGGGTTAGGGGTTAGGGGTTAGGGGTTAGGCTTAGGGTTAGCGTTACGGTTAGGGGTTAGGGGTTAGGGTTAGGGCTAAGGTTAGGGCTAGGGTTAGGGTTAGGGTTAGGGTTACGGCTAGGGTTAGGGTTAGGGTTAGGTTAGGCTTATGGTTAGGAGTTAGGGTTAGGGTTTCTATTAGGTTAGTTTTAAGGGCTAAGGTTAGTTTTAGGGTTAAGGTTGGGTTAGGGTTAGGATTAGGGTTAGGGTACGACTTAGGGCTAGGGTTAGGGCTAGGGTTAGGGTTAGGGTTAGGGTTAGGGTTTAGGGTTATGGTTAGGGTTAGGGGTTAGGGGTTAGGGGTTAGGCTTAGGGTTAGCGTTACGGTTAGGGGTTAGGGGTTAGGGTTAGGGCTAAGGTTAGGGTTAGGGTTAGGGTTAGGGTTAGGGCTAGGGTTAGGGTTAGGGTTAGGGTTACGGCTAGGGTTAGGGTTAGGGTTAGGTTAGGCTTAGGGTTAGGAGTTAGGGTTAGGGTTTCTATTAGGTTAGTTTTAAGGGCTAAGGTTAGTTTTAGGGTTAAGGTTGGGTTAGGGTTAGGATTAGGGTTAGGGTACGACTTAGGGCTAGGGTTAGGGCTAGGGTTAGGGTTAGGGTTAGGGTTAGGGTTTAGGGTTATGGTTAGGGTTAGGGGTTAGGGGTTAGGGGTTAGGCTTAGGGTTAGCGTTACGGTTACGGGTTAGGGGTTAGGGTTAGGGCTAAGGTTAGGGTTAGGGTTAGGGTTAGGGTACGACTTAGGGCTAGGGTTAGGGCTAGGGTTAGGGTTAGGGTTAGGGTTAGGGTTTAGGGTTATGGTTAGGGTTAGGGGTTAGGGGTTAGGGGTTAGGCTTAGGGTTAGCGTTACGGTTAGGGGTTAGGGGTTAGGGTTAGGGCTAAGGTTAGGGTTAGGGTTAGGGCTAGGGTTAGGGCTAGGGTTAGGGTTAGGGTTAGGGTTACGGCTAGGGTTAGGGTTAGGGTTAGGTTAGGCTTAGGGTTAGGAGTTAGGGTTAGGGTTTCTATTAGGTTAGTTTTAAGGGCTAAGGTTAGTTTTAGGGTTAAGGTTGGGTTAGGGTTAGGATTAGGGTTAGGGTACGACTTAGGGCTAGGGTTAGGGCTAGGGTTAGGGTTAGGGTTAGGGTTTAGGGTTATGGTTAGGGTTAGGGGTTAGGGGTTAGGGGTTAGGCTTAGGGTTAGCGTTACGGTTAGGGGTTAGGGGTTAGGGTTAGGGCTAAGGTTAGGGTTAGGGTTAGGGTTAGGGTTAGGGCTAGGGTTAGGGTTAGGGTTAGGGTTACGGCTAGGGTTAGGGTTAGGGTTAGGTTAGGCTTAGGGTTAGGAGTTAGGGTTAGGGTTTCTATTAGGTTAGTTTTAAGGGCTAAGGTTAGTTTTAGGGTTAAGGTTGGGTTAGGGTTAGGATTAGGGTTAGGGTACGACTTAGGGCTAGGGTTAGGGCTAGGGTTAGGGTTAGGGTTAGGGTTAGGGTTTAGGGTTATGGTTAGGGTTAGGGGTTAGGGGTTAGGGGTTAGGCTTAGGGTTAGCGTTACGGTTAGGGGTTAGGGGTTAGGGTTAGGGCTAAGGTTAGGTTTAGGGTTAGGGTTAGGGTTAGGGCTAGGGTTAGGGTTAGGGTTAGGGTTACGGCTAGGGTTAGGGTTAGGGTTAGGTTAGGCTTAGGGTTAGGAGTTAGGGTTAGGGTTTCTATTAGGTTAGTTTTAAGGGCTAAGGTTAGTTTTAGGGTTAAGGTTGGGTTAGGGTTAGGATTAGGGTTAGGGTACGACTTAGGGCTAGGGTTAGGGCTAGGGTTAGGGTTAGGGTTAGGGTTAGGGTTTAGGGTTATGGTTAGGGTTAGGGGTTAGGGGTTAGGGGTTAGGCTTAGGGTTAGCGTTACGGTTAGGGGTTAGGGGTTAGGGTTAGGGCTAAGGTTAGGGTTAGGGTTAGGGTTAGGGTTAGGGCTAGGGTTAGGGTTAGGGTTAGGGTTACGGCTAGGGTTAGGGTTAGGTTAGGCTTAGGGTTAGGAGTTAGGGTTAGGGTTTCTATTAGGTTAGTTTTAAGGGCTAAGGTTAGTTTTAGGGTTAAGGTTGGGTTAGGGTTAGGATTAGGGTTAGGGTACGACTTAGGGCTAGGGTTAGGGCTAGGGTTAGGGTTAGGGTTAGGGTTAGGGTTTAGGGTTATGGTTAGGGTTAGGGGTTAGGGGTTAGGGGTTAGGCTTAGGGTTAGCGTTACGGTTAGGGGTTAGGGGTTAGGGTTAGGGCTAAGGTTAGGGTTAGGGTTAGGGTTAGGGTTAGGGCTAGGGTTAGGGTTAGGGTTAGGGTTACGGCTAGGGTTAGGGTTAGGGTTAGGTTAGGCTTAGGGTTAGGAGTTAGGGTTAGGGTTTCTATTAGGTTAGTTTTAAGGGCTAAGGTTAGTTTTAGGGTTAAGGTTGGGTTAGGGTTAGGATTAGGGTTAGGGTACGACTTAGGGCTAGGGTTAGGGCTAGGGTTAGGGTTATGGTTAGGGTTAGGGGTTAGGGGTTAGGGGTTAGGCTTAGGGTTAGCGTTACGGTTAGGGGTTAGGGGTTAGGGTTAGGGCTAAGGTTAGGGTTAGGGTTAGGGTTAGGGCTAGGTTTAGGGTTAGGGTTAGGGTTACGGCTAGGGTTAGGGTTAGGGTTAGGTTAGGCTTAGGGTTAGGAGTTAGGGTTAGGGTTTCTATTAGGTTAGTTTTAAGGGCTAGGGTTAGTTTTAGGGTTAAGGTTGGGTTAGGGTTAGGATTAGGGTTAGGGTACGACTTAGGGCTAGGGTTAGGGCTAGGGTTAGGGTTAGGGTTAGGGTTAGGGTTTAGGGTTATGGTTAGGGTTAGGGGTTAGGGGTTAGGGGTTAGGCTTAGGGTTAGCGTTACGGTTAGGGGTTAGGGGTTAGGGTTAGGGCTAAGGTTAGGGTTAGGGTTAGGGTTAGGGCTAGGGTTAGGGTTAGGGTTAGGGTTACGGCTAGGGTTAGGGTTAGGGTTAGGTTAGGCTTAGGGTTAGGAGTTAGGGTTAGGGTTTCTATTAGGTTAGTTTTAAGGGCTAAGGTTAGTTTTAGGGTTAAGGTTGGGTTAGGGTTAGGGTTAGGGTTAGGGTTAGGGTTTAGGGATAGGGTTACAGTTTGGGGTTAGGGGTTGGGGTTAGGCTTAGGGTTAGCGTTACGGTTAGGGGTTAGGGGTTAGGGTTAGGGCTAAGGTTAGGGTTAGGGTTAGGGTTAGGGTTAGGATTTAGGGATAGGGTTACAGTTAGGGGTTGGGGTTAGGGGTTAGGCTTAGGGTTAGGAGTTAGTGTTTCTATTAGGTTAGTTTTAAGGGCTAAGGTTAGTTTTAGGGTTAAGGTTGGGTTAGGGTTAGGATTAGGGTTAGGGTACGACTTAGGGCTAGGCTTAGGGCTAGGGTTAGAGTTAGGGTTTAGGGTTATGGTTAGGGTTAGGTGTTAGGGGTTAGGGGTTAGGCTTAGGGTTAGCGTTACGGTTAGGGGTTAGTGTTTAGGGTTAGGGCTACAGTTAGGGTTAGGGTTAGGGTTAGGGCTAGGGTTAGGGTTAGGGTTAGGGTTACGGCTAGGGTTAGGTTAGGGTTAGGGTTAGGATTTAGGGTTAGGGCTAGGGTTAGAGTTAGTGTTAGAGGTTAGGGTTAGGGTTAGGGTTAGGGTTAGGGTTTAGGGTTATGGTTAGGGTTAGGGGTTAGGGGTTAGGGGTTAGGCTTAGGGTTAGCGTTACGGTTAGGGGTTAGGGTTAGGGCTAAGGTTAGGGTTAGCTTTAGGTTTAGGGTTACGACTAGGGTTAGGGTTAGGGTTAGGGTTAGGGTTAGGGTTTTGGGTTAGGGTGTAGGGTTAGGGTTAGGGTTTAGGTTTATGGTTACGGTTAAGAGTTATGGGTTAGGGGTTAGACTTAGGGTTAGCGTTATGGTTAGGGGTTAGGGGTTAGCGTTAGGGCTAAGGTTAGAGTTAGGGTTAGGGCTAGAGTTAGGGTTAGGGTTACAGCTAGGGTTAGAGTTAGGTTAGGCTGAGGGTTAGGAGTTAGGGTTAGGGTTTCTATTAGGTTTGTTTTAAGGGCTAAGGTTAGTTTTAGGGTTAAGATTAGGGTTAGGTTACGACTTAGGGCTAAGGTTCGGGCTAGGGTTAGGGTTAGGTTTAGGGTTAGGGTTTAGGGTTAGGGTTAGGGGTTAGGGGTTAGGCTTAGGATTAGCGTTACGGTTAGGGGTTAAGGGTTAGGGTTAGGGCTAAGGTTAGGGTTAGGGTTACGGCTAGGGTTAGGGTTAGGTTAGGGTTAGGGTTGGAGTTAGGCTTAGGGTTTGTATTAGGTTAGTTTTAAGGGCTAATGTTAGTCTTAGGGTTAACGTTGGGTTAGGGATAGGATTAGGGTATGACTTAGGGCTAGGGTTAGGGCTAGGGTTAGGGTTAGGGTTAGGGTTTAGGGTTATGGTTAGGGTTAGGGGTTAGGGGTTAGGGGTTAGGCTTAGGGTTAGCGTTACGGTTAGGGGTTAGGGGTTAGGGTTAGGGCTAAGGTTAGGGTTAGGGTTAGGGCTAGGGTTAGGGATAGGGTTAGGGTTACGGCTAGGGTTAGGGTTAGGTTAGGGTTAGGAGTTATAGTTAGGGTTTCTATTATGTTAGTTTTAAGGGCTAAGGTTAGTCGTAGGGTTAACGTTGGGTTAGGGTTAGGATTAGGGTTAGGGTACGACTTAGGGCTAGGGTTAGGGCTAGGGTTAGGGTTAGGGTTAGGGTTTAGGGTTATGGTTAGGGTTAGGGGTTAGGGGTTAGGGGTTAGGCTTAGGGTTAGCGTTACGGTTAGGGGTTAGGGGTTAGGGTTAGGGCTAAGGTTAGGGTTAGGGTTAGGGTTAGGGTTAGGGCTAGGGTTAGGGTTAGGGTTAGGGTTACGGCTAGGGTTAGGGTTAGGGTTAGGTTAGGCTTAGGGTTAGGAGTTAGGGTTAGGGTTTCTATTAGGTTAGTTTTAAGGGCTAAGGTTAGTTTTAGGGTTAAGGTTGGGTTAGGGTTAGGATTAGGGTTAGGGTACGACTTAGGGCTAGGGTTAGGGCTAGGGTTAGGGTTAGGGTTTAGGGTTATGGTTAGGGTTAGGGGTTAGGGGTTAGGGGTTAGGCTTAGGGTTAGCGTTACGGTTAGGGGTTAGGGGTTAGGGTTAGGGCTAAGGTTAGGGTTAGGGTTAGGGTTAGGGTTAGGGCTAGGGTTAGGGTTAGGGTTAGGGTTACGGCTAGGGTTAGGGTTAGGGTTAGGTTAGGCTTAGGGTTAGGAGTTAGGGTTAGGGTTTCTATTAGGTTAGTTTTAAGGGCTAAGGTTAGTTTTAGGGTTAAGGTTGGGTTAGGGTTAGGATTAGGGTTAGGGTACGACTTAGGGCTAGGGTTAGGGCTAGGGTTAGGGTTAGGGTTAGGGTTAGGGTTTAGGGTTAGGGTTAGGGTTAGGGGTTAGGGGTTAGGGGTTAGGCTTAGGGTTAGCGTTACGGTTAGGGGTTAGGGGTTAGCGTTAGGGCTAAGGTTAGGGTTAGGGTTAGGGTTAGGGTTAGGGTTAGCGTTAGGGTTAGGGTTAGGGTTACGGCTAGGGTTAGGGTTAGGGTTAGGTTAGGCTTAGGGTTAGGAGTTAGGGTTAGGGTTTCTATTAGGTTAGTTTTAAGGGCTAAGGTTAGTTTTAGGGTTAAGGTTGGGTTAGGGTTAGGATTAGGGTTAGGGTACGACTTAGGGCTAGGGTTAGGGCTAGGGTTAGGGTTAGGGTTAGGGTTAGGGTTTAGGGTTATGGTTAGGGTTAGGGGTTAGGGGTTAGGGGTTAGGCTTAGGGTTAGCGTTACGGTTAGGGGTTAGGGGTTAGGGTTAGGGCTAAGGTTAGGGTTAGGGTTAGGGTTAGGGTTAGGGCTAGGGTTAGGGTTAGGGTTAGGGTTACGGCTAGGGTTAGGGTTAGGGTTAGGTTAGGCTTAGGGTTAGGAGTTAGGGTTAGGGTTTCTATTAGGTTAGTTTTAAGGGCTAAGGTTAGTTTTAGGGTTAAGGTTGGGTTAGGGTTAGGATTAGGGTTAGGGTACGACTTAGGGCTAGGGTTAGGGCTAGGGTTAGGGTTAGGGTTAGGGTTAGGGTTTAGGGTTATGGTTAGGGTTAGGGGTTAGGGGTTAGGGTTAGCGTTACGGTTAGGGGTTAGGGGTTAGGGTTAGGGCTAAGGTTAGGGTTAGGGTTAGGGTTAGGGTTAGGGCTAGGGTTAGGGTTAGGGTTAGGGTTACGGCTAGGGTTAGGGTTAGGGTTAGGTTAGGCTTAGGGTTAGGAGTTAGGGTTAGGGTTTCTATTAGGTTAGTTTTAAGGGCTAAGGTTAGTTTTAGGCTTAAGGTTGGGTTAGGGTTAGGATTAGGGTTAGGGTACGACTTAGGGCTAGGGTTAGGGCTAGGGTTAGGGTTAGGGTTAGGGTTAGGGTTTAGGGTTATGGTTAGGGTTAGGGGTTAGGGGTTAGGGGTTAGGCTTAGGGTTAGCGTTACGGTTAGGGGTTAGGGGTTAGGGTTAGGGCTAAGGTTAGGGTTAGGGTTAGGGCTAGGGTTAGGGTTAGGGTTAGGGTTACGGCTAGGGTTAGGGTTAGGGTTAGGTTAGGCTTAGGGTTAGGAGTTAGGGTTAGGGTTTCTATTAGGTTAGTTTTAAGGGCTAAGGTTAGTTTTAGGGTTAAGGTTGGGTTAGGGTTAGGATTAGGGTTAGGGTACGACTTAGGGCTAGGGTTAGGGCTAGGGTTAGGGTTAGGGTTAGGGTTTAGGGTTATGGTTAGGGTTAGGGGTTAGGGGTTAGGGGTTAGGCTTAGGGTTAGCGTTACGGTTAGGGGTTAGGGGTTAGGGTTAGGGCTAAGGTGAGGGTTAGGGTTAGGGTTAGGGCTAGGGTTAGGGTTAGGGTTAGGGTTACAGCTAGGGTTAGGGTTAGGGTTAGGTTAGGCTTAGGGTTAGGAGTTAGGGTTAGGGTTTCTATTAGGTTAGTTTTAAGGGCTAAGGTTAGTTTTAGGGTTAAGGTTGGGTTAGGGTTAGGATTAGGGTTAGGGTACGACTTAGGGCTAGGGTTAGGGCTAGGGTTAGGGTTAGGGTTAGGGTTAGGGTTTAGGGTTATGGTTAGGGTTAGGGGTTAGGGGTTAGGGGTTAGGCTTAGGGTTAGCGTTACTGTTAGGGGTTAGGGGTTAGGGTTAGGGCTAAGGTTAGGGTTAGGGTTAGGGTTAGGGTTAGGGCTAGGGTTAGGGTTAGGGTTAGGGTTACGGCTAGGGTTAGGGTTAGGGTTAGGTTAGGCTTAGGGTTAGGAGTTAGGGTTAGGGTTTCTATTAGGTTAGTTTTAAGGGCTAAGGTTAGTTTTAGGGTTAAGGTTGGGTTAGGGTTAGGATTAGGGTTAGGGTACGACTTAGGGCTAGGGTTAGGGCTAGGGTTAGGGTTAGGGTTTAGGGTTATGGTTAGGGTTAGGGGTTAGGGGTTAGGGGTTAGGCTTAGGGTTAGCGTTACGGTTAGGGGTTAGGGGTTAGGGTTAGGGCTAAGGTTAGGGTTAGGTTTAGGGTTAGGGTTAGGGCTAGGGTTAGGGTTAGGGTTAGGGTTACGGCTAGGGTTAGGGTTAGGGTTAGGTTAGGCTTAGGGTTAGGAGTTAGGGTTAGGGTTTCTATTAGGTTAGTTTTAAGGGCTAAGGTTAGTTTTAGGGTTAAGGTTGGGTTAGGGTTAGGATTAGGGTTAGGGTACGACTTAGGGCTAGGGTTAGGGCTAGGGTTAGGGTTAGGGTTAGGGTTAGGGTTTAGGGTTATGGTTAGGGTTAGGGGTTAGGGGTTAGGGGTTAGGCTTAGGGTTAGCGTTACGGTTAGGGGTTAGGGGTTAGGGTTAGGGCTAAGGTTAGGGTTAGGGTTAGGGTTAGGGTTAGGGCTAGGGTTAGGGTTAGGGTTAGGGTTACGGCTAGGGTTAGGGTTAGGGTTAGGTTAGGCTTAGGGTTAGGAGTTAGGGTTAGGGTTTCTATTAGGTTAGTTTTAAGGGCTAAGGTTAGTTTTAGGGTTAAGGTTGGGTTAGGGTTAGGATTAGGGTTAGGGTACGACTTAGGGCTAGGGTTAGGGCTAGGTTTAGGGTTAGGGTTAGGGTTAGGGTTTAGGGTTATGGTTAGGGTTAGGGGTTAGGGGTTAGGGGTTAGGCTTAGGGTTAGCGTTACGGTTAGGGGTTAGGGGTTAGGGTTAGGGCTAAGGTTAGGGTTAGGGTTAGGGTTAGGGCTAGGGTTAGGGTTAGGGTTAGGGTTACGGCTAGGGTTAGGGTTAGGGTTAGGTTAGGCTTAGGGTTAGGAGTTAGTGTTAGGGTTTCTATTAAGTTAGTTTTAAGGGCTAAGGTTAGTTTTAGGGTTAAGGTTGGGTTAGGGTTAGGATTAGGGTTAGGGTACGACTTAGGGCTAGGGTTAGGGCTAGGGTTAGGGTTAGGGTTTAGGGTTATGGTTAGGGTTAGGGGTTAGGGGTTAGGGGTTAGGCTTAGGGTTAGCGTTACGGTTAGGGGTTAGGGGTTAGGGTTAGGGCTAAGGTTAGGGTTAGGGTTAGGGTTAGGGTTAGGGCTAGGGTTAGGGTTAGGGTTAGGGTTACGGCTAGGGTTAGGGTTAGGGTTAGGGTTACGGCTAGGGTTAGGGTTAGGGTTAGGTTAGGCTTAGGGTTAGGATTTAGGGTTAGGGTTTCTATTAGGTTAGTTTTAAGGCCTAAGGTTAGTTTTAGGGTTAAGGTTGGGTTAGGGTTAGGATTAGGGTTAGGGTACGACTTAGGGCTAGGGTTAGGGCTAGGGTTAGGGTTAGGGTTAGGGTTAGGGTTTAGGGTTATGGTTAGGGTTAGGGGTTAGGGGTTAGGGGTTAGGCTTAGGGTTAGCGTTACGGTTAGGGGTTAGGGGTCAGGGTTAGGGCTAAGGTTAGGGTTAGGGTTAGGGTTAGGGTTAGGGCTAGGGTTAGGGTTAGGGTTAGGGTTACGGCTAGGGTTAGGGTTAGGTTAGGCTTAGGGTTAGGAGTTAGGGTTAGGGTTTCTATTAGGTTAGTTTTAAGGGCTAAGGTTAGTTTTAGGGTTAAGGTTGGGTTAGGGTTAGGATAAGGGTTAGGGTACGACTTAGGGCTAGGGTTAGGGCTAGGGTTAGGGTTAGGGTTAGGGTTAGGGTTTAGGGTTATGGTTAGGGTTAGGGGTTAGGGGTTAGGCTTAGGGTTAGCGTTACGGTTAGGGGTTAGGGGTTAGGGTTAGGGCTAAGGTTAGGGTTAGGGTTAGGGCTAGGGTTAGGGTTAGGGTTAGGGTTACGGCTAGGGTTAGGGTTAGGGTTAGGTTAGGCTTAGGGTTAGGAGTTAGGGTTAGGGTTTCTATTAGGTTAGTTTTAAGGGCTAAGGTTAGTTTTAGGGTTAAGGTTGGGTTAGGGTTAGGATTAGGGTTAGGGTACGACTTAGGGCTAGGGTTAGGGCTAGGGTTAGGGTTAGGGTTAGGGTTAGGGTTTAGGGTTATGGTTAGGGTTAGGGGTTAGGGGTTAGGGGTTAGGCTTAGGGTTAGCGTTACGGTTAGGGGTTAGGGGTTAGGGTTAGGGCTAAGGTTAGGGTTAGGGTTAGGGTTAGGGTTAGGGCTAGGGTTAGGGTTAGGGTTAGGGTTACGGCTAGGGTTAGGGTTAGGGTTAGGTTAGGCTTAGGGTTAGGAGTTAGGGTTAGGGTTTCTATTAGGTTAGTTTTAAGGGCTAAGGTTAGTTTTAGGGTTAAGGTTGGGTTAGGGTTAGGATTAGGGTTAGGGTACGACTTAGGGCTAGGGTTAGGGCTAGGGTTAGGGTTAGGGTTAGGGTTAGGGTTTAGGGTTATGGTTAGGGTTAGGGGTTAGGGGTTAGGGGTTAGGCTTAGGGTTAGCGTTACGGTTAGGGGTTAGGGGTTAGGGTTAGGGCTAAGGTTAGGGTTAGGGTTAGGGTTAGGGTTAGGGCTAGGGTTAGGGTTAGGGTTAGGGTTACGGCTAGGGTTAGGGTTAGGGTTAGGTTAGGCTTAGGGTTAGGAGTTAGGGTTAGGGTTTCTATTAGGTTAGTTTTAAGGGCTAAGGTTAGTTTTAGGGTTAAGGTTGGGTTAGGGTTAGGATTAGAGTTAGGGTACGACTTAGGGCTAGGGTTAGGGCTAGGGTTAGGGTTAGGGTTAGGGTTAGGGTTTAGGGTTAGGGTTAGGGTTAGGGGTTAGGGGTTAGGGGTTAGGCTTAGGGTTAGCGTTACGGTTAGGGGTTAGGGGTTAGGGTTAGGGCTAAGGTTAGGGTTAGGGTTAGGGTTAGGGTTAGGGCTAGGGTTAGGGTTAGGGTTAGGGTTACGGCTAGGGTTAGGGTTAGGGTTAGGTTAGGCTTAGGGTTAGGAGTTAGGGTTAGGGTTTCTATTAGGTTAGTTTTAAGGGCTAAGGTTAGTTTTAGGGTTAAGGTTGGGTTAGGGTTAGGATTAGGGTTAGGGTACGACTTAGGGCTAGGGTTAGGGCTAGGGTTAGGGTTAGGGTTAGGGTTAGGGTTTAGGGTTATGGTTAGGGTTAGGGGTTAGGGGTTAGGGGTTAGGCTTAGGGTTAGCGTTACGGTTAGGGGTTAGGGGTTAGGGTTAGGGCTAAGGTTAGGGTTAGGGTTAGGGTTAGGGTTAGGGCTAGGGTTAGGGTTAGGGTTAGGGTTACGGCTAGGGTTAGGGTTAGGGTTAGGTTAGGCTTAGGGTTAGGAGTTAGGGTTAGGGTTTCTATTAGGTTAGTTTTAAGGGCTAAGGTTAGTTTTAGGGTTAAGGTTGGGTTAGGGTTAGGATTAGGGTTAGGGTACGACTTAGGGCTAGGGTTAGGGCTAGGGTTAGGGTTAGGGTTAGGGTTAGGGTTTAGGGTTATGGTTAGGGTTAGGGGTTAGGGGTTAGGGGTTAGGCTTAGGGTTAGCGTTACGGTTAGGGGTTAGGGTTAGGGCTAAGGTTAGGGTTAGGGTTAGGGTTAGGGTTAGGGCTAGGGTTAGGGTTAGGGTTAGGGTTACGGCTAGGGTTAGGGTTAGGGTTAGGTTAGGCTTAGGGTTAGGAGTTAGGGTTAGGGTTTCTATTAGGTTAGTTTTAAGGGCTAAGGTTAGTTTTAGGGTTAAGGTTGGGTTAGGGTTAGGATTAGGGTTAGGGTACGACTTAGGGCTAGGGTTAGGGCTAGGGTTAGGGTTAGGGTTAGGGTTAGGGTTTAGGGTTATGGTTAGGGTTAGGGGTTAGGGGTTAGGGGTTAGGCTTAGGGTTAGCGTTACGGTTAGGGGTTAGGGGTTAGGGTTAGGGCTAAGGTTAGGGTTAGGGTTAGGGTTAGGGTTAGGGCTAGGGTTAGGGTTAGGGTTAGGGTTACGGCTAGGGTTAGGGTTAGGGTTAGGTTAGGCTTAGGGTTAGGAGTTAGGGTTAGGGTTTCTATTAGGTTAGTTTTAAGGGCTAAGGTTAGTTTTAGGGTTAAGGTTGGGTTAGGGTTAGGATTAGGGTTAGGGTACGACTTAGGGCTAGGGTTAGGGCTAGGGTTAGGGTTAGGGTTAGGGTTAGGGTTTAGGGTTAGGGTTAGGGTTAGGGGTTAGGGGTTAGGGGTTAGGCTTAGGGTTAGCGTTACGGTTAGGGGTTAGGGGTTAGGGTTAGGGCTAAGGTTAGGGTTAGGGTTAGGGTTAGGGTTAGGGCTAGGGTTAGGGTTAGGGTTAGGGTTACGGCTAGGGTTAGGGTTAGGGTTAGGGTTAGGGTTAGGTTAGGCTTAGGGTTAGGAGTTAGGGTTAGGGTTTCTATTAGGTTAGTTTTAAGGGCTAAGGTTAGTTTTAGGGTTAAGGTTGGGTTAGGGTTAGGATTAGGGTTAGGGTACGACTTAGGGCTAGGGTTAGGGCTAGGGTTAGGGTTAGGGTTAGGGTTAGGGTTTAGGGTTATGGTTAGGGTTAGGGGTTAGGGGTTAGGGGTTAGGCTTAGGGTTAGCGTTACGGTTAGGGGTTAGGGGTTAGGGTTAGGGCTAAGGTTAGGGTTAGGGTTAGGGTTAGGGTTAGGGCTAGGGTTAGGGTTAGGGTTAGGGTTACGGCTAGGGTTAGGGTTAGGGTTAGGTTAGGCTTAGGGTTAGGAGTTAGGGTTAGGGTTTCTATTAGGTTAGTTTTAAGGGCTAAGGTTAGTTTTAGGGTTAAGGTTGGGTTAGGGTTAGGATTAGGGTTAGGGTACGACTTAGGGCTAGGGTTAGGGCTAGGGTTAGGGTTAGGGTTAGGGTTAGGGTTTAGGGTTATGGTTAGGGTTAGGGGTTAGGGGTTAGGGGTTAGGCTTAGGGTTAGCGTTACGGTTAGGGGTTAGGGGTTAGGGTTAGGGCTAAGGTTAGGGTTAGGGTTAGGGTTAGGGTTAGGGCTAGGGTTAGGGTTAGGGTTAGGGTTACGGCTAGGGTTAGGGTTAGGGTTAGGTTAGGCTTAGGGTTAGGAGTTAGGGTTAGGGTTTCTATTAGGTTAGTTTTAAGGGCTAAGGTTAGTTTTAGGGTTAAGGTTGGGTTAGGGTTAGGATTAGGGTTAGGGTACGACTTAGGGCTAGGGTTAGGGCTAGGGTTAGGGTTAGGGTTAGGGTTAGGGTTTAGGGTTATGGTTAGGGTTAGGGGTTAGGGGTTAGGGGTTAGGCTTAGGGTTAGCGTTACGGTTAGGGGTTAGGGGTTAGGGTTAGGGCTAGTTAGGGTTAGGGTTAGGGTTAGGGTTAGGGCTAGGGTTAGGGTTAGGGTTAGGGTTACGGCTAGGGTTAGGGTTAGGGTTAGGTTAGGCTTAGGGTTAGGAGTTAGGGTTAGGGTTTCTATTAGGTTAGTTTTAAGGGCTAAGGTTAGTTTTAGGGTTAAGGTTGGGTTAGGGTTAGGATTAGGGTTAGGGTACGACTTAGGGCTAGGGTTAGGGCTAGGGTTAGGGTTAGGGTTAGGGTTAGGGTTTAGGGTTATGGTTAGGGTTAGGGGTTAGGGGTTAGGGGTTAGGCTTAGGGTTAGCGTTACGGTTAGGGGTTAGGGGTTAGGGTTAGGGCTAAGGTTAGGGTTAGGGTTAGGTTAGGGTTAGGTTAGGGCTAGGGTTAGGGTTAGGGTTAGGGTTACGGCTAGGGTTAGGGTTAGGGTTAGGTTAGGCTTAGGGTTAGGAGTTAGGGTTAGGGTTTCTATTAGGTTAGTTTTAAGGGCTAAGGTTAGTTTTAGGGTTAAGGTTGGGTTAGGGTTAGGATTAGGGTTAGGGTACGACTTAGGGCTAGGGTTAGGGCTAGGGTTAGGGTTAGGGTTAGGGTTAGGGTTTAGGGTTATGGTTAGGGTTAGGGGTTAGGGGTTAGGGGTTAGGCTTAGGGTTAGCGTTACGGTTAGGGGTTAGGGGTTAGGGTTAGGGCTAAGGTTAGGGTTAGGGTTAGGGTTAGGGTTAGGGCTAGGGTTAGGGTTAGGGTTAGGGTTACGGCTAGGGTTAGGGTTAGGGTTAGGTTAGGCTTAGGGTTAGGAGTTAGGGTTAGGGTTTCTATTAGGTTAGTTTTAAGGGCTAAGGTTAGTTTTAGGGTTAAGGTTGGGTTAGGGTTAGGATTAGGGTTAGGGTACGACTTAGGGCTAGGGTTAGGGCTAGGGTTAGGGTTAGGGTTAGGGTTAGGGTTTAGGGTTATGGTTAGGGTTAGGGGTTAGGGGGGTTAGGGGGGGCTTAGGGTTAGCGTTACGGTTAGGGGTTAGGGGTTAGGGTTAGGGCTAAGGTTAGGGTTAGGGTTAGGGTTAGGGTTAGGGCTAGGGTTAGGGTTAGGGTTAGGGTTACGGCTAGGGTTAGGGTTAGGGTTAGGTTAGGCTTAGGGTTAGGAGTTAGGGTTAGGGTTTCTATTAGGTTAGTTTTAAGGGCTAAGGTTAGTTTTAGGGTTAAGGTTGGGTTAGGGTTAGGATTAGGGTTAGGGTACGACTTAGGGCTAGGGTTAGGGCTAGGGTTAGGGTTAGGGTTAGGGTTAGGGTTTAGGGTTATGGTTAGGGTTAGGGGTGTGGGGTTAGGGGTTAGGCTTAGGGTTAGCGTTACGGTTAGGGGTTAGGGGTTAGGGTTAGGGCTAAGGTTAGGGTTAGGGTTAGGGTTAGGGTTAGGGCTAGGGTTAGGGTTAGGGTTAGGGTTACGGCTAGGGTTAGGGTTAGGGTTAGGTTAGGCTTAGGGTTAGGAGTTAGGGTTAGGGTTTCTATTAGGTTAGTTTTAAGGGCTAAGGTTAGTTTTAGGGTTAAGGTTGGGTTAGGGTTAGGATTAGGGTTAGGGTACGACTTAGGGCTAGGGTTAGGGTTAGGGTTAGGGTTAGGGTTTAGGGTTATGGTTAGGGTTAGGGGTTAGGGGTTAGGGGTTAGGCTTAGGGTTAGCGTTACGGTTAGGGGTTAGGGGTTAGGGTTAGGGCTAAGGTTAGGGTTAGGGTTAGGGTTAGGGTTAGGGCTAGGGTTAGGGTTAGGGTTAGGGTTACGGCTAGGGTTAGGGTTAGGGTTAGGTTAGGCTTAGGGTTAGGAGTTAGGGTTAGGGTTTCTATTAGGTTAGTTTTAAGGGCTAAGGTTAGTTTTAGGGTTAAGGTTGGGTTAGGGTTAGGATTAGGGTTAGGGTACGACTTAGGGCTAGGGTTAGGGCTAGGGTTAGGGTTAGGGTTAGGGTTAGGGTTTAGGGTTATGGTTAGGGTTAGGGGTTAGGGGTTAGGGGTTAGGCTTAGGGTTAGCGTTACGGTTAGGGGTTAGGGGTTAGGGTTAGGGCTAAGGTTAGGGTTAGGGTTAGGGTTAGGGTTAGGGCTAGGGTTAGGGTTAGGGTTAGGGTTACGGCTAGGGTTAGGGTTAGGGTTAGGTTAGGCTTAGGGTTAGGAGTTAGGGTTAGGGTTTCTATTAGGTTAGTTTTAAGGGCTAAGGTTAGTTTTAGGGTTAAGGTTGGGTTAGGGTTAGGATTAGGGTTAGGGTACGACTTAGGGCTAGGGTTAGGGCTAGGGTTAGGGTTAGGGTTAGGGTTAGGGTTTAGGGTTATGGTTAGGGTTAGGGGTTAGGGGTTAGGGGTTAGGCTTAGGGTTAGCGTTACGGTTAGGGGTTAGGGGTTAGGGTTAGGGCTAAGGTTAGGGTTAGGGTTAGGGTTAGGGTTAGGGCTAGGGTTAGGGTTAGGGTTAGGGTTACGGCTAGGGTTAGGGTTAGGGTTAGGTTAGGCTTAGGGTTAGGAGTTAGGGTTAGGGTTTCTATTAGGTTAGTTTTAAGGGCTAAGGTTAGTTTTAGGGTTAAGGTTGGGTTAGGGTTAGGATTAGGGTTAGGGTACGACTTAGGGCTAGGGTTAGGGCTAGGGTTAGGGTTAGGGTTAGGGTTAGGGTTTAGGGTTATGGTTAGGGTTAGGGGTTAGGGGTTAGGGGTTAGGCTTAGGGTTAGCGTTACGGTTAGGGGTTAGGGGTTAGGGTTAGGGCTAAGGTTAGGGTTAGGGTTAGGGTTAGGGTTAGGGCTAGGGTTAGGGTTAGGGTTAGGGTTACGGCTAGGGTTAGGGTTAGGGTTAGGTTAGGCTTAGGGTTAGGAGTTAGGGTTAGGGTTTCTATTAGGTTAGTTTTAAGGGCTAAGGTTAGTTTTAGGGTTAAGGTTGGGTTAGGGTTAGGATTAGGGTTAGGGTACGACTTAGGGCTAGGGTTAGGGCTAGGGTTAGGGTTAGGGTTAGGGTTAGGGTTTAGGGTTATGGTTAGGGTTAGGGGTTAGGGGTTAGGGGTTAGGCTTAGGGTTAGCGTTACGGTTAGGGGTTAGGGGTTAGGGTTAGGGCTAAGGTTAGGGTTAGGGTTAGGGTTAGGGTTAGGGCTAGGGTTAGGGTTAGGGTTAGGGTTACGGCTAGGGTTACGGTTAGGGTTAGGTTAGGCTTAGGGTTAGGAGTTAGGGTTAGGGTTTCTATTAGGTTAGTTTTAAGGGCTAAGGTTAGTTTTAGGGTTAAGGTTGGGTTAGGGTTAGGATTAGGGTTAGGGTACGACTTAGGGCTAGGGTTAGGGCTAGGGTTAGGGTTAGGGTTAGGGTTAGGGTTTAGGGTTATGGTTAGGGTTAGGGGTTAGGGGTTAGGGGTTAGGCTTAGGGTTAGCGTTACGGTTAGGGGGTTAGGGTTAGGGCTAAGGTTAGGGTTAGGGTTAGGGTTAGGGTTAGGGCTAGGGTTAGGGTTAGGGTTAGGGTTACGGCTAGGGTTAGGGTTAGGGTTAGGTTAGGCTTAGGGTTAGGAGTTAGGGTTAGGGTTTCTATTAGGTTAGTTTTAAGGGCTAAGGTTAGTTTTAGGGTTAAGGTTGGGTTAGGGTTAGGATTAGGGTTAGGGTACGACTTAGGGCTAGGGTTAGGGCTAGGGTTAGGGTTAGGGTTAGGGTTAGGGTTTAGGGTTATGGTTAGGGTTAGGGGTTAGGGGTTAGGGGTTAGGCTTAGGGTTAGCGTTACGGTTAGGGGTTAGGGGTTAGGGTTAGGGCTAAGGTTAGGGTTAGGGTTAGGGTTAGGGTTAGGGCTAGGGTTAGGGTTAGGGTTAGGGTTACGGCTAGGGTTAGGGTTAGGGTTAGGTTAGGCTTAGGGTTAGGAGTTAGGGTTAGGGTTTCTATTAGGTTAGTTTTAAGGGCTAAGGTTAGTTTTAGGGTTAAGGTTGGGTTAGGGTTAGGATTAGGGTTAGGGTACGACTTAGGGCTAGGGTTAGGGCTAGGGTTAGGGTTAGGGTTAGGGTTAGGGTTTAGGGTTATGGTTAGGGTTAGGGGTTAGGGGTTAGGGGTTAGGCTTAGGGTTAGCGTTACGGTTAGGGGTTAGGGGTTAGGGTTAGGGCTAAGGTTAGGGTTAGGGTTAGGGTTAGGGTTAGGGCTAGGGTTAGGGTTAGGGTTAGGGTTACGGCTAGGGTTAGGGTTAGGGTTAGGTTAGGCTTAGGGTTAGGAGTTAGGGTTAGGGTTTCTATTAGGTTAGTTTTAAGGGCTAAGGTTAGTTTTAGGGTTAAGGTTGGGTTAGGGTTAGGATTAGGGTTAGGGTACGACTTAGGGCTAGGGTTAGGGCTAGGGTTAGGGTTAGGGTTAGGGTTAGGGTTTAGGGTTATGGTTAGGGTTAGGGGTTAGGGGTTAGGGGTTAGGCTTAGGGTTAGCGTTACGGTTAGGGGTTAGGGGTTAGGGTTAGGGCTAAGGTTAGGGTTAGGGTTAGGGTTAGGGTTAGGGCTAGGGTTAGGGTTAGGGTTAGGGTTACGGCTAGGGTTAGGGTTAGGGTTAGGTTAGGCTTAGGGTTAGGAGTTAGGGTTAGGGTTTCTATTAGGTTAGTTTTAAGGGCTAAGGTTAGTTTTAGGGTTAAGGTTGGGTTAGGGTTAGGATTAGGGTTAGGGTACGACTTAGGGCTAGGGTTAGGGCTAGGGTTAGGGTTAGGGTTAGGGTTAGGGTTTAGGGTTATGGTTAGGGTTAGGGGTTAGGGGTTAGGGGTTAGGCTTAGGGTTAGCGTTACGGTTAGGGGTTAGGGGTTAGGGTTAGGGCTAAGGTTAGGGTTAGGGTTAGGGTTAGGGTTAGGGCTAGGGTTAGGGTTAGGGTTAGGGTTACGGCTAGGGTTAGGGTTAGGGTTAGGTTAGGCTTAGGGTTAGGAGTTAGGGTTAGGGTTTCTATTAGGTTAGTTTTAAGGGCTAAGGTTAGTTTTAGGGTTAAGGTTGGGTTAGGGTTAGGATTAGGGTTAGGGTACGACTTAGGGCTAGGGTTAGGGCTAGGGTTAGGGTTAGGGTTAGGGTTAGGGTTTAGGGTTATGGTTAGGGTTAGGGGTTAGGGGTTAGGGGTTAGGCTTAGGGTTAGCGTTACGGTTAGGGGTTAGGGGTTAGGGTTAGGGCTAAGGTTAGGGTTAGGGTTAGGGTTAGGGTTAGGGCTAGGGTTAGGGTTAGGGTTAGGGTTACGGCTAGGGTTAGGGTTAGGGTTAGGTTAGGCTTAGGGTTAGGAGTTAGGGTTAGGGTTTCTATTAGGTTAGTTTTAAGGGCTAAGGTTAGTTTTAGGGTTAAGGTTGGGTTAGGGTTAGGATTAGGGTTAGGGTACGACTTAGGGCTAGGGTTAGGGCTAGGGTTAGGGTTAGGGTTAGGGTTAGGGTTTAGGGTTATGGTTAGGGTTAGGGGTTAGGGGTTAGGGGTTAGGCTTAGGGTTAGCGTTACGGTTAGGTGTTAGGGGTTAGGGTTAGGGCTAAGGTTAGGGTTAGGGTTAGGGTTAGGGTTAGGGCTAGGGTTAGGGTTAGGGTTAGGGTTACGGCTAGGGTTAGGGTTAGGGTTAGGTTAGGCTTAGGGTTAGGAGTTAGGGTTAGGGTTTCTATTAGGTTAGTTTTAAGGGCTAAGGTTAGTTTTAGGGTTAAGGTTGGGTTAGGGTTAGGATTAGGGTTAGGGTACGACTTAGGGCTAGGGTTAGGGCTAGGGTTAGGGTTAGGGTTAGGGTTAGGGTTTAGGGTTATGGTTAGGGTTAGGGGTTAGGGGTTAGGGGTTAGGCTTAGGGTTAGCGTTACGGTTAGGGGTTAGGGGTTAGGGTTAGGGCTAAGGTTAGGGTTAGGGTTAGGGTTAGGGTTAGGGCTAGGGTTAGGGTTAGGGTTAGGGTTACGGCTAGGGTTAGGGTTAGGGTTAGGTTAGGCTTAGGGTTAGGAGTTAGGGTTAGGGTTTCTATTAGGTTAGTTTTAAGGGCTAAGGTTAGTTTTAGGGTTAAGGTTGGGTTAGGGTTAGGATTAGGGTTAGG
Organism: Buteo buteo; assembly: GCF_964188355.1. Classification (NCBI taxonomy): domain Eukaryota; kingdom Metazoa; phylum Chordata; class Aves; order Accipitriformes; family Accipitridae; genus Buteo; species Buteo buteo. The sequence goes on from NW_027439342.1 coordinate 84,358, forward strand.
GTACGACTTAGGGCTAGGGTTAGGGCTAGGGTTAGGGTTAGGGTTAGGGTTAGGGTTTAGGGTTATGGTTAGGGTTAGGGGTTAGGGGTTAGGGGTTAGGCTTAGGGTTAGCGTTACGGTTAGGGGTTAGGGGTTAGGGTTAGGGCTAAGGTTAGGGTTAGGGTTAGGGTTAGGGTTAGGGCTAGGGTTAGGGTTAGGGTTAGGGTTACGGCTAGGGTTAGGGTTAGGGTTAGGTTAGGCTTAGGGTTAGGAGTTAGGGTTAGGGTTTCTATTAGGTTAGTTTTAAGGGCTAAGGTTAGTTTTAGGGTTAAGGTTGGGTTAGGGTTAGGATTAGGGTTAGGGTACGACTTAGGGCTAGGGTTAGGGCTAGGGTTAGGGTTAGGGTTAGGGTTAGGGTTTAGGGTTATGGTTAGGGTTAGGGGTTAGGGGTTAGGGGTTAGGCTTAGGGTTAGCGTTACGGTTAGGGGTTAGGGGTTAGGGTTAGGGCTAAGGTTAGGGTTAGGGTTAGGGTTAGGGTTAGGGCTAGGGTTAGGGTTAGGGTTAGGGTTACGGCTAGGGTTAGGGTTAGGGTTAGGTTAGGCTTAGGGTTAGGAGTTAGGGTTAGGGTTTCTATTAGGTTAGTTTTAAGGGCTAAGGTTAGTTTTAGGGTTAAGGTTGGGTTAGGGTTAGGATTAGGGTTAGGGTACGACTTAGGGCTAGGGTTAGGGCTAGGGTTAGGGTTAGGGTTAGGGTTAGGGTTTAGGGTTATGGTTAGGGTTAGGGGTTAGGGGTTAGGGGTTAGGCTTAGGGTTAGCGTTACGGTTAGGGGTTAGGGGTTAGGGTTAGGGCTAAGGTTAGGGTTAGGGTTAGGGTTAGGGTTAGGGCTAGGGTTAGGGTTAGGGTTAGGGTTACGGCTAGGGTTAGGGTTAGGGTTAGGTTAGGCTTAGGGTTAGGAGTTAGGGTTAGGGTTTCTATTAGGTTAGTTTTAAGGGCTAAGGTTAGTTTTAGGGTTAAGGTTGGGTTAGGGTTAGGATTAGGGTTAGGGTACGACTTAGGGCTAGGGTTAGGGCTAGGGTTAGGGTTAGGGTTAGGGTTAGGGTTTAGGGTTATGGTTAGGGTTAGGGGTTAGGGGTTAGGGGTTAGGCTTAGGGTTAGCGTTACGGTTAGGGGTTAGGGGTTAGGGTTAGGGCTAAGGTTAGGGTTAGGGTTAGGGTTAGGGTTAGGGCTAGGGTTAGGGTTAGGGTTAGGGTTACGGCTAGGGTTAGGGTTAGGGTTAGGTTAGGCTTAGGGTTAGGAGTTAGGGTTAGGGTTTCTATTAGGTTAGTTTTAAGGGCTAAGGTTAGTTTTAGGGTTAAGGTTGGGTTAGGGTTAGGATTAGGGTTAGGGTACGACTTAGGGCTAGGGTTAGGGCTAGGGTTAGGGTTAGGGTTAGGGTTAGGGTTTAGGGTTATGGTTAGGGTTAGGGGTTAGGGGTTAGGGGTTAGGCTTAGGGTTAGCGTTACGGTTAGGGGTTAGGGGTTAGGGTTAGGGCTAAGGTTAGGGTTAGGGTTAGGGTTAGGGTTAGGGCTAGGGTTAGGGTTAGGGTTAGGGTTACGGCTAGGGTTAGGGTTAGGGTTAGGTTAGGCTTAGGGTTAGGAGTTAGGGTTAGGGTTTCTATTAGGTTAGTTTTAAGGGCTAAGGTTAGTTTTAGGGTTAAGGTTGGGTTAGGGTTAGGATTAGGGTTAGGGTACGACTTAGGGCTAGGGTTAGGGCTAGGGTTAGGGTTAGGGTTAGGGTTAGGGTTTAGGGTTATGGTTAGGGTTAGGGGTTAGGGGTTAGGGGTTAGGCTTAGGGTTAGCGTTACGGTTAGGGGTTAGGGGTTAGGGTTAGGGCTAAGGTTAGGGTTAGGGTTAGGGTTAGGGTTAGGGCTAGGGTTAGGGTTAGGGTTAGGGTTACGGCTAGGGTTAGGGTTAGGGTTAGGTTAGGCTTAGGGTTAGGAGTTAGGGTTAGGGTTTCTATTAGGTTAGTTTTAAGGGCTAAGGTTAGTTTTAGGGTTAAGGTTGGGTTAGGGTTAGGATTAGGGTTAGGGTACGACTTAGGGCTAGGGTTAGGGCTAGGGTTAGGGTTAGGGTTAGGGTTAGGGTTTAGGGTTATGGTTAGGGTTAGGGGTTAGGGGTTAGGGGTTAGGCTTAGGGTTAGCGTTACGGTTAGGGGTTAGGGGTTAGGGTTAGGGCTAAGGTTAGGGTTAGGGTTAGGGTTAGGGTTAGGGCTAGGGTTAGGGTTAGGGTTAGGGTTACGGCTAGGGTTAGGGTTAGGGTTAGGTTAGGCTTAGGGTTAGGAGTTAGGGTTAGGGTTTCTATTAGGTTAGTTTTAAGGGCTAAGGTTAGTTTTAGGGTTAAGGTTGGGTTAGGGTTAGGATTAGGGTTAGGGTACGACTTAGGGCTAGGGTTAGGGCTAGGGTTAGGGTTAGGGTTAGGGTTAGGGTTTAGGGTTATGGTTAGGGTTAGGGGTTAGGGGTTAGGGGTTAGGCTTAGGGTTAGCGTTACGGTTAGGGGTTAGGGGTTAGGGTTAGGGCTAAGGTTAGGGTTAGGGTTAGGGTTAGGGTTAGGGCTAGGGTTAGGGTTAGGGTTAGGGTTACGGCTAGGGTTAGGGTTAGGGTTAGGTTAGGCTTAGGGTTAGGAGTTAGGGTTAGGGTTTCTATTAGGTTAGTTTTAAGGGCTAAGGTTAGTTTTAGGGTTAAGGTTGGGTTAGGGTTAGGATTAGGGTTAGGGTACGACTTAGGGCTAGGGTTAGGGCTAGGGTTAGGGTTAGGGTTAGGGTTAGGGTTTAGGGTTATGGTTAGGGTTAGGGGTTAGGGGTTAGGGGTTAGGCTTAGGGTTAGCGTTACGGTTAGGGGTTAGGGGTTAGGGTTAGGGCTAAGGTTAGGGTTAGGGTTAGGGTTAGGGTTAGGGCTAGGGTTAGGGTTAGGGTTAGGGTTACGGCTAGGGTTAGGGTTAGGGTTAGGTTAGGCTTAGGGTTAGGAGTTAGGGTTAGGGTTTCTATTAGGTTAGTTTTAAGGGCTAAGGTTAGTTTTAGGGTTAAGGTTGGGTTAGGGTTAGGATTAGGGTTAGGGTACGACTTAGGGCTAGGGTTAGGGCTAGGGTTAGGGTTAGGGTTAGGGTTAGGGTTTAGGGTTATGGTTAGGGTTAGGGGTTAGGGGTTAGGGGTTAGGCTTAGGGTTAGCGTTACGGTTAGGGGTTAGGGGTTAGGGTTAGGGCTAAGGTTAGGGTTAGGGTTAGGGTTAGGGTTAGGGCTAGGGTTAGGGTTAGGGTTAGGGTTACGGCTAGGGTTAGGGTTAGGGTTAGGTTAGGCTTAGGGTTAGGAGTTAGGGTTAGGGTTTCTATTAGGTTAGTTTTAAGGGCTAAGGTTAGTTTTAGGGTTAAGGTTGGGTTAGGGTTAGGATTAGGGTTAGGGTACGACTTAGGGCTAGGGTTAGGGCTAGGGTTAGGGTTAGGGTTAGGGTTAGGGTTTAGGGTTATGGTTAGGGTTAGGGGTTAGGGGTTAGGGGTTAGGCTTAGGGTTAGCGTTACGGTTAGGGGTTAGGGGTTAGGGTTAGGGCTAAGGTTAGGGTTAGGGTTAGGGTTAGGGTTAGGGCTAGGGTTAGGGTTAGGGTTAGGGTTACGGCTAGGGTTAGGGTTAGGGTTAGGTTAGGCTTAGGGTTAGGAGTTAGGGTTAGGGTTTCTATTAGGTTAGTTTTAAGGGCTAAGGTTAGTTTTAGGGTTAAGGTTGGGTTAGGGTTAGGATTAGGGTTAGGGTACGACTTAGGGCTAGGGTTAGGGCTAGGGTTAGGGTTAGGGTTAGGGTTAGGGTTTAGGGTTATGGTTAGGGTTAGGGGTTAGGGGTTAGGGGTTAGGCTTAGGGTTAGCGTTACGGTTAGGGGTTAGGGGTTAGGGTTAGGGCTAAGGTTAGGGTTAGGGTTAGGGTTAGGGTTAGGGCTAGGGTTAGGGTTAGGGTTAGGGTTACGGCTAGGGTTAGGGTTAGGGTTAGGTTAGGCTTAGGGTTAGGAGTTAGGGTTAGGGTTTCTATTAGGTTAGTTTTAAGGGCTAAGGTTAGTTTTAGGGTTAAGGTTGGGTTAGGGTTAGGATTAGGGTTAGGGTACGACTTAGGGCTAGGGTTAGGGCTAGGGTTAGGGTTAGGGTTAGGGTTAGGGTTTAGGGTTATGGTTAGGGTTAGGGGTTAGGGGTTAGGGGTTAGGCTTAGGGTTAGCGTTACGGTTAGGGGTTAGGGGTTAGGGTTAGGGCTAAGGTTAGGGTTAGGGTTAGGGTTAGGGTTAGGGCTAGGGTTAGGGTTAGGGTTAGGGTTACGGCTAGGGTTAGGGTTAGGGTTAGGTTAGGCTTAGGGTTAGGAGTTAGGGTTAGGGTTTCTATTAGGTTAGTTTTAAGGGCTAAGGTTAGTTTTAGGGTTAAGGTTGGGTTAGGGTTAGGATTAGGGTTAGGGTACGACTTAGGGCTAGGGTTAGGGCTAGGGTTAGGGTTAGGGTTAGGGTTAGGGTTTAGGGTTATGGTTAGGGTTAGGGGTTAGGGGTTAGGGGTTAGGCTTAGGGTTAGCGTTACGGTTAGGGGTTAGGGGTTAGGGTTAGGGCTAAGGTTAGGGTTAGGGTTAGGGTTAGGGTTAGGGCTAGGGTTAGGGTTAGGGTTAGGGTTACGGCTAGGGTTAGGGTTAGGGTTAGGTTAGGCTTAGGGTTAGGAGTTAGGGTTAGGGTTTCTATTAGGTTAGTTTTAAGGGCTAAGGTTAGTTTTAGGGTTAAGGTTGGGTTAGGGTTAGGATTAGGGTTAGGGTACGACTTAGGGCTAGGGTTAGGGCTAGGGTTAGGGTTAGGGTTAGGGTTAGGGTTTAGGGTTATGGTTAGGGTTAGGGGTTAGGGGTTAGGGGTTAGGCTTAGGGTTAGCGTTACGGTTAGGGGTTAGGGGTTAGGGTTAGGGCTAAGGTTAGGGTTAGGGTTAGGGTTAGGGTTAGGGCTAGGGTTAGGGTTAGGGTTAGGGTTACGGCTAGGGTTAGGGTTAGGGTTAGGTTAGGCTTAGGGTTAGGAGTTAGGGTTAGGGTTTCTATTAGGTTAGTTTTAAGGGCTAAGGTTAGTTTTAGGGTTAAGGTTGGGTTAGGGTTAGGATTAGGGTTAGGGTACGACTTAGGGCTAGGGTTAGGGCTAGGGTTAGGGTTAGGGTTAGGGTTAGGGTTTAGGGTTATGGTTAGGGTTAGGGGTTAGGGGTTAGGGGTTAGGCTTAGGGTTAGCGTTACGGTTAGGGGTTAGGGGTTAGGGTTAGGGCTAAGGTTAGGGTTAGGGTTAGGGTTAGGGTTAGGGCTAGGGTTAGGGTTAGGGTTAGGGTTACGGCTAGGGTTAGGGTTAGGGTTAGGTTAGGCTTAGGGTTAGGAGTTAGGGTTAGGGTTTCTATTAGGTTAGTTTTAAGGGCTAAGGTTAGTTTTAGGGTTAAGGTTGGGTTAGGGTTAGGATTAGGGTTAGGGTACGACTTAGGGCTAGGGTTAGGGCTAGGGTTAGGGTTAGGGTTAGGGTTAGGGTTTAGGGTTATGGTTAGGGTTAGGGGTTAGGGGTTAGGGGTTAGGCTTAGGGTTAGCGTTACGGTTAGGGGTTAGGGGTTAGGGTTAGGGCTAAGGTTAGGGTTAGGGTTAGGGTTAGGGTTAGGGCTAGGGTTAGGGTTAGGGTTAGGGTTACGGCTAGGGTTAGGGTTAGGGTTAGGTTAGGCTTAGGGTTAGGAGTTAGGGTTAGGGTTTCTATTAGGTTAGTTTTAAGGGCTAAGGTTAGTTTTAGGGTTAAGGTTGGGTTAGGGTTAGGATTAGGGTTAGGGTACGACTTAGGGCTAGGGTTAGGGCTAGGGTTAGGGTTAGGGTTAGGGTTAGGGTTTAGGGTTATGGTTAGGGTTAGGGGTTAGGGGTTAGGGGTTAGGCTTAGGGTTAGCGTTACGGTTAGGGGTTAGGGGTTAGGGTTAGGGCTAAGGTTAGGGTTAGGGTTAGGGTTAGGGTTAGGGCTAGGGTTAGGGTTAGGGTTAGGGTTACGGCTAGGGTTAGGGTTAGGGTTAGGTTAGGCTTAGGGTTAGGAGTTAGGGTTAGGGTTTCTATTAGGTTAGTTTTAAGGGCTAAGGTTAGTTTTAGGGTTAAGGTTGGGTTAGGGTTAGGATTAGGGTTAGGGTACGACTTAGGGCTAGGGTTAGGGCTAGGGTTAGGGTTAGGGTTAGGGTTAGGGTTTAGGGTTATGGTTAGGGTTAGGGGTTAGGGGTTAGGGGTTAGGCTTAGGGTTAGCGTTACGGTTAGGGGTTAGGGGTTAGGGTTAGGGCTAAGGTTAGGGTTAGGGTTAGGGTTAGGGTTAGGGCTAGGGTTAGGGTTAGGGTTAGGGTTACGGCTAGGGTTAGGGTTAGGGTTAGGTTAGGCTTAGGGTTAGGAGTTAGGGTTAGGGTTTCTATTAGGTTAGTTTTAAGGGCTAAGGTTAGTTTTAGGGTTAAGGTTGGGTTAGGGTTAGGATTAGGGTTAGGGTACGACTTAGGGCTAGGGTTAGGGCTAGGGTTAGGGTTAGGGTTAGGGTTAGGGTTTAGGGTTATGGTTAGGGTTAGGGGTTAGGGGTTAGGGGTTAGGCTTAGGGTTAGCGTTACGGTTAGGGGTTAGGGGTTAGGGTTAGGGCTAAGGTTAGGGTTAGGGTTAGGGTTAGGGTTAGGGCTAGGGTTAGGGTTAGGGTTAGGGTTACGGCTAGGGTTAGGGTTAGGGTTAGGTTAGGCTTAGGGTTAGGAGTTAGGGTTAGGGTTTCTATTAGGTTAGTTTTAAGGGCTAAGGTTAGTTTTAGGGTTAAGGTTGGGTTAGGGTTAGGATTAGGGTTAGGGTACGACTTAGGGCTAGGGTTAGGGCTAGGGTTAGGGTTAGGGTTAGGGTTAGGGTTTAGGGTTATGGTTAGGGTTAGGGGTTAGGGGTTAGGGGTTAGGCTTAGGGTTAGCGTTACGGTTAGGGGTTAGGGGTTAGGGTTAGGGCTAAGGTTAGGGTTAGGGTTAGGGTTAGGGTTAGGGCTAGGGTTAGGGTTAGGGTTAGGGTTACGGCTAGGGTTAGGGTTAGGGTTAGGTTAGGCTTAGGGTTAGGAGTTAGGGTTAGGGTTTCTATTAGGTTAGTTTTAAGGGCTAAGGTTAGTTTTAGGGTTAAGGTTGGGTTAGGGTTAGGATTAGGGTTAGGGTACGACTTAGGGCTAGGGTTAGGGCTAGGGTTAGGGTTAGGGTTAGGGTTAGGGTTTAGGGTTATGGTTAGGGTTAGGGGTTAGGGGTTAGGGGTTAGGCTTAGGGTTAGCGTTACGGTTAGGGGTTAGGGGTTAGGGTTAGGGCTAAGGTTAGGGTTAGGGTTAGGGTTAGGGTTAGGGCTAGGGTTAGGGTTAGGGTTAGGGTTACGGCTAGGGTTAGGGTTAGGGTTAGGTTAGGCTTAGGGTTAGGAGTTAGGGTTAGGGTTTCTATTAGGTTAGTTTTAAGGGCTAAGGTTAGTTTTAGGGTTAAGGTTGGGTTAGGGTTAGGATTAGGGTTAGGGTACGACTTAGGGCTAGGGTTAGGGCTAGGGTTAGGGTTAGGGTTAGGGTTAGGGTTTAGGGTTATGGTTAGGGTTAGGGGTTAGGGGTTAGGGGTTAGGCTTAGGGTTAGCGTTACGGTTAGGGGTTAGGGGTTAGGGTTAGGGCTAAGGTTAGGGTTAGGGTTAGGGTTAGGGTTAGGGCTAGGGTTAGGGTTAGGGTTAGGGTTACGGCTAGGGTTAGGGTTAGGGTTAGGTTAGGCTTAGGGTTAGGAGTTAGGGTTAGGGTTTCTATTAGGTTAGTTTTAAGGGCTAAGGTTAGTTTTAGGGTTAAGGTTGGGTTAGGGTTAGGATTAGGGTTAGGGTACGACTTAGGGCTAGGGTTAGGGCTAGGGTTAGGGTTAGGGTTAGGGTTAGGGTTTAGGGTTATGGTTAGGGTTAGGGGTTAGGGGTTAGGGGTTAGGCTTAGGGTTAGCGTTACGGTTAGGGGTTAGGGGTTAGGGTTAGGGCTAAGGTTAGGGTTAGGGTTAGGGTTAGGGTTAGGGCTAGGGTTAGGGTTAGGGTTAGGGTTACGGCTAGGGTTAGGGTTAGGGTTAGGTTAGGCTTAGGGTTAGGAGTTAGGGTTAGGGTTTCTATTAGGTTAGTTTTAAGGGCTAAGGTTAGTTTTAGGGTTAAGGTTGGGTTAGGGTTAGGATTAGGGTTAGGGTACGACTTAGGGCTAGGGTTAGGGCTAGGGTTAGGGTTAGGGTTAGGGTTAGGGTTTAGGGTTATGGTTAGGGTTAGGGGTTAGGGGTTAGGGGTTAGGCTTAGGGTTAGCGTTACGGTTAGGGGTTAGGGGTTAGGGTTAGGGCTAAGGTTAGGGTTAGGGTTAGGGTTAGGGTTAGGGCTAGGGTTAGGGTTAGGGTTAGGGTTACGGCTAGGGTTAGGGTTAGGGTTAGGTTAGGCTTAGGGTTAGGAGTTAGGGTTAGGGTTTCTATTAGGTTAGTTTTAAGGGCTAAGGTTAGTTTTAGGGTTAAGGTTGGGTTAGGGTTAGGATTAGGGTTAGGGTACGACTTAGGGCTAGGGTTAGGGCTAGGGTTAGGGTTAGGGTTAGGGTTAGGGTTTAGGGTTATGGTTAGGGTTAGGGGTTAGGGGTTAGGGGTTAGGCTTAGGGTTAGCGTTACGGTTAGGGGTTAGGGGTTAGGGTTAGGGCTAAGGTTAGGGTTAGGGTTAGGGTTAGGGTTAGGGCTAGGGTTAGGGTTAGGGTTAGGGTTACGGCTAGGGTTAGGGTTAGGGTTAGGTTAGGCTTAGGGTTAGGAGTTAGGGTTAGGGTTTCTATTAGGTTAGTTTTAAGGGCTAAGGTTAGTTTTAGGGTTAAGGTTGGGTTAGGGTTAGGATTAGGGTTAGGGTACGACTTAGGGCTAGGGTTAGGGCTAGGGTTAGGGTTAGGGTTAGGGTTAGGGTTTAGGGTTATGGTTAGGGTTAGGGGTTAGGGGTTAGGGGTTAGGCTTAGGGTTAGCGTTACGGTTAGGGGTTAGGGGTTAGGGTTAGGGCTAAGGTTAGGGTTAGGGTTAGGGTTAGGGTTAGGGCTAGGGTTAGGGTTAGGGTTAGGGTTACGGCTAGGGTTAGGGTTAGGGTTAGGTTAGGCTTAGGGTTAGGAGTTAGGGTTAGGGTTTCTATTAGGTTAGTTTTAAGGGCTAAGGTTAGTTTTAGGGTTAAGGTTGGGTTAGGGTTAGGATTAGGGTTAGGGTACGACTTAGGGCTAGGGTTAGGGCTAGGGTTAGGGTTAGGGTTAGGGTTAGGGTTTAGGGTTATGGTTAGGGTTAGGGGTTAGGGGTTAGGGGTTAGGCTTAGGGTTAGCGTTACGGTTAGGGGTTAGGGGTTAGGGTTAGGGCTAAGGTTAGGGTTAGGGTTAGGGTTAGGGTTAGGGCTAGGGTTAGGGTTAGGGTTAGGGTTACGGCTAGGGTTAGGGTTAGGGTTAGGTTAGGCTTAGGGTTAGGAGTTAGGGTTAGGGTTTCTATTAGGTTAGTTTTAAGGGCTAAGGTTAGTTTTAGGGTTAAGGTTGGGTTAGGGTTAGGATTAGGGTTAGGGTACGACTTAGGGCTAGGGTTAGGGCTAGGGTTAGGGTTAGGGTTAGGGTTAGGGTTTAGGGTTATGGTTAGGGTTAGGGGTTAGGGGTTAGGGGTTAGGCTTAGGGTTAGCGTTACGGTTAGGGGTTAGGGGTTAGGGTTAGGGCTAAGGTTAGGGTTAGGGTTAGGGTTAGGGTTAGGGCTAGGGTTAGGGTTAGGGTTAGGGTTACGGCTAGGGTTAGGGTTAGGGTTAGGTTAGGCTTAGGGTTAGGAGTTAGGGTTAGGGTTTCTATTAGGTTAGTTTTAAGGGCTAAGGTTAGTTTTAGGGTTAAGGTTGGGTTAGGGTTAGGATTAGGGTTAGGGTACGACTTAGGGCTAGGGTTAGGGCTAGGGTTAGGGTTAGGGTTAGGGTTAGGGTTTAGGGTTATGGTTAGGGTTAGGGGTTAGGGGTTAGGGGTTAGGCTTAGGGTTAGCGTTACGGTTAGGGGTTAGGGGTTAGGGTTAGGGCTAAGGTTAGGGTTAGGGTTAGGGTTAGGGTTAGGGCTAGGGTTAGGGTTAGGGTTAGGGTTACGGCTAGGGTTAGGGTTAGGGTTAGGTTAGGCTTAGGGTTAGGAGTTAGGGTTAGGGTTTCTATTAGGTTAGTTTTAAGGGCTAAGGTTAGTTTTAGGGTTAAGGTTGGGTTAGGGTTAGGATTAGGGTTAGGGTACGACTTAGGGCTAGGGTTAGGGCTAGGGTTAGGGTTAGGGTTAGGGTTAGGGTTTAGGGTTATGGTTAGGGTTAGGGGTTAGGGGTTAGGGGTTAGGCTTAGGGTTAGCGTTACGGTTAGGGGTTAGGGGTTAGGGTTAGGGCTAAGGTTAGGGTTAGGGTTAGGGTTAGGGTTAGGGCTAGGGTTAGGGTTAGGGTTAGGGTTACGGCTAGGGTTAGGGTTAGGGTTAGGTTAGGCTTAGGGTTAGGAGTTAGGGTTAGGGTTTCTATTAGGTTAGTTTTAAGGGCTAAGGTTAGTTTTAGGGTTAAGGTTGGGTTAGGGTTAGGATTAGGGTTAGGGTACGACTTAGGGCTAGGGTTAGGGCTAGGGTTAGGGTTAGGGTTAGGGTTAGGGTTTAGGGTTATGGTTAGGGTTAGGGGTTAGGGGTTAGGGGTTAGGCTTAGGGTTAGCGTTACGGTTAGGGGTTAGGGGTTAGGGTTAGGGCTAAGGTTAGGGTTAGGGTTAGGGTTAGGGTTAGGGCTAGGGTTAGGGTTAGGGTTAGGGTTACGGCTAGGGTTAGGGTTAGGGTTAGGTTAGGCTTAGGGTTAGGAGTTAGGGTTAGGGTTTCTATTAGGTTAGTTTTAAGGGCTAAGGTTAGTTTTAGGGTTAAGGTTGGGTTAGGGTTAGGATTAGGGTTAGGGTACGACTTAGGGCTAGGGTTAGGGCTAGGGTTAGGGTTAGGGTTAGGGTTAGGGTTTAGGGTTATGGTTAGGGTTAGGGGTTAGGGGTTAGGGGTTAGGCTTAGGGTTAGCGTTACGGTTAGGGGTTAGGGGTTAGGGTTAGGGCTAAGGTTAGGGTTAGGGTTAGGGTTAGGGTTAGGGCTAGGGTTAGGGTTAGGGTTAGGGTTACGGCTAGGGTTAGGGTTAGGGTTAGGTTAGGCTTAGGGTTAGGAGTTAGGGTTAGGGTTTCTATTAGGTTAGTTTTAAGGGCTAAGGTTAGTTTTAGGGTTAAGGTTGGGTTAGGGTTAGGATTAGGGTTAGGGTACGACTTAGGGCTAGGGTTAGGGCTAGGGTTAGGGTTAGGGTTAGGGTTAGGGTTTAGGGTTATGGTTAGGGTTAGGGGTTAGGGGTTAGGGGTTAGGCTTAGGGTTAGCGTTACGGTTAGGGGTTAGGGGTTAGGGTTAGGGCTAAGGTTAGGGTTAGGGTTAGGGTTAGGGTTAGGGCTAGGGTTAGGGTTAGGGTTAGGGTTACGGCTAGGGTTAGGGTTAGGGTTAGGTTAGGCTTAGGGTTAGGAGTTAGGGTTAGGGTTTCTATTAGGTTAGTTTTAAGGGCTAAGGTTAGTTTTAGGGTTAAGGTTGGGTTAGGGTTAGGATTAGGGTTAGGGTACGACTTAGGGCTAGGGTTAGGGCTAGGGTTAGGGTTAGGGTTAGGGTTAGGGTTTAGGGTTATGGTTAGGGTTAGGGGTTAGGGGTTAGGGGTTAGGCTTAGGGTTAGCGTTACGGTTAGGGGTTAGGGGTTAGGGTTAGGGCTAAGGTTAGGGTTAGGGTTAGGGTTAGGGTTAGGGCTAGGGTTAGGGTTAGGGTTAGGGTTACGGCTAGGGTTAGGGTTAGGGTTAGGTTAGGCTTAGGGTTAGGAGTTAGGGTTAGGGTTTCTATTAGGTTAGTTTTAAGGGCTAAGGTTAGTTTTAGGGTTAAGGTTGGGTTAGGGTTAGGATTAGGGTTAGGGTACGACTTAGGGCTAGGGTTAGGGCTAGGGTTAGGGTTAGGGTTAGGGTTAGGGTTTAGGGTTATGGTTAGGGTTAGGGGTTAGGGGTTAGGGGTTAGGCTTAGGGTTAGCGTTACGGTTAGGGGTTAGGGGTTAGGGTTAGGGCTAAGGTTAGGGTTAGGGTTAGGGTTAGGGTTAGGGCTAGGGTTAGGGTTAGGGTTAGGGTTACGGCTAGGGTTAGGGTTAGGGTTAGGTTAGGCTTAGGGTTAGGAGTTAGGGTTAGGGTTTCTATTAGGTTAGTTTTAAGGGCTAAGGTTAGTTTTAGGGTTAAGGTTGGGTTAGGGTTAGGATTAGGGTTAGGGTACGACTTAGGGCTAGGGTTAGGGCTAGGGTTAGGGTTAGGGTTAGGGTTAGGGTTTAGGGTTATGGTTAGGGTTAGGGGTTAGGGGTTAGGGGTTAGGCTTAGGGTTAGCGTTACGGTTAGGGGTTAGGGGTTAGGGTTAGGGCTAAGGTTAGGGTTAGGGTTAGGGTTAGGGTTAGGGCTAGGGTTAGGGTTAGGGTTAGGGTTACGGCTAGGGTTAGGGTTAGGGTTAGGTTAGGCTTAGGGTTAGGAGTTAGGGTTAGGGTTTCTATTAGGTTAGTTTTAAGGGCTAAGGTTAGTTTTAGGGTTAAGGTTGGGTTAGGGTTAGGATTAGGGTTAGGGTACGACTTAGGGCTAGGGTTAGGGCTAGGGTTAGGGTTAGGGTTAGGGTTAGGGTTTAGGGTTATGGTTAGGGTTAGGGGTTAGGGGTTAGGGGTTAGGCTTAGGGTTAGCGTTACGGTTAGGGGTTAGGGGTTAGGGTTAGGGCTAAGGTTAGGGTTAGGGTTAGGGTTAGGGTTAGGGCTAGGGTTAGGGTTAGGGTTAGGGTTACGGCTAGGGTTAGGGTTAGGGTTAGGTTAGGCTTAGGGTTAGGAGTTAGGGTTAGGGTTTCTATTAGGTTAGTTTTAAGGGCTAAGGTTAGTTTTAGGGTTAAGGTTGGGTTAGGGTTAGGATTAGGGTTAGGGTACGACTTAGGGCTAGGGTTAGGGCTAGGGTTAGGGTTAGGGTTAGGGTTAGGGTTTAGGGTTATGGTTAGGGTTAGGGGTTAGGGGTTAGGGGTTAGGCTTAGGGTTAGCGTTACGGTTAGGGGTTAGGGGTTAGGGTTAGGGCTAAGGTTAGGGTTAGGGTTAGGGTTAGGGTTAGGGCTAGGGTTAGGGTTAGGGTTAGGGTTACGGCTAGGGTTAGGGTTAGGGTTAGGTTAGGCTTAGGGTTAGGAGTTAGGGTTAGGGTTTCTATTAGGTTAGTTTTAAGGGCTAAGGTTAGTTTTAGGGTTAAGGTTGGGTTAGGGTTAGGATTAGGGTTAGGGTACGACTTAGGGCTAGGGTTAGGGCTAGGGTTAGGGTTAGGGTTAGGGTTAGGGTTTAGGGTTATGGTTAGGGTTAGGGGTTAGGGGTTAGGGGTTAGGCTTAGGGTTAGCGTTACGGTTAGGGGTTAGGGGTTAGGGTTAGGGCTAAGGTTAGGGTTAGGGTTAGGGTTAGGGTTAGGGCTAGGGTTAGGGTTAGGGTTAGGGTTACGGCTAGGGTTAGGGTTAGGGTTAGGTTAGGCTTAGGGTTAGGAGTTAGGGTTAGGGTTTCTATTAGGTTAGTTTTAAGGGCTAAGGTTAGTTTTAGGGTTAAGGTTGGGTTAGGGTTAGGATTAGGGTTAGGGTACGACTTAGGGCTAGGGTTAGGGCTAGGGTTAGGGTTAGGGTTAGGGTTAGGGTTTAGGGTTATGGTTAGGGTTAGGGGTTAGGGGTTAGGGGTTAGGCTTAGGGTTAGCGTTACGGTTAGGGGTTAGGGGTTAGGGTTAGGGCTAAGGTTAGGGTTAGGGTTAGGGTTAGGGTTAGGGCTAGGGTTAGGGTTAGGGTTAGGGTTACGGCTAGGGTTAGGGTTAGGGTTAGGTTAGGCTTAGGGTTAGGAGTTAGGGTTAGGGTTTCTATTAGGTTAGTTTTAAGGGCTAAGGTTAGTTTTAGGGTTAAGGTTGGGTTAGGGTTAGGATTAGGGTTAGGGTACGACTTAGGGCTAGGGTTAGGGCTAGGGTTAGGGTTAGGGTTAGGGTTAGGGTTTAGGGTTATGGTTAGGGTTAGGGGTTAGGGGTTAGGGGTTAGGCTTAGGGTTAGCGTTACGGTTAGGGGTTAGGGGTTAGGGTTAGGGCTAAGGTTAGGGTTAGGGTTAGGGTTAGGGTTAGGGCTAGGGTTAGGGTTAGGGTTAGGGTTACGGCTAGGGTTAGGGTTAGGGTTAGGTTAGGCTTAGGGTTAGGAGTTAGGGTTAGGGTTTCTATTAGGTTAGTTTTAAGGGCTAAGGTTAGTTTTAGGGTTAAGGTTGGGTTAGGGTTAGGATTAGGGTTAGGGTACGACTTAGGGCTAGGGTTAGGGCTAGGGTTAGGGTTAGGGTTAGGGTTAGGGTTTAGGGTTATGGTTAGGGTTAGGGGTTAGGGGTTAGGGGTTAGGCTTAGGGTTAGCGTTACGGTTAGGGGTTAGGGGTTAGGGTTAGGGCTAAGGTTAGGGTTAGGGTTAGGGTTAGGGTTAGGGCTAGGGTTAGGGTTAGGGTTAGGGTTACGGCTAGGGTTAGGGTTAGGGTTAGGTTAGGCTTAGGGTTAGGAGTTAGGGTTAGGGTTTCTATTAGGTTAGTTTTAAGGGCTAAGGTTAGTTTTAGGGTTAAGGTTGGGTTAGGGTTAGGATTAGGGTTAGGGTACGACTTAGGGCTAGGGTTAGGGCTAGGGTTAGGGTTAGGGTTAGGGTTAGGGTTTAGGGTTATGGTTAGGGTTAGGGGTTAGGGGTTAGGGGTTAGGCTTAGGGTTAGCGTTACGGTTAGGGGTTAGGGGTTAGGGTTAGGGCTAAGGTTAGGGTTAGGGTTAGGGTTAGGGTTAGGGCTAGGGTTAGGGTTAGGGTTAGGGTTACGGCTAGGGTTAGGGTTAGGGTTAGGTTAGGCTTAGGGTTAGGAGTTAGGGTTAGGGTTTCTATTAGGTTAGTTTTAAGGTCTAAGGTTAGTTTTAGGGTTAAGGTTGGGTTAGGGTTAGGATTAGGGTTAGGGTACGACTTAGGGCTAGGGTTAGGGCTAGGGTTAGGGTTAGGGTTAGGGTTAGGGTTTAGGGTTATGGTTAGGGTTAGGGGTTAGGGGTTAGGGGTTAGGCTTAGGGTTAGCGTTACGGTTAGGGGTTAGGGGTTAGGGTTAGGGCTAAGGTTAGGGTTAGGGTTAGGGTTAGGGTTAGGGCTAGGGTTAGGGTTAGGGTTAGGGTTACGGCTAGGGTTAGGGTTAGGGTTAGGTTAGGCTTAGGGTTAGGAGTTAGGGTTAGGGTTTCTATTAGGTTAGTTTTAAGGGCTAAGGTTAGTTTTAGGGTTAAGGTTGGGTTAGGGTTAGGATTAGGGTTAGGGTACGACTTAGGGCTAGGGTTAGGGCTAGGGTTAGGGTTAGGGTTAGGGTTAGGGTTTAGGGTTATGGTTAGGGTTAGGGGTTAGGGGTTAGGGGTTAGGCTTAGGGTTAGCGTTACGGTTAGGGGTTAGGGGTTAGGGTTAGGGCTAAGGTTAGGGTTAGGGTTAGGGTTAGGGTTAGGGCTAGGGTTAGGGTTAGGGTTAGGGTTACGGCTAGGGTTAGGGTTAGGGTTAGGTTAGGCTTAGGGTTAGGAGTTAGGGTTAGGGTTTCTATTAGGTTAGTTTTAAGGGCTAAGGTTAGTTTTAGGGTTAAGGTTGGGTTAGGGTTAGGATTAGGGTTAGGGTACGACTTAGGGCTAGGGTTAGGGCTAGGGTTAGGGTTAGGGTTAGGGTTAGGGTTTAGGGTTATGGTTAGGGTTAGGGGTTAGGGGTTAGGGGTTAGGCTTAGGGTTAGCGTTACGGTTAGGGGTTAGGGGTTAGGGTTAGGGCTAAGGTTAGGGTTAGGGTTAGGGTTAGGGTTAGGGCTAGGGTTAGGGTTAGGGTTAGGGTTACGGCTAGGGTTAGGGTTAGGGTTAGGTTAGGCTTAGGGTTAGGAGTTAGGGTTAGGGTTTCTATTAGGTTAGTTTTAAGGGCTAAGGTTAGTTTTAGGGTTAAGGTTGGGTTAGGGTTAGGATTAGGGTTAGGGTACGACTTAGGGCTAGGGTTAGGGCTAGGGTTAGGGTTAGGGTTAGGGTTAGGGTTTAGGGTTATGGTTAGGGTTAGGGGTTAGGGGTTAGGGGTTAGGCTTAGGGTTAGCGTTACGGTTAGGGGTTAGGGGTTAGGGTTAGGGCTAAGGTTAGGGTTAGGGTTAGGGTTAGGGTTAGGGCTAGGGTTAGGGTTAGGGTTAGGGTTACGGCTAGGGTTAGGGTTAGGGTTAGGTTAGGCTTAGGGTTAGGAGTTAGGGTTAGGGTTTCTATTAGGTTAGTTTTAAGGGCTAAGGTTAGTTTTAGGGTTAAGGTTGGGTTAGGGTTAGGATTAGGGTTAGGGTACGACTTAGGGCTAGGGTTAGGGCTAGGGTTAGGGTTAGGGTTAGGGTTAGGGTTTAGGGTTATGGTTAGGGTTAGGGGTTAGGGGTTAGGGGTTAGGCTTAGGGTTAGCGTTACGGTTAGGGGTTAGGGGTTAGGGTTAGGGCTAAGGTTAGGGTTAGGGTTAGGGTTAGGGTTAGGGCTAGGGTTAGGGTTAGGGTTAGGGTTACGGCTAGGGTTAGGGTTAGGGTTAGGTTAGGCTTAGGGTTAGGAGTTAGGGTTAGGGTTTCTATTAGGTTAGTTTTAAGGGCTAAGGTTAGTTTTAGGGTTAAGGTTGGGTTAGGGTTAGGATTAGGGTTAGGGTACGACTTAGGGCTAGGGTTAGGGCTAGGGTTAGGGTTAGGGTTAGGGTTAGGGTTTAGGGTTATGGTTAGGGTTAGGGGTTAGGGGTTAGGGGTTAGGCTTAGGGTTAGCGTTACGGTTAGGGGTTAGGGGTTAGGGTTAGGGCTAAGGTTAGGGTTAGGGTTAGGGTTAGGGTTAGGGCTAGGGTTAGGGTTAGGGTTAGGGTTACGGCTAGGGTTAGGGTTAGGGTTAGGTTAGGCTTAGGGTTAGGAGTTAGGGTTAGGGTTTCTATTAGGTTAGTTTTAAGGGCTAAGGTTAGTTTTAGGGTTAAGGTTGGGTTAGGGTTAGGATTAGGGTTAGGGTACGACTTAGGGCTAGGGTTAGGGCTAGGGTTAGGGTTAGGGTTAGGGTTAGGGTTTAGGGTTATGGTTAGGGTTAGGGGTTAGGGGTTAGGGGTTAGGCTTAGGGTTAGCGTTACGGTTAGGGGTTAGGGGTTAGGGTTAGGGCTAAGGTTAGGGTTAGGGTTAGGGTTAGGGTTAGGGCTAGGGTTAGGGTTAGGGTTAGGGTTACGGCTAGGGTTAGGGTTAGGGTTAGGTTAGGCTTAGGGTTAGGAGTTAGGGTTAGGGTTTCTATTAGGTTAGTTTTAAGGGCTAAGGTTAGTTTTAGGGTTAAGGTTGGGTTAGGGTTAGGATTAGGGTTAGGGTACGACTTAGGGCTAGGGTTAGGGCTAGGGTTAGGGTTAGGGTTAGGGTTAGGGTTTAGGGTTATGGTTAGGGTTAGGGGTTAGGGGTTAGGGGTTAGGCTTAGGGTTAGCGTTACGGTTAGGGGTTAGGGGTTAGGGTTAGGGCTAAGGTTAGGGTTAGGGTTAGGGTTAGGGTTAGGGCTAGGGTTAGGGTTAGGGTTAGGGTTACGGCTAGGGTTAGGGTTAGGGTTAGGTTAGGCTTAGGGTTAGGAGTTAGGGTTAGGGTTTCTATTAGGTTAGTTTTAAGGGCTAAGGTTAGTTTTAGGGTTAAGGTTGGGTTAGGGTTAGGATTAGGGTTAGGGTACGACTTAGGGCTAGGGTTAGGGCTAGGGTTAGGGTTAGGGTTAGGGTTAGGGTTTAGGGTTATGGTTAGGGTTAGGGGTTAGGGGTTAGGGGTTAGGCTTAGGGTTAGCGTTACGGTTAGGGGTTAGGGGTTAGGGTTAGGGCTAAGGTTAGGGTTAGGGTTAGGGTTAGGGTTAGGGCTAGGGTTAGGGTTAGGGTTAGGGTTACGGCTAGGGTTAGGGTTAGGGTTAGGTTAGGCTTAGGGTTAGGAGTTAGGGTTAGGGTTTCTATTAGGTTAGTTTTAAGGGCTAAGGTTAGTTTTAGGGTTAAGGTTGGGTTAGGGTTAGGATTAGGGTTAGGGTACGACTTAGGGCTAGGGTTAGGGCTAGGGTTAGGGTTAGGGTTAGGGTTAGGGTTTAGGGTTATGGTTAGGGTTAGGGGTTAGGGGTTAGGGGTTAGGCTTAGGGTTAGCGTTACGGTTAGGGGTTAGGGGTTAGGGTTAGGGCTAAGGTTAGGGTTAGGGTTAGGGTTAGGGTTAGGGCTAGGGTTAGGGTTAGGGTTAGGGTTACGGCTAGGGTTAGGGTTAGGGTTAGGTTAGGCTTAGGGTTAGGAGTTAGGGTTAGGGTTTCTATTAGGTTAGTTTTAAGGGCTAAGGTTAGTTTTAGGGTTAAGGTTGGGTTAGGGTTAGGATTAGGGTTAGGGTACGACTTAGGGCTAGGGTTAGGGCTAGGGTTAGGGTTAGGGTTAGGGTTAGGGTTTAGGGTTATGGTTAGGGTTAGGGGTTAGGGGTTAGGGGTTAGGCTTAGGGTTAGCGTTACGGTTAGGGGTTAGGGGTTAGGGTTAGGGCTAAGGTTAGGGTTAGGGTTAGGGTTAGGGTTAGGGCTAGGGTTAGGGTTAGGGTTAGGGTTACGGCTAGGGTTAGGGTTAGGGTTAGGTTAGGCTTAGGGTTAGGAGTTAGGGTTAGGGTTTCTATTAGGTTAGTTTTAAGGGCTAAGGTTAGTTTTAGGGTTAAGGTTGGGTTAGGGTTAGGATTAGGGTTAGGGTACGACTTAGGGCTAGGGTTAGGGCTAGGGTTAGGGTTAGGGTTAGGGTTAGGGTTTAGGGTTATGGTTAGGGTTAGGGGTTAGGGGTTAGGGGTTAGGCTTAGGGTTAGCGTTACGGTTAGGGGTTAGGGGTTAGGGTTAGGGCTAAGGTTAGGGTTAGGGTTAGGGTTAGGGTTAGGGCTAGGGTTAGGGTTAGGGTTAGGGTTACGGCTAGGGTTAGGGTTAGGGTTAGGTTAGGCTTAGGGTTAGGAGTTAGGGTTAGGGTTTCTATTAGGTTAGTTTTAAGGGCTAAGGTTAGTTTTAGGGTTAAGGTTGGGTTAGGGTTAGGATTAGGGTTAGGGTACGACTTAGGGCTAGGGTTAGGGCTAGGGTTAGGGTTAGGGTTAGGGTTAGGGTTTAGGGTTATGGTTAGGGTTAGGGGTTAGGGGTTAGGGGTTAGGCTTAGGGTTAGCGTTACGGTTAGGGGTTAGGGGTTAGGGTTAGGGCTAAGGTTAGGGTTAGGGTTAGGGTTAGGGTTAGGGCTAGGGTTAGGGTTAGGGTTAGGGTTACGGCTAGGGTTAGGGTTAGGGTTAGGTTAGGCTTAGGGTTAGGAGTTAGGGTTAGGGTTTCTATTAGGTTAGTTTTAAGGGCTAAGGTTAGTTTTAGGGTTAAGGTTGGGTTAGGGTTAGGATTAGGGTTAGGGTACGACTTAGGGCTAGGGTTAGGGCTAGGGTTAGGGTTAGGGTTAGGGTTAGGGTTTAGGGTTATGGTTAGGGTTAGGGGTTAGGGGTTAGGGGTTAGGCTTAGGGTTAGCGTTACGGTTAGGGGTTAGGGGTTAGGGTTAGGGCTAAGGTTAGGGTTAGGGTTAGGGTTAGGGTTAGGGCTAGGGTTAGGGTTAGGGTTAGGGTTACGGCTAGGGTTAGGGTTAGGGTTAGGTTAGGCTTAGGGTTAGGAGTTAGGGTTAGGGTTTCTATTAGGTTAGTTTTAAGGGCTAAGGTTAGTTTTAGGGTTAAGGTTGGGTTAGGGTTAGGATTAGGGTTAGGGTACGACTTAGGGCTAGGGTTAGGGCTAGGGTTAGGGTTAGGGTTAGGGTTAGGGTTTAGGGTTATGGTTAGGGTTAGGGGTTAGGGGTTAGGGGTTAGGCTTAGGGTTAGCGTTACGGTTAGGGGTTAGGGGTTAGGGTTAGGGCTAAGGTTAGGGTTAGGGTTAGGGTTAGGGTTAGGGCTAGGGTTAGGGTTAGGGTTAGGGTTACGGCTAGGGTTAGGGTTAGGGTTAGGTTAGGCTTAGGGTTAGGAGTTAGGGTTAGGGTTTCTATTAGGTTAGTTTTAAGGGCTAAGGTTAGTTTTAGGGTTAAGGTTGGGTTAGGGTTAGGATTAGGGTTAGGGTACGACTTAGGGCTAGGGTTAGGGCTAGGGTTAGGGTTAGGGTTAGGGTTAGGGTTTAGGGTTATGGTTAGGGTTAGGGGTTAGGGGTTAGGGGTTAGGCTTAGGGTTAGCGTTACGGTTAGGGGTTAGGGGTTAGGGTTAGGGCTAAGGTTAGGGTTAGGGTTAGGGTTAGGGTTAGGGCTAGGGTTAGGGTTAGGGTTAGGGTTACGGCTAGGGTTAGGGTTAGGGTTAGGTTAGGCTTAGGGTTAGGAGTTAGGGTTAGGGTTTCTATTAGGTTAGTTTTAAGGGCTAAGGTTAGTTTTAGGGTTAAGGTTGGGTTAGGGTTAGGATTAGGGTTAGGGTACGACTTAGGGCTAGGGTTAGGGCTAGGGTTAGGGTTAGGGTTAGGGTTAGGGTTTAGGGTTATGGTTAGGGTTAGGGGTTAGGGGTTAGGGGTTAGGCTTAGGGTTAGCGTTACGGTTAGGGGTTAGGGGTTAGGGTTAGGGCTAAGGTTAGGGTTAGGGTTAGGGTTAGGGTTAGGGCTAGGGTTAGGGTTAGGGTTAGGGTTACGGCTAGGGTTAGGGTTAGGGTTAGGTTAGGCTTAGGGTTAGGAGTTAGGGTTAGGGTTTCTATTAGGTTAGTTTTAAGGGCTAAGGTTAGTTTTAGGGTTAAGGTTGGGTTAGGGTTAGGATTAGGGTTAGGGTACGACTTAGGGCTAGGGTTAGGGCTAGGGTTAGGGTTAGGGTTAGGGTTAGGGTTTAGGGTTATGGTTAGGGTTAGGGGTTAGGGGTTAGGGGTTAGGCTTAGGGTTAGCGTTACGGTTAGGGGTTAGGGGTTAGGGTTAGGGCTAAGGTTAGGGTTAGGGTTAGGGTTAGGGTTAGGGCTAGGGTTAGGGTTAGGGTTAGGGTTACGGCTAGGGTTAGGGTTAGGGTTAGGTTAGGCTTAGGGTTAGGAGTTAGGGTTAGGGTTTCTATTAGGTTAGTTTTAAGGGCTAAGGTTAGTTTTAGGGTTAAGGTTGGGTTAGGGTTAGGATTAGGGTTAGGGTACGACTTAGGGCTAGGGTTAGGGCTAGGGTTAGGGTTAGGGTTAGGGTTAGGGTTTAGGGTTATGGTTAGGGTTAGGGGTTAGGGGTTAGGGGTTAGGCTTAGGGTTAGCGTTACGGTTAGGGGTTAGGGGTTAGGGTTAGGGCTAAGGTTAGGGTTAGGGTTAGGGTTAGGGTTAGGGCTAGGGTTAGGGTTAGGGTTAGGGTTACGGCTAGGGTTAGGGTTAGGGTTAGGTTAGGCTTAGGGTTAGGAGTTAGGGTTAGGGTTTCTATTAGGTTAGTTTTAAGGGCTAAGGTTAGTTTTAGGGTTAAGGTTGGGTTAGGGTTAGGATTAGGGTTAGGGTACGACTTAGGGCTAGGGTTAGGGCTAGGGTTAGGGTTAGGGTTAGGGTTAGGGTTTAGGGTTATGGTTAGGGTTAGGGGTTAGGGGTTAGGGGTTAGGCTTAGGGTTAGCGTTACGGTTAGGGGTTAGGGGTTAGGGTTAGGGCTAAGGTTAGGGTTAGGGTTAGGGTTAGGGTTAGGGCTAGGGTTAGGGTTAGGGTTAGGGTTACGGCTAGGGTTAGGGTTAGGGTTAGGTTAGGCTTAGGGTTAGGAGTTAGGGTTAGGGTTTCTATTAGGTTAGTTTTAAGGGCTAAGGTTAGTTTTAGGGTTAAGGTTGGGTTAGGGTTAGGATTAGGGTTAGGGTACGACTTAGGGCTAGGGTTAGGGCTAGGGTTAGGGTTAGGGTTAGGGTTAGGGTTTAGGGTTATGGTTAGGGTTAGGGGTTAGGGGTTAGGGGTTAGGCTTAGGGTTAGCGTTACGGTTAGGGGTTAGGGGTTAGGGTTAGGGCTAAGGTTAGGGTTAGGGTTAGGGTTAGGGTTAGGGCTAGGGTTAGGGTTAGGGTTAGGGTTACGGCTAGGGTTAGGGTTAGGGTTAGGTTAGGCTTAGGGTTAGGAGTTAGGGTTAGGGTTTCTATTAGGTTAGTTTTAAGGGCTAAGGTTAGTTTTAGGGTTAAGGTTGGGTTAGGGTTAGGATTAGGGTTAGGGTACGACTTAGGGCTAGGGTTAGGGCTAGGGTTAGGGTTAGGGTTAGGGTTAGGGTTTAGGGTTATGGTTAGGGTTAGGGGTTAGGGGTTAGGGGTTAGGCTTAGGGTTAGCGTTACGGTTAGGGGTTAGGGGTTAGGGTTAGGGCTAAGGTTAGGGTTAGGGTTAGGGTTAGGGTTAGGGCTAGGGTTAGGGTTAGGGTTAGGGTTACGGCTAGGGTTAGGGTTAGGGTTAGGTTAGGCTTAGGGTTAGGAGTTAGGGTTAGGGTTTCTATTAGGTTAGTTTTAAGGGCTAAGGTTAGTTTTAGGGTTAAGGTTGGGTTAGGGTTAGGATTAGGGTTAGGGTACGACTTAGGGCTAGGGTTAGGGCTAGGGTTAGGGTTAGGGTTAGGGTTAGGGTTTAGGGTTATGGTTAGGGTTAGGGGTTAGGGGTTAGGGGTTAGGCTTAGGGTTAGCGTTACGGTTAGGGGTTAGGGGTTAGGGTTAGGGCTAAGGTTAGGGTTAGGGTTAGGGTTAGGGTTAGGGCTAGGGTTAGGGTTAGGGTTAGGGTTGTTAGGGTTAGGTTAGGCTTAGGGTTAGGAGTTAGGGTTAGGGTTTCTATTAGGTTAGTTTTAAGGGCTAAGGTTAGTTTTAGGGTTAAGGTTGGGTTAGGGTTAGGATTAGGGTTAGGGTACGACTTAGGGCTAGGGTTAGGGCTAGGGTTAGGGTTAGGGTTAGGGTTAGGGTTTAGGGTTATGGTTAGGGTTAGGGGTTAGGGGTTAGGGGTTAGGCTTAGGGTTAGCGTTACGGTTAGGGGTTAGGGGTTAGGGTTAGGGCTAAGGTTAGGGTTAGGGTTAGGGTTAGGGTTAGGGCTAGGGTTAGGGTTAGGGTTAGGGTTACGGCTAGGGTTAGGGTTAGGGTTAGGTTAGGCTTAGGGTTAGGAGTTAGGGTTAGGGTTTCTATTAGGTTAGTTTTAAGGGCTAAGGTTAGTTTTAGGGTTAAGGTTGGGTTAGGGTTAGGATTAGGGTTAGGGTACGACTTAGGGCTAGGGTTAGGGCTAGGGTTAGGGTTAGGGTTAGGGTTAGGGTTTAGGGTTATGGTTAGGGTTAGGGGTTAGGGGTTAGGGGTTAGGCTTAGGGTTAGCGTTACGGTTAGGGGTTAGGGGTTAGGGTTAGGGCTAAGGTTAGGGTTAGGGTTAGGGTTAGGGTTAGGGCTAGGGTTAGGGTTAGGGTTAGGGTTACGGCTAGGGTTAGGGTTAGGGTTAGGTTAGGCTTAGGGTTAGGAGTTAGGGTTAGGGTTTCTATTAGGTTAGTTTTAAGGGCTAAGGTTAGTTTTAGGGTTAAGGTTGGGTTAGGGTTAGGATTAGGGTTAGGGTACGACTTAGGGCTAGGGTTAGGGCTAGGGTTAGGGTTAGGGTTAGGGTTAGGGTTTAGGGTTATGGTTAGGGTTAGGGGTTAGGGGTTAGGGGTTAGGCTTAGGGTTAGCGTTACGGTTAGGGGTTAGGGGTTAGGGTTAGGGCTAAGGTTAGGGTTAGGGTTAGGGTTAGGGTTAGGGCTAGGGTTAGGGTTAGGGTTAGGGTTACGGCTAGGGTTAGGGTTAGGGTTAGGTTAGGCTTAGGGTTAGGAGTTAGGGTTAGGGTTTCTATTAGGTTAGTTTTAAGGGCTAAGGTTAGTTTTAGGGTTAAGGTTGGGTTAGGGTTAGGATTAGGGTTAGGGTACGACTTAGGGCTAGGGTTAGGGCTAGGGTTAGGGTTAGGGTTAGGGTTAGGGTTTAGGGTTATGGTTAGGGTTAGGGGTTAGGGGTTAGGGGTTAGGCTTAGGGTTAGCGTTACGGTTAGGGGTTAGGGGTTAGGGTTAGGGCTAAGGTTAGGGTTAGGGTTAGGGTTAGGGTTAGGGCTAGGGTTAGGGTTAGGGTTAGGGTTACGGCTAGGGTTAGGGTTAGGGTTAGGTTAGGCTTAGGGTTAGGAGTTAGGGTTAGGGTTTCTATTAGGTTAGTTTTAAGGGCTAAGGTTAGTTTTAGGGTTAAGGTTGGGTTAGGGTTAGGATTAGGGTTAGGGTACGACTTAGGGCTAGGGTTAGGGCTAGGGTTAGGGTTAGGGTTAGGGTTAGGGTTTAGGGTTATGGTTAGGGTTAGGGGTTAGGGGTTAGGGGTTAGGCTTAGGGTTAGCGTTACGGTTAGGGGTTAGGGGTTAGGGTTAGGGCTAAGGTTAGGGTTAGGGTTAGGGTTAGGGTTAGGGCTAGGGTTAGGGTTAGGGTTAGGGTTACGGCTAGGGTTAGGGTTAGGGTTAGGTTAGGCTTAGGGTTAGGAGTTAGGGTTAGGGTTTCTATTAGGTTAGTTTTAAGGGCTAAGGTTAGTTTTAGGGTTAAGGTTGGGTTAGGGTTAGGATTAGGGTTAGGGTACGACTTAGGGCTAGGGTTAGGGCTAGGGTTAGGGTTAGGGTTAGGGTTAGGGTTTAGGGTTATGGTTAGGGTTAGGGGTTAGGGGTTAGGGGTTAGGCTTAGGGTTAGCGTTACGGTTAGGGGTTAGGGGTTAGGGTTAGGGCTAAGGTTAGGGTTAGGGTTAGGGTTAGGGTTAGGGCTAGGGTTAGGGTTAGGGTTAGGGTTACGGCTAGGGTTAGGGTTAGGGTTAGGTTAGGCTTAGGGTTAGGAGTTAGGGTTAGGGTTTCTATTAGGTTAGTTTTAAGGGCTAAGGTTAGTTTTAGGGTTAAGGTTGGGTTAGGGTTAGGATTAGGGTTAGGGTACGACTTAGGGCTAGGGTTAGGGCTAGGGTTAGGGTTAGGGTTAGGGTTAGGGTTTAGGGTTATGGTTAGGGTTAGGGGTTAGGGGTTAGGGGTTAGGCTTAGGGTTAGCGTTACGGTTAGGGGTTAGGGGTTAGGGTTAGGGCTAAGGTTAGGGTTAGGGTTAGGGTTAGGGTTAGGGCTAGGGTTAGGGTTAGGGTTAGGGTTACGGCTAGGGTTAGGGTTAGGGTTAGGTTAGGCTTAGGGTTAGGAGTTAGGGTTAGGGTTTCTATTAGGTTAGTTTTAAGGGCTAAGGTTAGTTTTAGGGTTAAGGTTGGGTTAGGGTTAGGATTAGGGTTAGGGTACGACTTAGGGCTAGGGTTAGGGCTAGGGTTAGGGTTAGGGTTAGGGTTAGGGTTTAGGGTTATGGTTAGGGTTAGGGGTTAGGGGTTAGGGGTTAGGCTTAGGGTTAGCGTTACGGTTAGGGGTTAGGGGTTAGGGTTAGGGCTAAGGTTAGGGTTAGGGTTAGGGTTAGGGTTAGGGCTAGGGTTAGGGTTAGGGTTAGGGTTACGGCTAGGGTTAGGGTTAGGGTTAGGTTAGGCTTAGGGTTAGGAGTTAGGGTTAGGGTTTCTATTAGGTTAGTTTTAAGGGCTAAGGTTAGTTTTAGGGTTAAGGTTGGGTTAGGGTTAGGATTAGGGTTAGGGTACGACTTAGGGCTAGGGTTAGGGCTAGGGTTAGGGTTAGGGTTAGGGTTAGGGTTTAGGGTTATGGTTAGGGTTAGGGGTTAGGGGTTAGGGGTTAGGCTTAGGGTTAGCGTTACGGTTAGGGGTTAGGGGTTAGGGTTAGGGCTAAGGTTAGGGTTAGGGTTAGGGTTAGGGTTAGGGCTAGGGTTAGGGTTAGGGTTAGGGTTACGGCTAGGGTTAGGGTTAGGGTTAGGTTAGGCTTAGGGTTAGGAGTTAGGGTTAGGGTTTCTATTAGGTTAGTTTTAAGGGCTAAGGTTAGTTTTAGGGTTAAGGTTGGGTTAGGGTTAGGATTAGGGTTAGGGTACGACTTAGGGCTAGGGTTAGGGCTAGGGTTAGGGTTAGGGTTAGGGTTAGGGTTTAGGGTTATGGTTAGGGTTAGGGGTTAGGGGTTAGGGGTTAGGCTTAGGGTTAGCGTTACGGTTAGGGGTTAGGGGTTAGGGTTAGGGCTAAGGTTAGGGTTAGGGTTAGGGTTAGGGTTAGGGCTAGGGTTAGGGTTAGGGTTAGGGTTACGGCTAGGGTTAGGGTTAGGGTTAGGTTAGGCTTAGGGTTAGGAGTTAGGGTTAGGGTTTCTATTAGGTTAGTTTTAAGGGCTAAGGTTAGTTTTAGGGTTAAGGTTGGGTTAGGGTTAGGATTAGGGTTAGGGTACGACTTAGGGCTAGGGTTAGGGCTAGGGTTAGGGTTAGGGTTAGGGTTAGGGTTTAGGGTTATGGTTAGGGTTAGGGGTTAGGGGTTAGGGGTTAGGCTTAGGGTTAGCGTTACGGTTAGGGGTTAGGGGTTAGGGTTAGGGCTAAGGTTAGGGTTAGGGTTAGGGTTAGGGTTAGGGCTAGGGTTAGGGTTAGGGTTAGGGTTACGGCTAGGGTTAGGGTTAGGGTTAGGTTAGGCTTAGGGTTAGGAGTTAGGGTTAGGGTTTCTATTAGGTTAGTTTTAAGGGCTAAGGTTAGTTTTAGGGTTAAGGTTGGGTTAGGGGGTTTCTATTAGGTTAGTTTTAAGGGCTAAGGTTAGTTTTAGGGTTAAGGTTGGGTTAGGGTTAGGATTAGGGTTAGGGTACGACTTAGGGCTAGGGTTAGGGCTAGGGTTAGGGTTAGGGTTAGGGTTAGGGTTTAGGGTTATGGTTAGGGTTAGGGGTTAGGGGTTAGGGGTTAGGCTTAGGGTTAGCGTTACGGTTAGGGGTTAGGGGTCAGGGTTAGGGCTAAGGTTAGGGTTAGGGTTAGGGTTAGGGTTAGGGCTAGGGTTAGGGTTAGGGTTAGGGTTACGGCTAGGGTTAGGGTTAGGGTTAGGTTAGGCTTAGGGTTAGGAGTTAGGGTTAGGGTTTCTATTAGGTTAGTTTTAAGGGCTAAGGTTAGTTTTAGGGTTAAGGTTGGGTTAGGGTTAGGATTAGGGTTAGGGTACGACTTAGGACTAGGGTTAGGGCT
This sequence comes from Buteo buteo, assembly GCF_964188355.1. Classification (NCBI taxonomy): domain Eukaryota; kingdom Metazoa; phylum Chordata; class Aves; order Accipitriformes; family Accipitridae; genus Buteo; species Buteo buteo. The sequence continues at coordinate 111,370 of NW_027439342.1, forward strand.
AGGGTTAGGGTTAGGGTTAGGGTTAGGGTTTAGGGTTATGGTTAGGGTTAGGGGTTAGGGGTTAGGCTTAGGGTTAGCGTTACGGTTAGGGGTTAGGGGTTAGGGTTAGGGCTAAGGTTAGGGTTAGGGTTAGGGTTAGGGTTAGGGCTAGGGTTAGGGTTAGGGTTAGGGTTACGGCTAGGGTTAGGGTTAGGGTTAGGTTAGGCTTAGGGTTAGGAGTTAGGGTTAGGGTTTCTATTAGGTTAGTTTTAAGGGCTAAGGTTAGTTTTAGGGTTAAGGTTGGGTTAGGGTTAGGATTAGGGTTAGGGTACGACTTAGGGCTAGGGTTAGGGCTAGGGTTAGGGTTAGGGTTAGGGTTAGGGTTTAGGGTTATGGTTAGGGTTAGGGGTTAGGGGTTAGGCTTAGGGTTAGCGTTACGGTTAGGGGTTAGGGGTTAGGGTTAGGGCTAAGGTTAGGGTTAGGGTTAGGGTTAGGGTTAGGGCTAGGGTTAGGGTTAGGGTTAGGAGTTAGGGTTAGGGTTTCTATTAGGTTAGTTTTAAGGGCTAAGGTTAGTTTTAGGGTTAAGGTTGGGTTAGGGTTAGGATTAGGGTTAGGGTACGACTTAGGGCTAGGGTTAGGGCTAGGGTTAGGGTTAGGGTTAGGGTTAGGGTTTAGGGTTATGGTTAGGGTTAGGGGTTAGGGGTTAGGGGTTAGGCTTAGGGTTAGCGTTACGGTTAGGGGTTAGGGGTTAGGGTTAGGGCTAAGGTTAGGGTTAGGGTTAGGGTTAGGGTTAGGGCTAGGGTTAGGGTTAGGGTTAGGGTTACGGCTAGGGTTAGGGTTAGGGTTAGGTTAGGCTTAGGGTTAGGAGTTAGGGTTAGGGTTTCTATTAGGTTAGTTTTAAGGGCTAAGGTTAGTTTTAGGGTTAAGGTTGGGTTAGGGTTAGGATTAGGGTTAGGGTACGACTTAGGGCTAGGGTTAGGGCTAGGGTTAGGGTTAGGGTTAGGGTTAGGGTTTAGGGTTATGGTTAGGGTTAGGGGTTAGGGGTTAGGGGTTAGGCTTAGGGTTAGCGTTACGGTTAGGGGTTAGGGGTTAGGGTTAGGGCTAAGGTTAGGGTTAGGGTTAGGGTTAGGGTTAGGGCTAGGGTTAGGGTTAGGGTTAGGGTTACGGCTAGGGTTAGGGTTAGGGTTAGGTTAGGCTTAGGGTTAGGAGTTAGGGTTAGGGTTTCTATTAGGTTAGTTTTAAGGGCTAAGGTTAGTTTTAGGGTTAAGGTTGGGTTAGGGTTAGGATTAGGGTTAGGGTACGACTTAGGGCTAGGGTTAGGGCTAGGGTTAGGGTTAGGGTTAGGGTTAGGGTTTAGGGTTATGGTTAGGGTTAGGGGTTAGGGGTTAGGGGTTAGGCTTAGGGTTAGCGTTACGGTTAGGGGTTAGGGGTTAGGGTTAGGGCTAAGGTTAGGGTTAGGGTTAGGGTTAGGGTTAGGGCTAGGGTTAGGGTTAGGGTTAGGGTTACGGCTAGGGTTAGGGTTAGGGTTAGGTTAGGCTTAGGGTTAGGAGTTAGGGTTAGGGTTTCTATTAGGTTAGTTTTAAGGGCTAAGGTTAGTTTTAGGGTTAAGGTTGGGTTAGGGTTAGGATTAGGGTTAGGGTACGACTTAGGGCTAGGGTTAGGGCTAGGGTTAGGGTTAGGGTTAGGGTTAGGGTTTAGGGTTATGGTTAGGGTTAGGGGTTAGGGGTTAGGGGTTAGGCTTAGGGTTAGCGTTACGGTTAGGGGTTAGGGGTTAGGGTTAGGGCTAAGGTTAGGGTTAGGGTTAGGGTTAGGGTTAGGGCTAGGGTTAGGGTTAGGGTTAGGGTTACGGCTAGGGTTAGGGTTAGGGTTAGGTTAGGCTTAGGGTTAGGAGTTAGGGTTAGGGTTTCTATTAGGTTAGTTTTAAGGGCTAAGGTTAGTTTTAGGGTTAAGGTTGGGTTAGGGTTAGGATTAGGGTTAGGGTACGACTTAGGGCTAGGGTTAGGGCTAGGGTTAGGGTTAGGGTTAGGGTTAGGGTTTAGGGTTATGGTTAGGGTTAGGGGTTAGGGGTTAGGGGTTAGGCTTAGGGTTAGCGTTACGGTTAGGGGTTAGGGGTTAGGGTTAGGGCTAAGGTTAGGGTTAGGGTTAGGGTTAGGGTTAGGGCTAGGGTTAGGGTTAGGGTTAGGGTTACGGCTAGGGTTAGGGTTAGGGTTAGGTTAGGCTTAGGGTTAGGGTTAGGAGTTAGGGTTAGGGTTTCTATTAGGTTAGTTTTAAGGGCTAAGGTTAGTTTTAGGGTTAAGGTTGGGTTAGGGTTAGGATTAGGGTTAGGGTACGACTTAGGGCTAGGGTTAGGGCTAGGGTTAGGGTTAGGGTTAGGGTTAGGGTTTAGGGTTATGGTTAGGGTTAGGGGTTAGGGGTTAGGGGTTAGGCTTAGGGTTAGCGTTACGGTTAGGGGTTAGGGGTTAGGGTTAGGGCTAAGGTTAGGGTTAGGGTTAGGGTTAGGGTTAGGGCTAGGGTTAGGGTTAGGGTTAGGGTTACGGCTAGGGTTAGGGTTAGGGTTAGGTTAGGCTTAGGGTTAGGAGTTAGGGTTAGGGTTTCTATTAGGTTAGTTTTAAGGGCTAAGGTTAGTTTTAGGGTTAAGGTTGGGTTAGGGTTAGGATTAGGGTTAGGGTACGACTTAGGGCTAGGGTTAGGGCTAGGGTTAGGGTTAGGGTTAGGGTTAGGGTTTAGGGTTATGGTTAGGGTTAGGGGTTAGGGGTTAGGGGTTAGGCTTAGGGTTAGCGTTACGGTTAGGGGTTAGGGGTTAGGGTTAGGGCTAAGGTTAGGGTTAGGGTTAGGGTTAGGGTTAGGGCTAGGGTTAGGGTTAGGGTTAGGGTTACGGCTAGGGTTAGGGTTAGGGTTAGGTTAGGCTTAGGGTTAGGAGTTAGGGTTAGGGTTTCTATTAGGTTAGTTTTAAGGGCTAAGGTTAGTTTTAGGGTTAAGGTTGGGTTAGGGTTAGGATTAGGGTTAGGGTACGACTTAGGGCTAGGGTTAGGGCTAGGGTTAGGGTTAGGGTTAGGGTTAGGGTTTAGGGTTATGGTTAGGGTTAGGGGTTAGGGGTTAGGGGTTAGGCTTAGGGTTAGCGTTACGGTTAGGGGTTAGGGGTTAGGGTTAGGGCTAAGGTTAGGGTTAGGGTTAGGGTTAGGGTTAGGGCTAGGGTTAGGGTTAGGGTTAGGGTTACGGCTAGGGTTAGGGTTAGGGTTAGGTTAGGCTTAGGGTTAGGAGTTAGGGTTAGGGTTTCTATTAGGTTAGTTTTAAGGGCTAAGGTTAGTTTTAGGGTTAAGGTTGGGTTAGGGTTAGGATTAGGGTTAGGGTACGACTTAGGGCTAGGGTTAGGGCTAGGGTTAGGGTTAGGGTTAGGGTTAGGGTTTAGGGTTATGGTTAGGGTTAGGGGTTAGGGGTTAGGGGTTAGGCTTAGGGTTAGCGTTACGGTTAGGGGTTAGGGGTTAGGGTTAGGGCTAAGGTTAGGGTTAGGGTTAGGGTTAGGGTTAGGGCTAGGGTTAGGGTTAGGGTTAGGGTTACGGCTAGGGTTAGGGTTAGGGTTAGGTTAGGCTTAGGGTTAGGAGTTAGGGTTAGGGTTTCTATTAGGTTAGTTTTAAGGGCTAAGGTTAGTTTTAGGGTTAAGGTTGGGTTAGGGTTAGGATTAGGGTTAGGGTACGACTTAGGGCTAGGGTTAGGGCTAGGGTTAGGGTTAGGGTTAGGGTTAGGGTTTAGGGTTATGGTTAGGGTTAGGGGTTAGGGGTTAGGGGTTAGGCTTAGGGTTAGCGTTACGGTTAGGGGTTAGGGGTTAGGGTTAGGGCTAAGGTTAGGGTTAGGGTTAGGGTTAGGGTTAGGGCTAGGGTTAGGGTTAGGGTTAGGGTTACGGCTAGGGTTAGGGTTAGGGTTAGGTTAGGCTTAGGGTTAGGAGTTAGGGTTAGGGTTTCTATTAGGTTAGTTTTAAGGGCTAAGGTTAGTTTTAGGGTTAAGGTTGGGTTAGGGTTAGGATTAGGGTTAGGGTACGACTTAGGGCTAGGGTTAGGGCTAGGGTTAGGGTTAGGGTTAGGGTTAGGGTTTAGGGTTATGGTTAGGGTTAGGGGTTAGGGGTTAGGGGTTAGGCTTAGGGTTAGCGTTACGGTTAGGGGTTAGGGGTTAGGGTTAGGGCTAAGGTTAGGGTTAGGGTTAGGGTTAGGGTTAGGGCTAGGGTTAGGGTTAGGGTTAGGGTTACGGCTAGGGTTAGGGTTAGGGTTAGGTTAGGCTTAGGGTTAGGAGTTAGGGTTAGGGTTTCTATTAGGTTAGTTTTAAGGGCTAAGGTTAGTTTTAGGGTTAAGGTTGGGTTAGGGTTAGGATTAGGGTTAGGGTACGACTTAGGGCTAGGGTTAGGGCTAGGGTTAGGGTTAGGGTTAGGGTTAGGGTTTAGGGTTATGGTTAGGGTTAGGGGTTAGGGGTTAGGGGTTAGGCTTAGGGTTAGCGTTACGGTTAGGGGTTAGGGGTTAGGGTTAGGGCTAAGGTTAGGGTTAGGGTTAGGGTTAGGGTTAGGGCTAGGGTTAGGGTTAGGGTTAGGGTTACGGCTAGGGTTAGGGTTAGGGTTAGGTTAGGCTTAGGGTTAGGAGTTAGGGTTAGGGTTTCTATTAGGTTAGTTTTAAGGGCTAAGGTTAGTTTTAGGGTTAAGGTTGGGTTAGGGTTAGGATTAGGGTTAGGGTACGACTTAGGGCTAGGGTTAGGGCTAGGGTTAGGGTTAGGGTTAGGGTTAGGGTTTAGGGTTATGGTTAGGGTTAGGGGTTAGGGGTTAGGGGTTAGGCTTAGGGTTAGCGTTACGGTTAGGGGTTAGGGGTTAGGGTTAGGGCTAAGGTTAGGGTTAGGGTTAGGGTTAGGGTTAGGGCTAGGGTTAGGGTTAGGGTTAGGGTTACGGCTAGGGTTAGGGTTAGGGTTAGGTTAGGCTTAGGGTTAGGAGTTAGGGTTAGGGTTTCTATTAGGTTAGTTTTAAGGGCTAAGGTTAGTTTTAGGGTTAAGGTTGGGTTAGGGTTAGGATTAGGGTTAGGGTACGACTTAGGGCTAGGGTTAGGGCTAGGGTTAGGGTTAGGGTTAGGGTTAGGGTTTAGGGTTATGGTTAGGGTTAGGGGTTAGGGGTTAGGGGTTAGGCTTAGGGTTAGCGTTACGGTTAGGGGTTAGGGGTTAGGGTTAGGGCTAAGGTTAGGGTTAGGGTTAGGGTTAGGGTTAGGGCTAGGGTTAGGGTTAGGGTTAGGGTTACGGCTAGGGTTAGGGTTAGGGTTAGGTTAGGCTTAGGGTTAGGAGTTAGGGTTAGGGTTTCTATTAGGTTAGTTTTAAGGGCTAAGGTTAGTTTTAGGGTTAAGGTTGGGTTAGGGTTAGGATTAGGGTTAGGGTACGACTTAGGGCTAGGGTTAGGGCTAGGGTTAGGGTTAGGGTTAGGGTTAGGGTTTAGGGTTATGGTTAGGGTTAGGGGTTAGGGGTTAGGGGTTAGGCTTAGGGTTAGCGTTACGGTTAGGGGTTAGGGGTTAGGGTTAGGGCTAAGGTTAGGGTTAGGGTTAGGGTTAGGGTTAGGGCTAGGGTTAGGGTTAGGGTTAGGGTTACGGCTAGGGTTAGGGTTAGGGTTAGGTTAGGCTTAGGGTTAGGAGTTAGGGTTAGGGTTTCTATTAGGTTAGTTTTAAGGGCTAAGGTTAGTTTTAGGGTTAAGGTTGGGTTAGGGTTAGGATTAGGGTTAGGGTACGACTTAGGGCTAGGGTTAGGGCTAGGGTTAGGGTTAGGGTTAGGGTTAGGGTTTAGGGTTATGGTTAGGGTTAGGGGTTAGGGGTTAGGGGTTAGGCTTAGGGTTAGCGTTACGGTTAGGGGTTAGGGGTTAGGGTTAGGGCTAAGGTTAGGGTTAGGGTTAGGGTTAGGGTTAGGGCTAGGGTTAGGGTTAGGGTTAGGGTTACGGCTAGGGTTAGGGTTAGGGTTAGGTTAGGCTTAGGGTTAGGAGTTAGGGTTAGGGTTTCTATTAGGTTAGTTTTAAGGGCTAAGGTTAGTTTTAGGGTTAAGGTTGGGTTAGGGTTAGGATTAGGGTTAGGGTACGACTTAGGGCTAGGGTTAGGGCTAGGGTTAGGGTTAGGGTTAGGGTTAGGGTTTAGGGTTATGGTTAGGGTTAGGGGTTAGGGGTTAGGGGTTAGGCTTAGGGTTAGCGTTACGGTTAGGGGTTAGGGGTTAGGGTTAGGGCTAAGGTTAGGGTTAGGGTTAGGGTTAGGGTTAGGGCTAGGGTTAGGGTTAGGGTTAGGGTTACGGCTAGGGTTAGGGTTAGGGTTAGGTTAGGCTTAGGGTTAGGAGTTAGGGTTAGGGTTTCTATTAGGTTAGTTTTAAGGGCTAAGGTTAGTTTTAGGGTTAAGGTTGGGTTAGGGTTAGGATTAGGGTTAGGGTACGACTTAGGGCTAGGGTTAGGGCTAGGGTTAGGGTTAGGGTTAGGGTTAGGGTTTAGGGTTATGGTTAGGGTTAGGGGTTAGGGGTTAGGGGTTAGGCTTAGGGTTAGCGTTACGGTTAGGGGTTAGGGGTTAGGGTTAGGGCTAAGGTTAGGGTTAGGGTTAGGGTTAGGGTTAGGGCTAGGGTTAGGGTTAGGGTTAGGGTTACGGCTAGGGTTAGGGTTAGGGTTAGGTTAGGCTTAGGGTTAGGAGTTAGGGTTAGGGTTTCTATTAGGTTAGTTTTAAGGGCTAAGGTTAGTTTTAGGGTTAAGGTTGGGTTAGGGTTAGGATTAGGGTTAGGGTACGACTTAGGGCTAGGGTTAGGGCTAGGGTTAGGGTTAGGGTTAGGGTTAGGGTTTAGGGTTATGGTTAGGGTTAGGGGTTAGGGGTTAGGGGTTAGGCTTAGGGTTAGCGTTACGGTTAGGGGTTAGGGGTTAGGGTTAGGGCTAAGGTTAGGGTTAGGGTTAGGGTTAGGGTTAGGGCTAGGGTTAGGGTTAGGGTTAGGGTTACGGCTAGGGTTAGGGTTAGGGTTAGGTTAGGCTTAGGGTTAGGAGTTAGGGTTAGGGTTTCTATTAGGTTAGTTTTAAGGGCTAAGGTTAGTTTTAGGGTTAAGGTTGGGTTAGGGTTAGGATTAGGGTTAGGGTACGACTTAGGGCTAGGGTTAGGGCTAGGGTTAGGGTTAGGGTTAGGGTTAGGGTTTAGGGTTATGGTTAGGGTTAGGGGTTAGGGGTTAGGGGTTAGGCTTAGGGTTAGCGTTACGGTTAGGGGTTAGGGGTTAGGGTTAGGGCTAAGGTTAGGGTTAGGGTTAGGGTTAGGGTTAGGGCTAGGGTTAGGGTTAGGGTTAGGGTTACGGCTAGGGTTAGGGTTAGGGTTAGGTTAGGCTTAGGGTTAGGAGTTAGGGTTAGGGTTTCTATTAGGTTAGTTTTAAGGGCTAAGGTTAGTTTTAGGGTTAAGGTTGGGTTAGGGTTAGGATTAGGGTTAGGGTACGACTTAGGGCTAGGGTTAGGGCTAGGGTTAGGGTTAGGGTTAGGGTTAGGGTTTAGGGTTATGGTTAGGGTTAGGGGTTAGGGGTTAGGGGTTAGGCTTAGGGTTAGCGTTACGGTTAGGGGTTAGGGGTTAGGGTTAGGGCTAAGGTTAGGGTTAGGGTTAGGGTTAGGGTTAGGGCTAGGGTTAGGGTTAGGGTTAGGGTTACGGCTAGGGTTAGGGTTAGGGTTAGGTTAGGCTTAGGGTTAGGAGTTAGGGTTAGGGTTTCTATTAGGTTAGTTTTAAGGGCTAAGGTTAGTTTTAGGGTTAAGGTTGGGTTAGGGTTAGGATTAGGGTTAGGGTACGACTTAGGGCTAGGGTTAGGGCTAGGGTTAGGGTTAGGGTTAGGGTTAGGGTTTAGGGTTATGGTTAGGGTTAGGGGTTAGGGGTTAGGGGTTAGGCTTAGGGTTAGCGTTACGGTTAGGGGTTAGGGGTTAGGGTTAGGGCTAAGGTTAGGGTTAGGGTTAGGGTTAGGGTTAGGGCTAGGGTTAGGGTTAGGGTTAGGGTTACGGCTAGGGTTAGGGTTAGGGTTAGGTTAGGCTTAGGGTTAGGAGTTAGGGTTAGGGTTTCTATTAGGTTAGTTTTAAGGGCTAAGGTTAGTTTTAGGGTTAAGGTTGGGTTAGGGTTAGGATTAGGGTTAGGGTACGACTTAGGGCTAGGGTTAGGGCTAGGGTTAGGGTTAGGGTTAGGGTTAGGGTTTAGGGTTATGGTTAGGGTTAGGGGTTAGGGGTTAGGGGTTAGGCTTAGGGTTAGCGTTACGGTTAGGGGTTAGGGGTTAGGGTTAGGGCTAAGGTTAGGGTTAGGGTTAGGGTTAGGGTTAGGGCTAGGGTTAGGGTTAGGGTTAGGGTTACGGCTAGGGTTAGGGTTAGGGTTAGGTTAGGCTTAGGGTTAGGAGTTAGGGTTAGGGTTTCTATTAGGTTAGTTTTAAGGGCTAAGGTTAGTTTTAGGGTTAAGGTTGGGTTAGGGTTAGGATTAGGGTTAGGGTACGACTTAGGGCTAGGGTTAGGGCTAGGGTTAGGGTTAGGGTTAGGGTTAGGGTTTAGGGTTATGGTTAGGGTTAGGGGTTAGGGGTTAGGGGTTAGGCTTAGGGTTAGCGTTACGGTTAGGGGTTAGGGGTTAGGGTTAGGGCTAAGGTTAGGGTTAGGGTTAGGGTTAGGGTTAGGGCTAGGGTTAGGGTTAGGGTTAGGGTTACGGCTAGGGTTAGGGTTAGGGTTAGGTTAGGCTTAGGGTTAGGAGTTAGGGTTAGGGTTTCTATTAGGTTAGTTTTAAGGGCTAAGGTTAGTTTTAGGGTTAAGGTTGGGTTAGGGTTAGGATTAGGGTTAGGGTACGACTTAGGGCTAGGGTTAGGGCTAGGGTTAGGGTTAGGGTTAGGGTTAGGGTTTAGGGTTATGGTTAGGGTTAGGGGTTAGGGGTTAGGGGTTAGGCTTAGGGTTAGCGTTACGGTTAGGGGTTAGGGGTTAGGGTTAGGGCTAAGGTTAGGGTTAGGGTTAGGGTTAGGGTTAGGGCTAGGGTTAGGGTTAGGGTTAGGGTTACGGCTAGGGTTAGGGTTAGGGTTAGGTTAGGCTTAGGGTTAGGAGTTAGGGTTAGGGTTTCTATTAGGTTAGTTTTAAGGGCTAAGGTTAGTTTTAGGGTTAAGGTTGGGTTAGGGTTAGGATTAGGGTTAGGGTACGACTTAGGGCTAGGGTTAGGGCTAGGGTTAGGGTTAGGGTTAGGGTTAGGGTTTAGGGTTATGGTTAGGGTTAGGGGTTAGGGGTTAGGGGTTAGGCTTAGGGTTAGCGTTACGGTTAGGGGTTAGGGGTTAGGGTTAGGGCTAAGGTTAGGGTTAGGGTTAGGGTTAGGGTTAGGGCTAGGGTTAGGGTTAGGGTTAGGGTTACGGCTAGGGTTAGGGTTAGGGTTAGGTTAGGCTTAGGGTTAGGAGTTAGGGTTAGGGTTTCTATTAGGTTAGTTTTAAGGGCTAAGGTTAGTTTTAGGGTTAAGGTTGGGTTAGGGTTAGGATTAGGGTTAGGGTACGACTTAGGGCTAGGGTTAGGGCTAGGGTTAGGGTTAGGGTTAGGGTTAGGGTTTAGGGTTATGGTTAGGGTTAGGGGTTAGGGGTTAGGGGTTAGGCTTAGGGTTAGCGTTACGGTTAGGGGTTAGGGGTTAGGGTTAGGGCTAAGGTTAGGGTTAGGGTTAGGGTTAGGGTTAGGGCTAGGGTTAGGGTTAGGGTTAGGGTTACGGCTAGGGTTAGGGTTAGGGTTAGGTTAGGCTTAGGGTTAGGAGTTAGGGTTAGGGTTTCTATTAGGTTAGTTTTAAGGGCTAAGGTTAGTTTTAGGGTTAAGGTTGGGTTAGGGTTAGGATTAGGGTTAGGGTACGACTTAGGGCTAGGGTTAGGGCTAGGGTTAGGGTTAGGGTTAGGGTTAGGGTTTAGGGTTATGGTTAGGGTTAGGGGTTAGGGGTTAGGGGTTAGGCTTAGGGTTAGCGTTACGGTTAGGGGTTAGGGGTTAGGGTTAGGGCTAAGGTTAGGGTTAGGGTTAGGGTTAGGGTTAGGGCTAGGGTTAGGGTTAGGGTTAGGGTTACGGCTAGGGTTAGGGTTAGGGTTAGGTTAGGCTTAGGGTTAGGAGTTAGGGTTAGGGTTTCTATTAGGTTAGTTTTAAGGGCTAAGGTTAGTTTTAGGGTTAAGGTTGGGTTAGGGTTAGGATTAGGGTTAGGGTACGACTTAGGGCTAGGGTTAGGGCTAGGGTTAGGGTTAGGGTTAGGGTTAGGGTTTAGGGTTATGGTTAGGGTTAGGGGTTAGGGGTTAGGGGTTAGGCTTAGGGTTAGCGTTACGGTTAGGGGTTAGGGGTTAGGGTTAGGGCTAAGGTTAGGGTTAGGGTTAGGGTTAGGGTTAGGGCTAGGGTTAGGGTTAGGGTTAGGGTTACGGCTAGGGTTAGGGTTAGGGTTAGGTTAGGCTTAGGGTTAGGAGTTAGGGTTAGGGTTTCTATTAGGTTAGTTTTAAGGGCTAAGGTTAGTTTTAGGGTTAAGGTTGGGTTAGGGTTAGGATTAGGGTTAGGGTACGACTTAGGGCTAGGGTTAGGGCTAGGGTTAGGGTTAGGGTTAGGGTTAGGGTTTAGGGTTATGGTTAGGGTTAGGGGTTAGGGGTTAGGGGTTAGGCTTAGGGTTAGCGTTACGGTTAGGGGTTAGGGGTTAGGGTTAGGGCTAAGGTTAGGGTTAGGGTTAGGGTTAGGGTTAGGGCTAGGGTTAGGGTTAGGGTTAGGGTTACGGCTAGGGTTAGGGTTAGGGTTAGGTTAGGCTTAGGGTTAGGAGTTAGGGTTAGGGTTTCTATTAGGTTAGTTTTAAGGGCTAAGGTTAGTTTTAGGGTTAAGGTTGGGTTAGGGTTAGGATTAGGGTTAGGGTACGACTTAGGGCTAGGGTTAGGGCTAGGGTTAGGGTTAGGGTTAGGGTTAGGGTTTAGGGTTATGGTTAGGGTTAGGGGTTAGGGGTTAGGGGTTAGGCTTAGGGTTAGCGTTACGGTTAGGGGTTAGGGGTTAGGGTTAGGGCTAAGGTTAGGGTTAGGGTTAGGGTTAGGGTTAGGGCTAGGGTTAGGGTTAGGGTTAGGGTTACGGCTAGGGTTAGGGTTAGGGTTAGGTTAGGCTTAGGGTTAGGAGTTAGGGTTAGGGTTTCTATTAGGTTAGTTTTAAGGGCTAAGGTTAGTTTTAGGGTTAAGGTTGGGTTAGGGTTAGGATTAGGGTTAGGGTACGACTTAGGGCTAGGGTTAGGGCTAGGGTTAGGGTTAGGGTTAGGGTTAGGGTTTAGGGTTATGGTTAGGGTTAGGGGTTAGGGGTTAGGGGTTAGGCTTAGGGTTAGCGTTACGGTTAGGGGTTAGGGGTTAGGGTTAGGGCTAAGGTTAGGGTTAGGGTTAGGGTTAGGGTTAGGGCTAGGGTTAGGGTTAGGGTTAGGGTTACGGCTAGGGTTAGGGTTAGGGTTAGGTTAGGCTTAGGGTTAGGAGTTAGGGTTAGGGTTTCTATTAGGTTAGTTTTAAGGGCTAAGGTTAGTTTTAGGGTTAAGGTTGGGTTAGGGTTAGGATTAGGGTTAGGGTACGACTTAGGGCTAGGGTTAGGGCTAGGGTTAGGGTTAGGGTTAGGGTTAGGGTTTAGGGTTATGGTTAGGGTTAGGGGTTAGGGGTTAGGGGTTAGGCTTAGGGTTAGCGTTACGGTTAGGGGTTAGGGGTTAGGGTTAGGGCTAAGGTTAGGGTTAGGGTTAGGGTTAGGGTTAGGGCTAGGGTTAGGGTTAGGGTTAGGGTTACGGCTAGGGTTAGGGTTAGGGTTAGGTTAGGCTTAGGGTTAGGAGTTAGGGTTAGGGTTTCTATTAGGTTAGTTTTAAGGGCTAAGGTTAGTTTTAGGGTTAAGGTTGGGTTAGGGTTAGGATTAGGGTTAGGGTACGACTTAGGGCTAGGGTTAGGGCTAGGGTTAGGGTTAGGGTTAGGGTTAGGGTTTAGGGTTATGGTTAGGGTTAGGGGTTAGGGGTTAGGGGTTAGGCTTAGGGTTAGCGTTACGGTTAGGGGTTAGGGGTTAGGGTTAGGGCTAAGGTTAGGGTTAGGGTTAGGGTTAGGGTTAGGGCTAGGGTTAGGGTTAGGGTTAGGGTTACGGCTAGGGTTAGGGTTAGGGTTAGGTTAGGCTTAGGGTTAGGAGTTAGGGTTAGGGTTTCTATTAGGTTAGTTTTAAGGGCTAAGGTTAGTTTTAGGGTTAAGGTTGGGTTAGGGTTAGGATTAGGGTTAGGGTACGACTTAGGGCTAGGGTTAGGGCTAGGGTTAGGGTTAGGGTTAGGGTCAGGGTTTAGGGTTATGGTTAGGGTTAGGGGTTAGGGGTTAGGGGTTAGGCTTAGGGTTAGCGTTACGGTTAGGGGTTAGGGGTTAGGGTTAGGGCTAAGGTTAGGGTTAGGGTTAGGGTTAGGGTTAGGGCTAGGGTTAGGGTTAGGGTTAGGGTTACGGCTAGGGTTAGGGTTAGGGTTAGGTTAGGCTTAGGGTTAGGAGTTAGGGTTAGGGTTTCTATTAGGTTAGTTTTAAGGGCTAAGGTTAGTTTTAGGGTTAAGGTTGGGTTAGGGTTAGGATTAGGGTTAGGGTACGACTTAGGGCTAGGGTTAGGGCTAGGGTTAGGGTTAGGGTTAGGGTTAGGGTTTAGGGTTATGGTTAGGGTTAGGGGTTAGGGGTTAGGGGTTAGGCTTAGGGTTAGCGTTACGGTTAGGGGTTAGGGGTTAGGGTTAGGGCTAAGGTTAGGGTTAGGGTTAGGGTTAGGGTTAGGGCTAGGGTTAGGGTTAGGGTTAGGGTTACGGCTAGGGTTAGGGTTAGGGTTAGGTTAGGCTTAGGGTTAGGAGTTAGGGTTAGGGTTTCTATTAGGTTAGTTTTAAGGGCTAAGGTTAGTTTTAGGGTTAAGGTTGGGTTAGGGTTAGGATTAGGGTTAGGGTACGACTTAGGGCTAGGGTTAGGGCTAGGGTTAGGGTTAGGGTTAGGGTTAGGGTTTAGGGTTATGGTTAGGGTTAGGGGTTAGGGGTTAGGGGTTAGGCTTAGGGTTAGCGTTACGGTTAGGGGTTAGGGGTTAGGGTTAGGGCTAAGGTTAGGGTTAGGGTTAGGGTTAGGGTTAGGGCTAGGGTTAGGGTTAGGGTTAGGGTTACGGCTAGGGTTAGGGTTAGGGTTAGGTTAGGCTTAGGGTTAGGAGTTAGGGTTAGGGTTTCTATTAGGTTAGTTTTAAGGGCTAAGGTTAGTTTTAGGGTTAAGGTTGGGTTAGGGTTAGGATTAGGGTTAGGGTACGACTTAGGGCTAGGGTTAGGGCTAGGGTTAGGGTTAGGGTTAGGGTTAGGGTTTAGGGTTATGGTTAGGGTTAGGGGTTAGGGGTTAGGGGTTAGGCTTAGGGTTAGCGTTACGGTTAGGGGTTAGGGGTTAGGGTTAGGGCTAAGGTTAGGGTTAGGGTTAGGGTTAGGGTTAGGGCTAGGGTTAGGGTTAGGGTTAGGGTTACGGCTAGGGTTAGGGTTAGGGTTAGGTTAGGCTTAGGGTTAGGAGTTAGGGTTAGGGTTTCTATTAGGTTAGTTTTAAGGGCTAAGGTTAGTTTTAGGGTTAAGGTTGGGTTAGGGTTAGGATTAGGGTTAGGGTACGACTTAGGGCTAGGGTTAGGGCTAGGGTTAGGGTTAGGGTTAGGGTTAGGGTTTAGGGTTATGGTTAGGGTTAGGGGTTAGGGGTTAGGGGTTAGGCTTAGGGTTAGCGTTACGGTTAGGGGTTAGGGGTTAGGGTTAGGGCTAAGGTTAGGGTTAGGGTTAGGGTTAGGGTTAGGGCTAGGGTTAGGGTTAGGGTTAGGGTTACGGCTAGGGTTAGGGTTAGGGTTAGGTTAGGCTTAGGGTTAGGAGTTAGGGTTAGGGTTTCTATTAGGTTAGTTTTAAGGGCTAAGGTTAGTTTTAGGGTTAAGGTTGGGTTAGGGTTAGGATTAGGGTTAGGGTACGACTTAGGGCTAGGGTTAGGGCTAGGGTTAGGGTTAGGGTTAGGGTTAGGGTTTAGGGTTATGGTTAGGGTTAGGGGTTAGGGGTTAGGGGTTAGGCTTAGGGTTAGCGTTACGGTTAGGGGTTAGGGGTTAGGGTTAGGGCTAAGGTTAGGGTTAGGGTTAGGGTTAGGGTTAGGGCTAGGGTTAGGGTTAGGGTTAGGGTTACGGCTAGGGTTAGGGTTAGGGTTAGGTTAGGCTTAGGGTTAGGAGTTAGGGTTAGGGTTTCTATTAGGTTAGTTTTAAGGGCTAAGGTTAGTTTTAGGGTTAAGGTTGGGTTAGGGTTAGGATTAGGGTTAGGGTACGACTTAGGGCTAGGGTTAGGGCTAGGGTTAGGGTTAGGGTTAGGGTTAGGGTTTAGGGTTATGGTTAGGGTTAGGGGTTAGGGGTTAGGGGTTAGGCTTAGGGTTAGCGTTACGGTTAGGGGTTAGGGGTTAGGGTTAGGGCTAAGGTTAGGGTTAGGGTTAGGGTTAGGGTTAGGGCTAGGGTTAGGGTTAGGGTTAGGGTTACGGCTAGGGTTAGGGTTAGGGTTAGGTTAGGCTTAGGGTTAGGAGTTAGGGTTAGGGTTTCTATTAGGTTAGTTTTAAGGGCTAAGGTTAGTTTTAGGGTTAAGGTTGGGTTAGGGTTAGGATTAGGGTTAGGGTAACGACTTAGGGCTAGGGTTAGGGCTAGGGTTAGGGTTAGGGTTAGGGTCAGGGTTTAGGTTATGGTTAGGGTTAGGGGTTAGGGGTTAGGGGTTAGGCTTAGGGTTAGCGTTACGGTTAGGGGTTAGGGGTTAGGGTTAGGGCTAAGGTTAGGGTTAGGGATAGGGTTAGGGTTAGGGCTAGGGTTAGGGTTAGGGTTACGGCTAGGGTTAGGGTTAGGGTTAGGTTAGCCTTAGGGTTAGGAGTTAGGGTTAGGTTAGGGTTAAGGTTGGTTAGGGTTAGTGCGACTTAGGGCTAGGGTTAGGGCTAGGGTTAGGGTTAGGGTTAGGGTTTGGTTGGTTAGGGGGGTTAGGGTAGGGTTAGGGTTAGGGCTAGGGTTAGGGTTAGGGTTAGGTTAGGCTAGGTTAGGAGTTAGGGTTAGGGTTTCTATTAGGTTAGTTTTAAGGGCTAAGGTTAGTTTTAGGGTTAAGGTTGGGTTAGGGTTAGGATTAGGGTTAGGGTACGACTTAGGGCTAGGGTTAGGGCTAGGGTTAGGGTTAGGGTTAGGGTTAGGGTTTAGGGTTATGGTTAGGGTTAGGGGTTAGGGGTTAGGGGTTAGGCTTAGGGTTAGCGTTACGGTTAGGGGTTAGGGGTTAGGGTTAGGGCTAAGGTTAGGGTTAGGGTTAGGGTTAGGGTTAGGGCTAGGGTTAGGGTTAGGGTTAGGGTTACGGCTAGGGTTAGGGTTAGGGTTAGGTTAGGCTTAGGGTTAGGAGTTAGGGTTAGGGTTTCTATTAGGTTAGTTTTAAGGGCTAAGGTTAGTTTTAGGGTTAAGGTTGGGTTAGGGTTAGGATTAGGGTTAGGGTACGACTTAGGGCTAGGGTTAGGGCTAGGGTTAGGGTTAGGGTTAGGGTTAGGGTTTAGGGTTATGGTTAGGGTTAGGGGTTAGGGGTTAGGGGTTAGGCTTAGGGTTAGCGTTACGGTTAGGGGTTAGGGGTTAGGGTTAGGGCTAAGGTTAGGGTTAGGGTTAGGGTTAGGGTTAGGGCTAGGGTTAGGGTTAGGGTTAGGGTTACGGCTAGGGTTAGGGTTAGGGTTAGGTTAGGCTTAGGGTTAGGAGTTAGGGTTAGGGTTTCTATTAGGTTAGTTTTAAGGGCTAAGGTTAGTTTTAGGGTTAAGGTTGGGTTAGGGTTAGGATTAGGGTTAGGGTACGACTTAGGGCTAGGGTTAGGGCTAGGGTTAGGGTTAGGGTTAGGGTTAGGGTTTAGGGTTATGGTTAGGGTTAGGGGTTAGGGGTTAGGGGTTAGGCTTAGGGTTAGCGTTACGGTTAGGGGTTAGGGGTTAGGGTTAGGGCTAAGGTTAGGGTTAGGGTTAGGGTTAGGGTTAGGGCTAGGGTTAGGGTTAGGGTTAGGGTTACGGCTAGGGTTAGGGTTAGGGTTAGGTTAGGCTTAGGGTTAGGAGTTAGGGTTAGGGTTTCTATTAGGTTAGTTTTAAGGGCTAAGGTTAGTTTTAGGGTTAAGGTTGGGTTAGGGTTAGGATTAGGGTTAGGGTACGACTTAGGGCTAGGGTTAGGGCTAGGGTTAGGGTTAGGGTTAGGGTTAGGGTTTAGGGTTATGGTTAGGGTTAGGGGTTAGGGGTTAGGGGTTAGGCTTAGGGTTAGCGTTACGGTTAGGGGTTAGGGGTTAGGGTTAGGGCTAAGGTTAGGGTTAGGGTTAGGGTTAGGGTTAGGGCTAGGGTTAGGGTTAGGGTTAGGGTTACGGCTAGGGTTAGGGTTAGGGTTAGGTTAGGCTTAGGGTTAGGAGTTAGGGTTAGGGTTTCTATTAGGTTAGTTTTAAGGGCTAAGGTTAGTTTTAGGGTTAAGGTTGGGTTAGGGTTAGGATTAGGGTTAGGGTACGACTTAGGGCTAGGGTTAGGGCTAGGGTTAGGGTTAGGGTTAGGGTTAGGGTTTAGGGTTATGGTTAGGGTTAGGGGTTAGGGGTTAGGGGTTAGGCTTAGGGTTAGCGTTACGGTTAGGGGTTAGGGGTTAGGGTTAGGGCTAAGGTTAGGGTTAGGGTTAGGGTTAGGGTTAGGGCTAGGGTTAGGGTTAGGGTTAGGGTTACGGCTAGGGTTAGGGTTAGGGTTAGGTTAGGCTTAGGGTTAGGAGTTAGGGTTAGGGTTTCTATTAGGTTAGTTTTAAGGGCTAAGGTTAGTTTTAGGGTTAAGGTTGGGTTAGGGTTAGGATTAGGGTTAGGGTACGACTTAGGGCTAGGGTTAGGGCTAGGGTTAGGGTTAGGGTTAGGGTTAGGGTTTAGGGTTATGGTTAGGGTTAGGGGTTAGGGGTTAGGGGTTAGGCTTAGGGTTAGCGTTACGGTTAGGGGTTAGGGGTTAGGGTTAGGGCTAAGGTTAGGGTTAGGGTTAGGGTTAGGGTTAGGGCTAGGGTTAGGGTTAGGGTTAGGGTTACGGCTAGGGTTAGGGTTAGGGTTAGGTTAGGCTTAGGGTTAGGAGTTAGGGTTAGGGTTTCTATTAGGTTAGTTTTAAGGGCTAAGGTTAGTTTTAGGGTTAAGGTTGGGTTAGGGTTAGGATTAGGGTTAGGGTACGACTTAGGGCTAGGGTTAGGGCTAGGGTTAGGGTTAGGGTTAGGGTTAGGGTTTAGGGTTATGGTTAGGGTTAGGGGTTAGGGGTTAGGGGTTAGGCTTAGGGTTAGCGTTACGGTTAGGGGTTAGGGGTTAGGGTTAGGGCTAAGGTTAGGGTTAGGGTTAGGGTTAGGGTTAGGGCTAGGGTTAGGGTTAGGGTTAGGGTTACGGCTAGGGTTAGGGTTAGGGTTAGGTTAGGCTTAGGGTTAGGAGTTAGGGTTAGGGTTTCTATTAGGTTAGTTTTAAGGGCTAAGGTTAGTTTTAGGGTTAAGGTTGGGTTAGGGTTAGGATTAGGGTTAGGGTACGACTTAGGGCTAGGGTTAGGGCTAGGGTTAGGGTTAGGGTTAGGGTTAGGGTTTAGGGTTATGGTTAGGGTTAGGGGTTAGGGGTTAGGGGTTAGGCTTAGGGTTAGCGTTACGGTTAGGGGTTAGGGGTTAGGGTTAGGGCTAAGGTTAGGGTTAGGGTTAGGGTTAGGGTTAGGGCGGTTAGGGTTAGGGTTAGGGTTACGGCTAGGGTTAGGGTTAGGGTTAGGTTAGGCTTAGGGTTAGGAGTTAGGGTTAGGGTTTCTATTAGGTTAGTTTTAAGGGCTAAGGTTAGTTTTAGGGTTAAGGTTGGGTTAGGGTTAGGATTAGGGTTAGGGTACGACTTAGGGCTAGGGTTAGGGCTAGGGTTAGGGTTAGGGTTAGGGTTAGGGTTTAGGGTTATGGTTAGGGTTAGGGGTTAGGGGTTAGGGGTTAGGCTTAGGGTTAGCGTTACGGTTAGGGGTTAGGGGTTAGGGTTAGGGCTAAGGTTAGGGTTAGGGTTAGGGTTAGGGTTAGGGCTAGGGTTAGGGTTAGGGTTAGGGTTACGGCTAGGGTTAGGGTTAGGGTTAGGTTAGGCTTAGGGTTAGGAGTTAGGGTTAGGGTTTCTATTAGGTTAGTTTTAAGGGCTAAGGTTAGTTTTAGGGTTAAGGTTGGGTTAGGGTTAGGATTAGGGTTAGGGTACGACTTAGGGCTAGGGTTAGGGCTAGGGTTAGGGTTAGGGTTAGGGTTAGGGTTTAGGGTTATGGTTAGGGTTAGGGGTTAGGGGTTAGGGGTTAGGCTTAGGGTTAGCGTTACGGTTAGGGGTTAGGGGTTAGGGTTAGGGCTAAGGTTAGGGTTAGGGTTAGGGTTAGGGTTAGGGCTAGGGTTAGGGTTAGGGTTAGGGTTACGGCTAGGGTTAGGGTTAGGGTTAGGTTAGGCTTAGGGTTAGGAGTTAGGGTTAGGGTTTCTATTAGGTTAGTTTTAAGGGCTAAGGTTAGTTTTAGGGTTAAGGTTGGGTTAGGGTTAGGATTAGGGTTAGGGTACGACTTAGGGCTAGGGTTAGGGCTAGGGTTAGGGTTAGGGTTAGGGTTAGGGTTTAGGGTTATGGTTAGGGTTAGGGGTTAGGGGTTAGGGGTTAGGCTTAGGGTTAGCGTTACGGTTAGGGGTTAGGGGTTAGGGTTAGGGCTAAGGTTAGGGTTAGGGTTAGGGTTAGGGTTAGGGCTAGGGTTAGGGTTAGGGTTAGGGTTACGGCTAGGGTTAGGGTTAGGGTTAGGTTAGGCTTAGGGTTAGGAGTTAGGGTTAGGGTTTCTATTAGGTTAGTTTTAAGGGCTAAGGTTAGTTTTAGGGTTAAGGTTGGGTTAGGGTTAGGATTAGGGTTAGGGTACGACTTAGGGCTAGGGTTAGGGCTAGGGTTAGGGTTAGGGTTAGGGTTAGGGTTTAGGGTTATGGTTAGGGTTAGGGGTTAGGGGTTAGGGGTTAGGCTTAGGGTTAGCGTTACGGTTAGGGGTTAGGGGTTAGGGTTAGGGCTAAGGTTAGGGTTAGGGTTAGGGTTAGGGTTAGGGCTAGGGTTAGGGTTAGGGTTAGGGTTACGGCTAGGGTTAGGGTTAGGGTTAGGTTAGGCTTAGGGTTAGGAGTTAGGGTTAGGGTTTCTATTAGGTTAGTTTTAAGGGCTAAGGTTAGTTTTAGGGTTAAGGTTGGGTTAGGGTTAGGATTAGGGTTAGGGTACGACTTAGGGCTAGGGTTAGGGCTAGGGTTAGGGTTAGGGTTAGGGTTAGGGTTTAGGGTTATGGTTAGGGTTAGGGGTTAGGGGTTAGGGGTTAGGCTTAGGGTTAGCGTTACGGTTAGGGGTTAGGGGTTAGGGTTAGGGCTAAGGTTAGGGTTAGGGTTAGGGTTAGGGTTAGGGCTAGGGTTAGGGTTAGGGTTAGGGTTACGGCTAGGGTTAGGGTTAGGGTTAGGTTAGGCTTAGGGTTAGGAGTTAGGGTTAGGGTTTCTATTAGGTTAGTTTTAAGGGCTAAGGTTAGTTTTAGGGTTAAGGTTGGGTTAGGGTTAGGATTAGGGTTAGGGTACGACTTAGGGCTAGGGTTAGGGCTAGGGTTAGGGTTAGGGTTAGGGTTAGGGTTTAGGGTTATGGTTAGGGTTAGGGGTTAGGGGTTAGGGGTTAGGCTTAGGGTTAGCGTTACGGTTAGGGGTTAGGGGTTAGGGTTAGGGCTAAGGTTAGGGTTAGGGTTAGGGTTAGGGTTAGGGCTAGGGTTAGGGTTAGGGTTAGGGTTACGGCTAGGGTTAGGGTTAGGGTTAGGTTAGGCTTAGGGTTAGGAGTTAGGGTTAGGGTTTCTATTAGGTTAGTTTTAAGGGCTAAGGTTAGTTTTAGGGTTAAGGTTGGGTTAGGGTTAGGATTAGGGTTAGGGTACGACTTAGGGCTAGGGTTAGGGCTAGGGTTAGGGTTAGGGTTAGGGTTAGGGTTTAGGGTTATGGTTAGGGTTAGGGGTTAGGGGTTAGGGGTTAGGCTTAGGGTTAGCGTTACGGTTAGGGGTTAGGGGTTAGGGTTAGGGCTAAGGTTAGGGTTAGGGTTAGGGTTAGGGTTAGGGCTAGGGTTAGGGTTAGGGTTAGGGTTACGGCTAGGGTTAGGGTTAGGGTTAGGTTAGGCTTAGGGTTAGGAGTTAGGGTTAGGGTTTCTATTAGGTTAGTTTTAAGGGCTAAGGTTAGTTTTAGGGTTAAGGTTGGGTTAGGGTTAGGATTAGGGTTAGGGTACGACTTAGGGCTAGGGTTAGGGCTAGGGTTAGGGTTAGGGTTAGGGTTAGGGTTTAGGGTTATGGTTAGGGTTAGGGGTTAGGGGTTAGGGGTTAGGCTTAGGGTTAGCGTTACGGTTAGGGGTTAGGGGTTAGGGTTAGGGCTAAGGTTAGGGTTAGGGTTAGGGTTAGGGTTAGGGCTAGGGTTAGGGTTAGGGTTAGGGTTACGGCTAGGGTTAGGGTTAGGGTTAGGTTAGGCTTAGGGTTAGGAGTTAGGGTTAGGGTTTCTATTAGGTTAGTTTTAAGGGCTAAGGTTAGTTTTAGGGTTAAGGTTGGGTTAGGGTTAGGATTAGGGTTAGGGTACGACTTAGGGCTAGGGTTAGGGCTAGGGTTAGGGTTAGGGTTAGGGTTAGGGTTTAGGGTTATGGTTAGGGTTAGGGGTTAGGGGTTAGGGGTTAGGCTTAGGGTTAGCGTTACGGTTAGGGGTTAGGGGTTAGGGTTAGGGCTAAGGTTAGGGTTAGGGTTAGGGTTAGGGTTAGGGCTAGGGTTAGGGTTAGGGTTAGGGTTACGGCTAGGGTTAGGGTTAGGGTTAGGTTAGGCTTAGGGTTAGGAGTTAGGGTTAGGGTTTCTATTAGGTTAGTTTTAAGGGCTAAGGTTAGTTTTAGGGTTAAGGTTGGGTTAGGGTTAGGATTAGGGTTAGGGTACGACTTAGGGCTAGGGTTAGGGCTAGGGTTAGGGTTAGGGTTAGGGTTAGGGTTTAGGGTTATGGTTAGGGTTAGGGGTTAGGGGTTAGGGGTTAGGCTTAGGGTTAGCGTTACGGTTAGGGGTTAGGGGTTAGGGTTAGGGCTAAGGTTAGGGTTAGGGTTAGGGTTAGGGTTAGGGCTAGGGTTAGGGTTAGGGTTAGGGTTACGGCTAGGGTTAGGGTTAGGGTTAGGTTAGGCTTAGGGTTAGGAGTTAGGGTTAGGGTTTCTATTAGGTTAGTTTTAAGGGCTAAGGTTAGTTTTAGGGTTAAGGTTGGGTTAGGGTTAGGATTAGGGTTAGGGTACGACTTAGGGCTAGGGTTAGGGCTAGGGTTAGGGTTAGGGTTAGGGTTAGGGTTTAGGGTTATGGTTAGGGTTAGGGGTTAGGGGTTAGGGGTTAGGCTTAGGGTTAGCGTTACGGTTAGGGGTTAGGGGTTAGGGTTAGGGCTAAGGTTAGGGTTAGGGTTAGGGTTAGGGTTAGGGCTAGGGTTAGGGTTAGGGTTAGGGTTACGGCTAGGGTTAGGGTTAGGGTTAGGTTAGGCTTAGGGTTAGGAGTTAGGGTTAGGGTTTCTATTAGGTTAGTTTTAAGGGCTAAGGTTAGTTTTAGGGTTAAGGTTGGGTTAGGGTTAGGATTAGGGTTAGGGTACGACTTAGGGCTAGGGTTAGGGCTAGGGTTAGGGTTAGGGTTAGGGTTAGGGTTTAGGGTTATGGTTAGGGTTAGGGGTTAGGGGTTAGGGGTTAGGCTTAGGGTTAGCGTTACGGTTAGGGGTTAGGGGTTAGGGTTAGGGCTAAGGTTAGGGTTAGGGTTAGGGTTAGGGTTAGGGCTAGGGTTAGGGTTAGGGTTAGGGTTACGGCTAGGGTTAGGGTTAGGGTTAGGTTAGGCTTAGGGTTAGGAGTTAGGGTTAGGGTTTCTATTAGGTTAGTTTTAAGGGCTAAGGTTAGTTTTAGGGTTAAGGTTGGGTTAGGGTTAGGATTAGGGTTAGGGTACGACTTAGGGCTAGGGTTAGGGCTAGGGTTAGGGTTAGGGTTAGGGTTAGGGTTTAGGGTTATGGTTAGGGTTAGGGGTTAGGGGTTAGGGGTTAGGCTTAGGGTTAGCGTTACGGTTAGGGGTTAGGGGTTAGGGTTAGGGCTAAGGTTAGGGTTAGGGTTAGGGTTAGGGTTAGGGCTAGGGTTAGGGTTAGGGTTAGGGTTACGGCTAGGGTTAGGGTTAGGGTTAGGTTAGGCTTAGGGTTAGGAGTTAGGGTTAGGGTTTCTATTAGGTTAGTTTTAAGGGCTAAGGTTAGTTTTAGGGTTAAGGTTGGGTTAGGGTTAGGATTAGGGTTAGGGTACGACTTAGGGCTAGGGTTAGGGCTAGGGTTAGGGTTAGGGTTAGGGTTAGGGTTTAGGGTTATGGTTAGGGTTAGGGGTTAGGGGTTAGGGGTTAGGCTTAGGGTTAGCGTTACGGTTAGGGGTTAGGGGTTAGGGTTAGGGCTAAGGTTAGGGTTAGGGTTAGGGTTAGGGTTAGGGCTAGGGTTAGGGTTAGGGTTAGGGTTACGGCTAGGGTTAGGGTTAGGGTTAGGTTAGGCTTAGGGTTAGGAGTTAGGGTTAGGGTTTCTATTAGGTTAGTTTTAAGGGCTAAGGTTAGTTTTAGGGTTAAGGTTGGGTTAGGGTTAGGATTAGGGTTAGGGTACGACTTAGGGCTAGGGTTAGGGCTAGGGTTAGGGTTAGGGTTAGGGTTAGGGTTTAGGGTTATGGTTAGGGTTAGGGGTTAGGGGTTAGGGGTTAGGCTTAGGGTTAGCGTTACGGTTAGGGGTTAGGGGTTAGGGTTAGGGCTAAGGTTAGGGTTAGGGTTAGGGTTAGGGTTAGGGCTAGGGTTAGGGTTAGGGTTAGGGTTACGGCTAGGGTTAGGGTTAGGGTTAGGTTAGGCTTAGGGTTAGGAGTTAGGGTTAGGGTTTCTATTAGGTTAGTTTTAAGGGCTAAGGTTAGTTTTAGGGTTAAGGTTGGGTTAGGGTTAGGATTAGGGTTAGGGTACGACTTAGGGCTAGGGTTAGGGCTAGGGTTAGGGTTAGGGTTAGGGTTAGGGTTTAGGGTTATGGTTAGGGTTAGGGGTTAGGGGTTAGGGGTTAGGCTTAGGGTTAGCGTTACGGTTAGGGGTTAGGGGTTAGGGTTAGGGCTAAGGTTAGGGTTAGGGTTAGGGTTAGGGTTAGGGCTAGGGTTAGGGTTAGGGTTAGGGTTACGGCTAGGGTTAGGGTTAGGGTTAGGTTAGGCTTAGGGTTAGGAGTTAGGGTTAGGGTTTCTATTAGGTTAGTTTTAAGGGCTAAGGTTAGTTTTAGGGTTAAGGTTGGGTTAGGGTTAGGATTAGGGTTAGGGTACGACTTAGGGCTAGGGTTAGGGCTAGGGTTAGGGTTAGGGTTAGGGTTAGGGTTTAGGGTTATGGTTAGGGTTAGGGGTTAGGGGTTAGGGGTTAGGCTTAGGGTTAGCGTTACGGTTAGGGGTTAGGGGTTAGGGTTAGGGCTAAGGTTAGGGTTAGGGTTAGGGTTAGGGTTAGGGCTAGGGTTAGGGTTAGGGTTAGGGTTACGGCTAGGGTTAGGGTTAGGGTTAGGTTAGGCTTAGGGTTAGGAGTTAGGGTTAGGGTTTCTATTAGGTTAGTTTTAAGGGCTAAGGTTAGTTTTAGGGTTAAGGTTGGGTTAGGGTTAGGATTAGGGTTAGGGTACGACTTAGGGCTAGGGTTAGGGCTAGGGTTAGGGTTAGGGTTAGGGTTAGGGTTTAGGGTTATGGTTAGGGTTAGGGGTTAGGGGTTAGGGGTTAGGCTTAGGGTTAGCGTTACGGTTAGGGGTTAGGGGTTAGGGTTAGGGCTAAGGTTAGGGTTAGGGTTAGGGTTAGGGTTAGGGCTAGGGTTAGGGTTAGGGTTAGGGTTACGGCTAGGGTTAGGGTTAGGGTTAGGTTAGGCTTAGGGTTAGGAGTTAGGGTTAGGGTTTCTATTAGGTTAGTTTTAAGGGCTAAGGTTAGTTTTAGGGTTAAGGTTGGGTTAGGGTTAGGATTAGGGTTAGGGTACGACTTAGGGCTAGGGTTAGGGCTAGGGTTAGGGTTAGGGTTAGGGTTAGGGTTTAGGGTTATGGTTAGGGTTAGGGGTTAGGGGTTAGGGGTTAGGCTTAGGGTTAGCGTTACGGTTAGGGGTTAGGGGTTAGGGTTAGGGCTAAGGTTAGGGTTAGGGTTAGGGTTAGGGTTAGGGCTAGGGTTAGGGTTAGGGTTAGGGTTACGGCTAGGGTTAGGGTTAGGGTTAGGTTAGGCTTAGGGTTAGGAGTTAGGGTTAGGGTTTCTATTAGGTTAGTTTTAAGGGCTAAGGTTAGTTTTAGGGTTAAGGTTGGGTTAGGGTTAGGATTAGGGTTAGGGTACGACTTAGGGCTAGGGTTAGGGCTAGGGTTAGGGTTAGGGTTAGGGTTAGGGTTTAGGGTTATGGTTAGGGTTAGGGGTTAGGGGTTAGGGGTTAGGCTTAGGGTTAGCGTTACGGTTAGGGGTTAGGGGTTAGGGTTAGGGCTAAGGTTAGGGTTAGGGTTAGGGTTAGGGCTAGGGTTGGCTAGGGTTAGGGTTAGGGTTACGGCTAGGGTTAGGGTTAGGGTTAGGTTAGGCTTAGGGTTAGGAGTTAGGGTTAGGGTTTCTATTAGGTTAGTTTTAAGGGCTAAGGTTAGTTTTAGGGTTAAGGTTGGGTTAGGGTTAGGATTAGGGTTAGGGTACGACTTAGGGCTAGGGTTAGGGCTAGGGTTAGGGTTAGGGTTAGGGTTAGGGTTTAGGGTTATGGTTAGGGTTAGGGGTTAGGGGTTAGGGGTTAGGCTTAGGGTTAGCGTTACGGTTAGGGGTTAGGGGTTAGGGTTAGGGCTAAGGTTAGGGTTAGGGTTAGGGTTAGGGTTAGGGCTAGGGTTAGGGTTAGGGTTAGGGTTACGGCTAGGGTTAGGGTTAGGGTTAGGTTAGGCTTAGGGTTAGGAGTTAGGGTTAGGGTTTCTATTAGGTTAGTTTTAAGGGCTAAGGTTAGTTTTAGGGTTAAGGTTGGGTTAGGGTTAGGATTAGGGTTAGGGTACGACTTAGGGCTAGGGTTAGGGCTAGGGTTAGGGTTAGGGTTAGGGTTAGGGTTTAGGGTTATGGTTAGGGTTAGGGGTTAGGGGTTAGGGGTTAGGCTTAGGGTTAGCGTTACGGTTAGGGGTTAGGGGTTAGGGTTAGGGCTAAGGTTAGGGTTAGGGTTAGGGTTAGGGTTAGGGCTAGGGTTAGGGTTAGGGTTAGGGTTACGGCTAGGGTTAGGGTTAGGGTTAGGTTAGGCTTAGGGTTAGGAGTTAGGGTTAGGGTTTCTATTAGGTTAGTTTTAAGGGCTAAGGTTAGTTTTAGGGTTAAGGTTGGGTTAGGGTTAGGATTAGGGTTAGGGTACGACTTAGGGCTAGGGTTAGGGCTAGGGTTAGGGTTAGGGTTAGGGTTAGGGTTTAGGGTTATGGTTAGGGTTAGGGGTTAGGGGTTAGGGGTTAGGCTTAGGGTTAGCGTTACGGTTAGGGGTTAGGGGTTAGGGTTAGGGCTAAGGTTAGGGTTAGGGTTAGGGTTAGGGTTAGGGCTAGGGTTAGGGTTAGGGTTAGGGTTACGGCTAGGGTTAGGGTTAGGGTTAGGTTAGGCTTAGGGTTAGGAGTTAGGGTTAGGGTTTCTATTAGGTTAGTTTTAAGGGCTAAGGTTAGTTTTAGGGTTAAGGTTGGGTTAGGGTTAGGATTAGGGTTAGGGTACGACTTAGGGCTAGGGTTAGGGCTAGGGTTAGGGTTAGGGTTAGGGTTAGGGTTTAGGGTTATGGTTAGGGTTAGGGGTTAGGGGTTAGGGGTTAGGCTTAGGGTTAGCGTTACGGTTAGGGGTTAGGGGTTAGGGTTAGGGCTAAGGTTAGGGTTAGGGTTAGGGTTAGGGTTAGGGCTAGGGTTAGGGTTAGGGTTAGGGTTACGGCTAGGGTTAGGGTTAGGGTTAGGTTAGGCTTAGGGTTAGGAGTTAGGGTTAGGGTTTCTATTAGGTTAGTTTTAAGGGCTAAGGTTAGTTTTAGGGTTAAGGTTGGGTTAGGGTTAGGATTAGGGTTAGGGTACGACTTAGGGCTAGGGTTAGGGCTAGGGTTAGGGTTAGGGTTAGGGTTAGGGTTTAGGGTTATGGTTAGGGTTAGGGGTTAGGGGTTAGGGGTTAGGCTTAGGGTTAGCGTTACGGTTAGGGGTTAGGGGTTAGGGTTAGGGCTAAGGTTAGGGTTAGGGTTAGGGTTAGGGTTAGGGCTAGGGTTAGGGTTAGGGTTAGGGTTACGGCTAGGGTTAGGGTTAGGGTTAGGTTAGGCTTAGGGTTAGGAGTTAGGGTTAGGGTTTCTATTAGGTTAGTTTTAAGGGCTAAGGTTAGTTTTAGGGTTAAGGTTGGGTTAGGGTTAGGATTAGGGTTAGGGTACGACTTAGGGCTAGGGTTAGGGCTAGGGTTAGGGTTAGGGTTAGGGTTAGGGTTTAGGGTTATGGTTAGGGTTAGGGGTTAGGGGTTAGGGGTTAGGCTTAGGGTTAGCGTTACGGTTAGGGGTTAGGGGTTAGGGTTAGGGCTAAGGTTAGGGTTAGGGTTAGGGTTAGGGTTAGGGCTAGGGTTAGGGTTAGGGTTAGGGTTACGGCTAGGGTTAGGGTTAGGGTTAGGTTAGGCTTAGGGTTAGGAGTTAGGGTTAGGGTTTCTATTAGGTTAGTTTTAAGGGCTAAGGTTAGTTTTAGGGTTAAGGTTGGGTTAGGGTTAGGATTAGGGTTAGGGTACGACTTAGGGCTAGGGTTAGGGCTAGGGTTAGGGTTAGGGTTAGGGTTAGGGTTTAGGGTTATGGTTAGGGTTAGGGGTTAGGGGTTAGGGGTTAGGCTTAGGGTTAGCGTTACGGTTAGGGGTTAGGGGTTAGGGTTAGGGCTAAGGTTAGGGTTAGGGTTAGGGTTAGGGTTAGGGCTAGGGTTAGGGTTAGGGTTAGGGTTACGGCTAGGGTTAGGGTTAGGGTTAGGTTAGGCTTAGGGTTAGGAGTTAGGGTTAGGGTTTCTATTAGGTTAGTTTTAAGGGCTAAGGTTAGTTTTAGGGTTAAGGTTGGGTTAGGGTTAGGATTAGGGTTAGGGTACGACTTAGGGCTAGGGTTAGGGCTAGGGTTAGGGTTAGGGTTAGGGTTAGGGTTTAGGGTTATGGTTAGGGTTAGGGGTTAGGGGTTAGGGGTTAGGCTTAGGGTTAGCGTTACGGTTAGGGGTTAGGGGTTAGGGTTAGGGCTAAGGTTAGGGTTAGGGTTAGGGTTAGGGTTAGGGCTAGGGTTAGGGTTAGGGTTAGGGTTACGGCTAGGGTTAGGGTTAGGGTTAGGTTAGGCTTAGGGTTAGGAGTTAGGGTTAGGGTTTCTATTAGGTTAGTTTTAAGGGCTAAGGTTAGTTTTAGGGTTAAGGTTGGGTTAGGGTTAGGATTAGGGTTAGGGTACGACTTAGGGCTAGGGTTAGGGCTAGGGTTAGGGTTAGGGTTAGGGTTAGGGTTTAGGGTTATGGTTAGGGTTAGGGGTTAGGGGTTAGGGGTTAGGCTTAGGGTTAGCGTTACGGTTAGGGGTTAGGGGTTAGGGTTAGGGCTAAGGTTAGGGTTAGGGTTAGGGTTAGGGTTAGGGCTAGGGTTAGGGTTAGGGTTAGGGTTACGGCTAGGGTTAGGGTTAGGGTTAGGTTAGGCTTAGGGTTAGGAGTTAGGGTTAGGGTTTCTATTAGGTTAGTTTTAAGGGCTAAGGTTAGTTTTAGGGTTAAGGTTGGGTTAGGGTTAGGATTAGGGTTAGGGTACGACTTAGGGCTAGGGTTAGGGCTAGGGTTAGGGTTAGGGTTAGGGTTAGGGTTTAGGGTTATGGTTAGGGTTAGGGGTTAGGGGTTAGGGGTTAGGCTTAGGGTTAGCGTTACGGTTAGGGGTTAGGGGTTAGGGTTAGGGCTAAGGTTAGGGTTAGGGTTAGGGTTAGGGTTAGGGCTAGGGTTAGGGTTAGGGTTAGGGTTACGGCTAGGGTTAGGGTTAGGGTTAGGTTAGGCTTAGGGTTAGGAGTTAGGGTTAGGGTTTCTATTAGGTTAGTTTTAAGGGCTAAGGTTAGTTTTAGGGTTAAGGTTGGGTTAGGGTTAGGATTAGGGTTAGGGTACGACTTAGGGCTAGGGTTAGGGCTAGGGTTAGGGTTAGGGTTAGGGTTAGGGTTTAGGGTTATGGTTAGGGTTAGGGGTTAGGGGTTAGGGGTTAGGCTTAGGGTTAGCGTTACGGTTAGGGGTTAGGGGTTAGGGTTAGGGCTAAGGTTAGGGTTAGGGTTAGGGTTAGGGTTAGGGCTAGGGTTAGGGTTAGGGTTAGGGTTACGGCTAGGGTTAGGGTTAGGGTTAGGTTAGGCTTAGGGTTAGGAGTTAGGGTTAGGGTTTCTATTAGGTTAGTTTTAAGGGCTAAGGTTAGTTTTAGGGTTAAGGTTGGGTTAGGGTTAGGATTAGGGTTAGGGTACGACTTAGGGCTAGGGTTAGGGCTAGGGTTAGGGTTAGGGTTAGGGTTAGGGTTTAGGGTTATGGTTAGGGTTAGGGGTTAGGGGTTAGGGGTTAGGCTTAGGGTTAGCGTTACGGTTAGGGGTTAGGGGTTAGGGTTAGGGCTAAGGTTAGGGTTAGGGTTAGGGTTAGGGTTAGGGCTAGGGTTAGGGTTAGGGTTAGGGTTACGGCTAGGGTTAGGGTTAGGGTTAGGTTAGGCTTAGGGTTAGGAGTTAGGGTTAGGGTTTCTATTAGGTTAGTTTTAAGGGCTAAGGTTAGTTTTAGGGTTAAGGTTGGGTTAGGGTTAGGATTAGGGTTAGGGTACGACTTAGGGCTAGGGTTAGGGCTAGGGTTAGGGTTAGGGTTAGGGTTAGGGTTTAGGGTTATGGTTAGGGTTAGGGGGTTAGGGGTTAGGGGTTAGGCTTAGGGTTAGCGTTACGGTTAGGGGTTAGGGGTTAGGGTTAGGGCTAAGGTTAGGGTTAGGGTTAGGGTTAGGGTTAGGGCTAGGGTTAGGGTTAGGGTTAGGGTTACGGCTAGGGTTAGGGTTAGGGTTAGGTTAGGCTTAGGGTTAGGAGTTAGGGTTAGGGTTTCTATTAGGTTAGTTTTAAGGGCTAAGGTTAGTTTTAGGGTTAAGGTTGGGTTAGGGTTAGGATTAGGGTTAGGGTACGACTTAGGGCTAGGGTTAGGGCTAGGGTTAGGGTTAGGGTTAGGGTTAGGGTTTAGGGTTAGGGTTAGGGGTTAGGGGTTAGTGGTTAGGTTAGGGGTTAGGGTTATGGGTTAGGGTTAGGGCTAAGGTTAGGGTTAGGGTTAGGGTTAGGGTTAGGGCTAGGGTTAGGGTTAGGGTTAGGGTTACGGCTAGGGTTAGGGTTAGGTTAGGCTTAGGGTTAGGAGTTAGGGTTAGGGTTTCTATTAGGTTAGTTTTAAGGGCTAAGGTTAGTTTTAGGGTTAAGGTTGGGTTAGGGTTAGGATTAGGGTTAGGGTACGACTTAGGGCTAGGGTTAGGGCTAGGGTTAGGGTTAGGGTTAGGGTTAGGGTTAGCGTTACGGTTAGGGGTTAGGGGTTAGGGTTAGGGCTAAGGTTAGGGTTAGGGTTAGGGTTAGGGTTAGGGCTAGGGTTAGGGTTAGGGTTAGGGTTACGGCTAGGGTTAGGGTTAGGGTTAGGTTAGGCTTAGGGTTAGGAGTTAGGGTTAGGGTTTCTATTAGGTTAGTTTTAAGGGCTAAGGTTAGTTTTAGGGTTAAGGTTGGGTTAGGGTTAGGATTAGGGTTAGGGTACGACTTAGGGCTAGGGTTAGGGCTAGGGTTAGGGTTAGGGTTAGGGTTAGGGTTTAGGGTTATGGTTAGGGTTAGGGGTTAGGGGTTAGGGGTTAGGCTTAGGGTTAGCGTTACGGTTAGGGGTTAGGGGTTAGGGTTAGGGCTAAGGTTAGGGTTAGGGTTAGGGTTAGGGTTAGGGCTAGGGTTAGGGTTAGGGTTAGGGTTACGGCTAGGGTTAGGGTTAGGGTTAGGTTAGGCTTAGGGTTAGGAGTTAGGGTTAGGGTTTCTATTAGGTTAGTTTTAAGGGCTAAGGTTAGTTTTAGGGTTAAGGTTGGGTTAGGGTTAGGATTAGGGTTAGGGTACGACTTAGGGCTAGGGTTAGGGCTAGGGTTAGGGTTAGGGTTAGGGTTAGGGTTTAGGGTTATGGTTAGGGTTAGGGGTTAGGGGTTAGGGGTTAGGCTTAGGGTTAGCGTTACGGTTAGGGGTTAGGGGTTAGGGTTAGGGCTAAGGTTAGGGTTAGGGTTAGGGTTAGGGTTAGGGCTAGGGTTAGGGTTAGGGTTAGGGTTACGGCTAGGGTTAGGGTTAGGGTTAGGTTAGGCTTAGGGTTAGGAGTTAGGGTTAGGGTTTCTATTAGGTTAGTTTTAAGGGCTAAGGTTAGTTTTAGGGTTAAGGTTGGGTTAGGGTTAGGATTAGGGTTAGGGTACGACTTAGGGCTAGGGTTAGGGCTAGGGTTAGGGTTAGGGTTAGGGTTAGGGTTTAGGGTTATGGTTAGGGTTAGGGGTTAGGGGTTAGGGGTTAGGCTTAGGGTTAGCGTTACGGTTAGGGGTTAGGGGTTAGGGTTAGGGCTAAGGTTAGGGTTAGGGTTAGGGTTAGGGTTAGGGCTAGGGTTAGGGTTAGGGTTAGGGTTACGGCTAGGGTTAGGGTTAGGGTTAGGTTAGGCTTAGGGTTAGGAGTTAGGGTTAGGGTTTCTATTAGGTTAGTTTTAAGGGCTAAGGTTAGTTTTAGGGTTAAGGTTGGGTTAGGGTTAGGATTAGGGTTAGGGTACGACTTAGGGCTAGGGTTAGGGCTAGGGTTAGGGTTAGGGTTAGGGTTAGGGTTTAGGGTTATGGTTAGGGTTAGGGGTTAGGGGTTAGGGGTTAGGCTTAGGGTTAGCGTTACGGTTAGGGGTTAGGGGTTAGGGTTAGGGCTAAGGTTAGGGTTAGGGTTAGGGTTAGGGTTAGGGCTAGGGTTAGGGTTAGGGTTAGGGTTACGGCTAGGGTTAGGGTTAGGGTTAGGTTAGGCTTAGGGTTAGGAGTTAGGGTTAGGGTTTCTATTAGGTTAGTTTTAAGGGCTAAGGTTAGTTTTAGGGTTAAGGTTGGGTTAGGGTTAGGATTAGGGTTAGGGTACGACTTAGGGCTAGGGTTAGGGCTAGGGTTAGGGTTAGGGTTAGGGTTAGGGTTTAGGGTTATGGTTAGGGTTAGGGGTTAGGGGTTAGGGGTTAGGCTTAGGGTTAGCGTTACGGTTAGGGGTTAGGGGTTAGGGTTAGGGCTAAGGTTAGGGTTAGGGTTAGGGTTAGGGTTAGGGCTAGGGTTAGGGTTAGGGTTAGCGTTACGGCTAGGGTTAGGGTTAGGGTTAGGTTAGGCTTAGGGTTAGGAGTTAGGGTTAGGGTTTCTATTAGGTTAGTTTTAAGGGCTAAGGTTAGTTTTAGGGTTAAGGTTGGGTTAGGGTTAGGATTAGGGTTAGGGTACGACTTAGGGCTAGGGTTAGGGCTAGGGTTAGGGTTAGGGTTAGGGTTAGGGTTTAGGGTTATGGTTAGGGTTAGGGGTTAGGGGTTAGGGGTTAGGCTTAGGGTTAGCGTTACGGTTAGGGGTTAGGGGTTAGGGTTAGGGCTAAGGTTAGGGTTAGGGTTAGGGTTAGGGTTAGGGCTAGGGTTAGGGTTAGGGTTAGGGTTACGGCTAGGGTTAGGGTTAGGGTTAGGTTAGGCTTAGGGTTAGGAGTTAGGGTTAGGGTTTCTATTAGGTTAGTTTTAAGGGCTAAGGTTAGTTTTAGGGTTAAGGTTGGGTTAGGGTTAGGATTAGGGTTAGGGTACGACTTAGGGCTAGGGTTAGGGCTAGGGTTAGGGTTAGGGTTAGGGTTAGGGTTTAGGGTTATGGTTAGGGTTAGGGGTTAGGGGTTAGGGGTTAGGCTTAGGGTTAGCGTTACGGTTAGGGGTTAGGGGTTAGGGTTAGGGCTAAGGTTAGGGTTAGGGTTAGGGTTAGGGTTAGGGCTAGGGTTAGGGTTAGGGTTAGGGTTACGGCTAGGGTTAGGGTTAGGGTTAGGTTAGGCTTAGGGTTAGGAGTTAGGGTTAGGGTTTCTATTAGGTTAGTTTTAAGGGCTAAGGTTAGTTTTAGGGTTAAGGTTGGGTTAGGGTTAGGATTAGGGTTAGGGTACGACTTAGGGCTAGGGTTAGGGCTAGGGTTAGGGTTAGGGTTAGGGTTAGGGTTTAGGGTTATGGTTAGGGTTAGGGGTTAGGGGTTAGGGGTTAGGCTTAGGGTTAGCGTTACGGTTAGGGGTTAGGGGTTAGGGTTAGGGCTAAGGTTAGGGTTAGGGTTAGGGTTAGGGTTAGGGCTAGGGTTAGGGTTAGGGTTAGGGTTACGGCTAGGGTTAGGGTTAGGGTTAGGTTAGGCTTAGGGTTAGGAGTTAGGGTTAGGGTTTCTATTAGGTTAGTTTTAAGGGCTAAGGTTAGTTTTAGGGTTAAGGTTGGGTTAGGGTTAGGATTAGGGTTAGGGTACGACTTAGGGCTAGGGTTAGGGCTAGGGTTAGGGTTAGGGTTAGGGTTAGGGTTTAGGGTTATGGTTAGGGTTAGGGGTTAGGGGTTAGGGGTTAGGCTTAGGGTTAGCGTTACGGTTAGGGGTTAGGGGTTAGGGTTAGGGCTAAGGTTAGGGTTAGGGTTAGGGTTAGGGTTAGGGCTAGGGTTAGGGTTAGGGTTAGGGTTACGGCTAGGGTTAGGGTTAGGGTTAGGTTAGGCTTAGGGTTAGGAGTTAGGGTTAGGGTTTCTATTAGGTTAGTTTTAAGGGCTAAGGTTAGTTTTAGGGTTAAGGTTGGGTTAGGGTTAGGATTAGGGTTAGGGTACGACTTAGGGCTAGGGTTAGGGCTAGGGTTAGGGTTAGGGTTAGGGTTAGGGTTTAGGGTTATGGTTAGGGTTAGGGGTTAGGGGTTAGGGGTTAGGCTTAGGGTTAGCGTTACGGTTAGGGGTTAGGGGTTAGGGTTAGGGCTAAGGTTAGGGTTAGGGTTAGGGTTAGGGTTAGGGCTAGGGTTAGGGTTAGGGTTAGGGTTACGGCTAGGGTTAGGGTTAGGGTTAGGTTAGGCTTAGGGTTAGGAGTTAGGGTTAGGGTTTCTATTAGGTTAGTTTTAAGGGCTAAGGTTAGTTTTAGGGTTAAGGTTGGGTTAGGGTTAGGATTAGGGTTAGGGTACGACTTAGGGCTAGGGTTAGGGCTAGGGTTAGGGTTAGGGTTAGGGTTAGGGTTTAGGGTTATGGTTAGGGTTAGGGGTTAGGGGTTAGGGGTTAGGCTTAGGGTTAGCGTTACGGTTAGGGGTTAGGGGTTAGGGTTAGGGCTAAGGTTAGGGTTAGGGTTAGGGTTAGGGTTAGGGCTAGGGTTAGGGTTAGGGTTAGGGTTACGGCTAGGGTTAGGGTTAGGGTTAGGTTAGGCTTAGGGTTAGGAGTTAGGGTTAGGGTTTCTATTAGGTTAGTTTTAAGGGCTAAGGTTAGTTTTAGGGTTAAGGTTGGGTTAGGGTTAGGATTAGGGTTAGGGTACGACTTAGGGCTAGGGTTAGGGCTAGGGTTAGGGTTAGGGTTAGGGTTAGGGTTTAGGGTTATGGTTAGGGTTAGGGGTTAGGGGTTAGGGGTTAGGCTTAGGGTTAGCGTTACGGTTAGGGGTTAGGGGTTAGGGTTAGGGCTAAGGTTAGGGTTAGGGTTAGGGTTAGGGTTAGGGCTAGGGTTAGGGTTAGGGTTAGGGTTACGGCTAGGGTTAGGGTTAGGGTTAGGTTAGGCTTAGGGTTAGGAGTTAGGGTTAGGGTTTCTATTAGGTTAGTTTTAAGGGCTAAGGTTAGTTTTAGGGTTAAGGTTGGGTTAGGGTTAGGATTAGGGTTAGGGTACGACTTAGGGCTAGGGTTAGGGCTAGGGTTAGGGTTAGGGTTAGGGTTAGGGTTTAGGGTTATGGTTAGGGTTAGGGGTTAGGGGTTAGGGGTTAGGCTTAGGGTTAGCGTTACGGTTAGGGGTTAGGGGTTAGGGTTAGGGCTAAGGTTAGGGTTAGGGTTAGGGTTAGGGTTAGGGCTAGGGTTAGGGTTAGGGTTAGGGTTACGGCTAGGGTTAGGGTTAGGGTTAGGTTAGGCTTAGGGTTAGGAGTTAGGGTTAGGGTTTCTATTAGGTTAGTTTTAAGGGCTAAGGTTAGTTTTAGGGTTAAGGTTGGGTTAGGGTTAGGATTAGGGTTAGGGTACGACTTAGGGCTAGGGTTAGGGCTAGGGTTAGGGTTAGGGTTAGGGTTAGGGTTTAGGGTTATGGTTAGGGTTAGGGGTTAGGGGTTAGGGGTTAGGCTTAGGGTTAGCGTTACGGTTAGGGGTTAGGGGTTAGGGTTAGGGCTAAGGTTAGGGTTAGGGTTAGGGTTAGGGTTAGGGCTAGGGTTAGGGTTAGGGTTAGGGTTACGGCTAGGGTTAGGGTTAGGGTTAGGTTAGGCTTAGGGTTAGGAGTTAGGGTTAGGGTTTCTATTAGGTTAGTTTTAAGGGCTAAGGTTAGTTTTAGGGTTAAGGTTGGGTTAGGGTTAGGATTAGGGTTAGGGTACGACTTAGGGCTAGGGTTAGGGCTAGGGTTAGGGTTAGGGTTAGGGTTAGGGTTTAGGGTTATGGTTAGGGTTAGGGGTTAGGGGTTAGGGGTTAGGCTTAGGGTTAGCGTTACGGTTAGGGGTTAGGGGTTAGGGTTAGGGCTAAGGTTAGGGTTAGGGTTAGGGTTAGGGTTAGGGCTAGGGTTAGGGTTAGGGTTAGGGTTACGGCTAGGGTTAGGGTTAGGGTTAGGTTAGGCTTAGGGTTAGGAGTTAGGGTTAGGGTTTCTATTAGGTTAGTTTTAAGGGCTAAGGTTAGTTTTAGGGTTAAGGTTGGGTTAGGGTTAGGATTAGGGTTAGGGTACGACTTAGGGCTAGGGTTAGGGCTAGGGTTAGGGTTAGGGTTAGGGTTAGGGTTTAGGGTTATGGTTAGGGTTAGGGGTTAGGGGTTAGGGGTTAGGCTTAGGGTTAGCGTTACGGTTAGGGGTTAGGGGTTAGGGTTAGGGCTAAGGTTAGGGTTAGGGTTAGGGTTAGGGTTAGGGCTAGGGTTAGGGTTAGGGTTAGGGTTACGGCTAGGGTTAGGGTTAGGGTTAGGTTAGGCTTAGGGTTAGGAGTTAGGGTTAGGGTTTCTATTAGGTTAGTTTTAAGGGCTAAGGTTAGTTTTAGGGTTAAGGTTGGGTTAGGGTTAGGATTAGGGTTAGGGTACGACTTAGGGCTAGGGTTAGGGCTAGGGTTAGGGTTAGGGTTAGGGTTAGGGTTTAGGGTTATGGTTAGGGTTAGGGGTTAGGGGTTAGGGGTTAGGCTTAGGGTTAGCGTTACGGTTAGGGGTTAGGGGTTAGGGTTAGGGCTAAGGTTAGGGTTAGGGTTAGGGTTAGGGTTAGGGCTAGGGTTAGGGTTAGGGTTAGGGTTACGGCTAGGGTTAGGGTTAGGGTTAGGTTAGGCTTAGGGTTAGGAGTTAGGGTTAGGGTTTCTATTAGGTTAGTTTTAAGGGCTAAGGTTAGTTTTAGGGTTAAGGTTGGGTTAGGGTTAGGATTAGGGTTAGGGTACGACTTAGGGCTAGGGTTAGGGCTAGGGTTAGGGTTAGGGTTAGGGTTAGGGTTTAGGGTTATGGTTAGGGTTAGGGGTTAGGGGTTAGGGGTTAGGCTTAGGGTTAGCGTTACGGTTAGGGGTTAGGGGTTAGGGTTAGGGCTAAGGTTAGGGTTAGGGTTAGGGTTAGGGTTAGGGCTAGGGTTAGGGTTAGGGTTAGGGTTACGGCTAGGGTTAGGGTTAGGGTTAGGTTAGGCTTAGGGTTAGGAGTTAGGGTTAGGGTTTCTATTAGGTTAGTTTTAAGGGCTAAGGTTAGTTTTAGGGTTAAGGTTGGGTTAGGGTTAGGATTAGGGTTAGGGTACGACTTAGGGCTAGGGTTAGGGCTAGGGTTAGGGTTAGGGTTAGGGTTAGGGTTTAGGGTTATGGTTAGGGTTAGGGGTTAGGGGTTAGGGGTTAGGCTTAGGGTTAGCGTTACGGTTAGGGGTTAGGGGTTAGGGTTAGGGCTAAGGTTAGGGTTAGGGTTAGGGTTAGGGTTAGGGCTAGGGTTAGGGTTAGGGTTAGGGTTACGGCTAGGGTTAGGGTTAGGGTTAGGTTAGGC
>NW_027439343.1:0-147000 GCF_964188355.1 Buteo buteo
CTTTGCACTACCCCTAACCCCTAACCCCTAACCGTAACCCTAGCCCTAAACCTAACCCCTAATCCCTAACACCTAACCCTAACCATAAACCAAAAACCTAACCCTAAACCTAAACCTAAGCCTAAGCCTAAGAATAACCCTAAGCCTAACACTAAACCTAACCGTAACCCTAAATCTTACCCTAACATTAGCCTCAACCCTAAGCCTAACGATAGCCCTAACCCTAACCCCTAACCCTAAACCTAACCCTAAACCTAACCCCTAGCCCCTAACCCCTTACACTAACCATAACTCTAAACCCTAACCCTAAGTCTAACCCTAACCCTAAGCCTAACCCTAATGGTAAGCCTAACGCTAAGCCTAACACTAACGCTAACACTAAGCCTAACACTAACCTTTAAGACGAGCCCTAAACCTAACCCTAAAACCTAACCCTAACCCTAAACCTAGCCCTAACCCTAAACCTAACCCAAACATTAACCCTAACCCTAACGCCTAACCCCTAACCGTAAAGGAATCCCTAAGCCTAACCCCTAACCCTACAAACTAACCCTAACCCTAACCGTAGGTCTAACCCTAGACCTAAGTAGTACCTTAACCCTAATCCTAACCCTAACCCTAAACTTAAACCTAAGCCTAACCTTAGCCCTTAAAACTAAACTAATACAAACCCTAACACTAAATACTAACCGTAACCTAACCCTAACCCTAACCCTACCCTAAGCCTAACATTAACCCTAAACCTAACACTTACCCTAACACTAACCTTAGCCCTAAACCTAACACCTAACCCCTAACAGTAAAGCTAACACTAAGCCTAACCATAACCCTAAACCCTAACCATAACCCTAATCCCTAACACTAGTCCTAACCCTAGCCCTAGGTCGTACCCTAACCCTAATCATAAAACTAACCCAATGTTAACCCTAAGCCTAACCTTAGTCCTTAAAACTAACCTAATACAAACCCTAACCCTAACTCCTAACACTAACCCTAACGCCTAAACCTAACCCTAACCCATAAGCCTAACAATAACCCCTAAGAATAACACTAAGCCTAATCCTAAGCCTAAGACTAACCCTAAGCCAAGGCCTAACCCTAGCCCTAAGTCGTACCCTAACCCTAATCATAACCCTAACCCAAAGTTAACCCTAAGCCTAACCTTAGGCCTTAAAACTAACCTAATACAAACCCTAACTCTCTTACCCTAACCCTAACCCCTAACCGTAACCCTAAACCCAAGCCTAACCACTAACCCTAAACCTACCCCCTAACCCCTAAACCTAACGATAACCCTAAATTCTAACACTAACCCTACCCCTAGCCGTAGCCCTAGCCCGAAGTCGAACCCTAACCCTAATCCTAACCCTAACCCAACCTTAACCCTAAGCCTAATCTTAGCACTAAAAACAAACCTAATACAAACCCTAGCCCTAACCCTAACCCTAACCCTAACCCTAACCCCTAACCATAACCCTAACCCTAAGCCGAACACCTAATATTTAACACCTAATTTTTAACACCTAACCCTAACCATAACCCAAACCGTAACCCTAAACCTAACCCTAACACTAGGCCTAAGTCGTGCCCTAACCCTAATGCTAACCCTAATGCAACCTGAACCCTAAGCCTAACCTTAGCCCTTAAAACTAACCTACTACATACCCTAACCCTAACTCCTAACCCTAACCCTACACTAAGCCTAACCCTAAACCTAACTCTTACCCTAAACTTAGCCCTAACCCTAACCATAACACTTGCCCTAACCCTAAACCCTAAACCCTAACCCTAGACCTAAACCTAACCCCTAATCCCTAACCCCTAACACCTAAACATAACCATAACCCTAAACCCTAACTCTAAACCAAAACCTAAGCCTAAGACTAAGACTAACCCTAAGCCTAACCCTAAACCTAACCGTAACCCTAAATCTTACCCTATCCTTAGCCTTAAACATAACCCTAACCTTAGCCCTAATCCTAACCGATAACCCCTAACCGTAAACATTAACCCTAAACCTAAACCGTAGCCCCTAACCCCTAACCCTAACCCTAAGCCTAACCCTAAGCATAACACTAACGCTAACCCTAAGCCAAACCCTAACACTAAGCCTAGCCTTAAACCTCAGCCTAAAACCTAACCCTAACCCTAACCCTAGCCCTAACCCTAACCCTAACCCAAACTGTAACAGAATCCCTAAGCCTAACCCCTAACCCCTAATGCCTAACCCTAACCATAACACTAAAACGCAACCCTAACCCTAGGCCTAAACCTAGCCCTAGGTCGTACCCTAACCCTAATCATAACCCTAACCCAAAGTTAACCCTAAACCTAAGCTTAGTCCTTAAAATTAACCTAATACAAACCCTAACCCTAACATTAATGCCTAACCCTAACCCTAAGCCTAACACTAACCCTAACCCTAATCTCTAAGCCTAACAATAACATCTAAGAGTAATACTAAGCCTATGCCTAAGCCTAAGCCTAACCCTAACCCTAGGCCAAAACCTAGACCCAAGTCGTACCCTAACCCTAATCACAACCCTAACCCAAAGTTAACCCTAAGCCTAACCTTAGTCCTTAAAACTAACCTAATACAAACCCTAACCCTAACACTAACGCCTAACACTAAACCTAAGCCTAACACGAACCCTAAACCTAACCCCTCATCCTAGCCCTAACCACTAACAATAACAATAAGTCTAAGGCTAAGCCTAAGCCTAAACCTAACCCTAGCCCCAATCCTAATCCAAACCCTAACCTTAGCCCTAACCCTAACCCCTAACCCCTAACCGTAACCCTAAACCTAAGCCTAACCACAAACCCTAAGCCTACCCCCAACCCCTAACCCCTAACCCTAACGATAAACCTAAATTCTAACCCCAAAACTACCCCTAGCCATAGCCCTAGCCCAAAGTCGAACCCTAACCCAACCTTAACCCTAAACCTAATCTTAGCACTAAACACAAACCTAATACAAATCGTAGCTCTAACCCTAACCCTAACTCTTACCCTAACCCTAACCCTAAACCTAACCCCTAACCATAACCCTAACCCTAAGCATAACCCCTAACTTTCAACCACTAACCCTAACCATAACCCAAACCCTAACCCTAAAACTAGCCCTAAGTCGTGCCCTAATGCTAAACCTAACGCAACCTTAACCCTAAGCCTAACCTTAGCCCTTAAAACTAACCTACTACATACCCTAACCCTAACTCCTAACCCTAACCCTAAACTAACCCTAAACCTAAACCTTACTCTTACCCTAAACATAGCCCTAACCCTAACCCTAACCTTTGCCCTAACCCTAACCCCTAACCCCTAACCGTAACCCTAGCAGTAAACCTAACCCCTAACCCCTAACCCCTAACCAAAACCATAACCCTAAACCCTAACCCTAACCCTAAACGAAAGCCTAAGCCTAAGACTAAACCTAAGCCTAAACCTAAACCTAAACGTAACCCTAACTCTTACCCTAAACTTAGCCTTAACCCTAACCCTAACCTTAGCCCTAACCCTAACCACTAACCCCTAACCGTAAAACTAACTCCTAGCCCCTAACACCTAACACTAATCATAACCCTAATCCCTAACCCTAACCGTAACTCTAAGCCTAACCCTAAGCCTAATACTAAGGCGAAACCTAAGCCTAACCCTAACCCTAAGCCTAGCCCTAAAACTAAGCCTAAAACCTAACCTTAACCATAAGCCTAGCCCTAACCCTAACCCTAACTCAAACCTTAACCCTAAACCTAAACCCTATCCCCTAACCGTAACCGGATCCCTAAGACTAATCCCTAACCCTAACCATAACCCTAAACAGTAGCCCTAACCCTAACCCTAGCCCTAAGTCGTACTCTAACCCTAATCCTAACCTAACCCATCCTTAACCCTATGCCTAACATGAGCCCTTAAAACTAACCTAAGACAAACCCAAACACTAAATCCTAACCCTAACTCTTACCCTAACCCTAACCATAACCCTAGACCTAACACTAACAATAACCTTAGCCCTAAGCCCAACCCCTAACCCTAACCGTAACCCTAACCATAAGCCTAACCCCTAACCCCTAACCCTAACCATAACCCTAAAACCTAACCCTAACCCTAACCCTAGGCCTAACCCTAGCCCTAAGTCTTACCTTAACCCTAATCCTAAGCCTAACCCAAACTTAAACCTAAGACTAACCTTAGTGCTTAAAACTAGACTAATACAAACGCTAACACTAAATCCTAAACCTAACCCTAACCTAACCCTAACCCTAACTCTTACCCTAAGTCTAACATTAACCCTAACCCTAACTCTTACCCTAACCCTAACCCTAACCTTAGCCCTAACCCTAACACCTAACACCTAACATTTAACCGAACCCTAAGCCTAACCCCTAAACACTAACCGCTAACCCTAAACATAACCCTAAACCCTAACCATAACCCTAACCCTAACCCTACCCTAAACCTAGACCTAAGTCGTACCCTAACCCTAATCATAACACTAACCCAAAGTTAACCCTAAGCCTAAACTTACTCCTTAAAACTAACCTAATACAAACCTTAACCCTAACTCCTAACCCTAACCCTAACACCTAACACTAACCCTAAGCCTAACACTAACCCTAAACCCTAAGCCTAACAATAACCCCTAAGAGTATCACTAAGCCTAAGCCTAAGCCTAAGCCTAAACCTAACCCTAGGCCTAACCCTAGCCCTAAGTCGTACCCTAACCCTAATCATAACCCTATCCCAAAGTTAACCCTAAGCCTAACCTTAGTCCTTAAAACTAACTTAATACAAACCCTAACCCTAACTCCTAACCATTACCCTAACCCTAACGCCTAACTCTAACCCTAACCCTAACCACTAAGCCTAACAATAACCCCTAAGGGTAACACTAAGCCTAAGCCTAAGCCTAAGCCTAACCCTAGGTATAATCCTAGCCCTAAGTAGTACCCTAAACCTAATCATAACCCTAACCCAAAGTTAACCATAAGCCTAACCTTAGTCCTTAAAACTAAACTAATACAAACTCTAAACCAAACTCCTAACCCTAAAA
Organism: Buteo buteo; assembly: GCF_964188355.1. Classification (NCBI taxonomy): domain Eukaryota; kingdom Metazoa; phylum Chordata; class Aves; order Accipitriformes; family Accipitridae; genus Buteo; species Buteo buteo. The sequence continues at coordinate 5,057 of NW_027439343.1, forward strand.
CTAACGTCTAGCCCTAACCCTAAGACTAACACGGACCCTAACCCTAAACCCTAAGCCTAACCCCAAGCCCTATCTGTAAGCCTAAGCCTAAGCCTAACCCTAACCTTAGCCCTAACCCTAACCCCTAACCCCTAACCGTAACCCTAAACCTAAGCCTAACCACTAACCCTAAGCCTACCCCCTAACCCCTAACCCTAACGATAACCCTAAATTCTAACCCTAACCCTACCCCTAGCCGTAGCCCTAGCCCAAAGTTGAACCCTAACCCTAACCCAACCTTAACCCTGAGCCTTATCTTAGCACTAAGAACAAACCTAATACAACACCTAGCCCTAACCCTAACCCTAACACTTACCCTAACCCTAACCCTAAAAATAACCCATAACCATAACCCTAACCCTAAGCCTAACTCCTAAGATTTAACCCCTAACCCTAACCATAACACAAACCCTAACCCTAACCCTAGCACTAAGTCGTGCCCTAACCCTCATGCTAACCCTAACGCAACCTTAACCCTAAGCCTAACCTTACCCCTTAAAACTAATCTACCACATAGCCTAATACTAAATCCTAAACCTAACCCTAAACTAACCCTAACCCTAAACCTAACTCTTACCATAAACTTAGCCATAACCCTAAACATAACATTTGCCCTAACCCTAACCCCTAACCGTAACCTCAGCCCCAAACCTAACCCCTAACCCCTAACACCTAACCCTAACCATAACCCTAAACCCTAACCCTAAACCTAAGCCTAAGACTAAGACTAACCCTAAGCCTAACGCTAAATCTAACCATAAACCTAACTCTTACCCTAACCTTAGCCTTAACCCCAACCCTAACCTAGGCCCTAACCCTAACCCCTAACACCTAGTCGTAAACTAAAGCCTAAACATAACCCCTAGCCCCTAACCCCTAACACTACCCATAACCCTAAACCCTAACCCTAAACCTAAGCATAAGCCTAACCCTAAGCCTAACACTAATGCTAACCCTAAGCCTAACCTGAACCCTAAGCCTAGCCCTAAACCTAACACTAACCCTAACCCAAACCTTAACCCTAACCCTAACCCCTGACCCCTAACCGTAAACGAATCCCTAAGCCTAACCCCTAACCCTAACCATAACCCTAAACAGTAGCCCTAAACCGAACCCTAGCCCTAAGTCATACCCTAACCCTACTCCTAACCTAAACCATCCTTAACCCTATACCTAACAGGAGCCCTTAAAACTAACCTAATACAAACCCTAACACTAACTCCTAACCCTAACCCTAACCCTAACACTTAACCTAACCCTAACTCTTACCCTAACCCTAACCCTAACCTTAGACCTAACGATAACCCTAACCTTAGCCCTAACCCCAACCCCTAACCCTAACCGTAACCCTAAGCCTAACCCCTACAACCTAAACCTAAACATAACACTAAAACCTAACCCTAACCCTAACCCTAGGCCTAAACCTAGCCCTAAATCATACCTTAACCCTAATCCTAACCCTAATCCAAACGTAAACCTAAGCCTAACCTTAGCCCTTAAAACTAGACTAATACAAACCCTAACCCTAAATCCTAACCCTAACCCTAACATAACCCTAACACTAACCCTAACTCTTACCCTAAGCCTAACATTAAACCTAACCCTAAATCTTACCCTAACCCTAACCCTAACCCTAACCTTAGCCCTAACCCTAACCCCTAACTGTAGCATTCGCTACATATCAAGGTGCCACGCTTAGATCACTGGTCGGCCCGGACCAGGGAAAGAGACAGATAACACACACAGTGTGAGCGCCAACTTCCAGCTTTTATTGCGCAGTTAATTCCTTTTATACTAACAAGGGGAGGTGGGGTTACAGGTACATCACAAGGCTGCGACTAACCCTCTAACTTTCCGTGACAACGCGAGATCTTCCGAACGCCGACCCCTACAACTAACCCCTAACACTAAACCTAACCCTAAGCCTAAGCCCTAAACACTAACCCTTAACCCTAACCATAACCCTAAAGCCTGACCATAACCCTAACCCTAGTCCTAAACCTAGCCCTAGGTCGTACCCTAACCCTAATCATAACCCTAACCCAAAGTTAACCCTAAGCCTAACCTTAGTTCTTAAAAATAACCCAATACAAACCCTCACCCTAACTCCTAACCCTAACCCTAACGCCTAACCCTAAGCCTAATCCTAACACGAACCCTAACCCTAACCCCTATGCCTAACAATAACCCCTAAGAGTAACATTAAGCGTAAGCCTAAGCCTAAGCCTAACCCTAACCCTAGGCCTAACCCTAGCCCTAAGTCGTACCCTAACCCTAATCATAACCCTTACCCAAAGTTAACCCTAAGCCTAACCTTAGTCCTTAAAACTAACCTAATACAAAGCCTAACCCTAACACTAATGCCTAACCCTGAGCCTAACATGAACCATAACCCTAACCCCTAAGCCTAACTCTAACCCCTAACACTAACACTAAGCTTAAGCCTAAGCATAACCCTGAGCCTACCACTAGCCTCAATCCTAACCCTAACCCTAACCTTAGCCCTAACCCTAAACCCTAACCCCTAACCGTAACCCTAAACCTAAGCCTAACCAGAAACCCTAAGCCTACCCCCTAAGCCCTAACCCCTAACCCTAACGATAACCCTAAATTCTAACCCTAACCCTACCCCTAGCCATAGCCCTAGCCCGAAGTCGAACCCTAACCCTAATCCTAACCCTAACTCAACCTTAAATCTAAACCTAATCTTAGCTCTAAAAACAAACCTAATACAAATCCTAGCCCTAACCCTAATCCTAAACCTAACCCCTAACCATATCACTAACCCTAAGCCTAACCCCTAACATTTAAGCCATAACCCTAACCATAACGCAAACCCTAACCCTAAACCTAGCCCTAAGTCGTGCCCTAACCCTCATGCTAACCCTAACGCAACCTTAACCCTAAGCCTCACCTTAGACCTTAAAACTAACCTACTACATACTCTAAACCTAAAGCTAAACTAACCCTAAACTAACCCTAACCCTAAACCTAACTCTTACCCTAAACTTAGTCCTAACCCTAACCCAAACCTTAACCCTAACCCTAACCCCTAACCCCTAACCGTAACCGAATCCCTAAGCCTAAGCCCTAACACTAACCATAACCCTAAACAGTAGCCCTAACCCTAACCCCAGCCCTAAGTCGTACCCTAACCCTAATCCTAACCTAACCCATCCTTAACTCTATGCCTAACATGAGCCCTTAAAACTAACCTAATACAAACCCTAATTCTAACTCCTAACCCTAACTCTAACCCTAACTCTAACACATAAACTAACACTAACCCTAGACCTAACGCTAAGCCTAACCTTAGCCCTAACCCCAACCCCTAAGCCTAACCGTAACCCTAAACCTAAGCCAAACCCCTAACCCCTTATCGCTAACCCTAACCCTCTTACCCTAACCCTAACTCTGAGCCCTAACCCTAAACTAATCCTAACCCTAAACCTACCGCTTACCCTAAACCTAGCCCTAACCCTAACCCTAACCTCTGCCCTAACCCTAACCCCTAACCGTAACCCTAGCCCTAAACCTATCCCCTAACCCCTAACACCAACCATAACCCTAAAACGTAACCCTAACCTTAAACCGAAGCCTAAGCCTAAGACTAACGCTAAGCCTAACCCAAAACCTAACCGTAACCCTAAATCTTACCCTAGCCTTAGCCTTAAACCTACCCTACCCTTAGCCCTAGCCCTAACCCCTAACAGTAAACCTAACCCTAAACCTAACCCCTAGCCCCTAACCCCTAACATTAACCATAACCCTAAACCCTAACCCTAACGCTAACACTAAGACTGACCCTAACCCTAAGCCTAGCCCTAAACCTAAGCCTAAAACTTAACCCTAACCATAACCCTAACACTAAGCCTAACCCTAACCCAAACCTTAACCCTAACCCTAAACCCTAACTGTAACCGAATCCTTAAGACTAACCCCTAACCCTAACCATAACCCTAAACAGTAGCCCAAACCCTAACCCAAGCCCTAAGTCGTACCCTAACACTAATCCTAACCTAACCCATCCTTAACCCTAGGACTAACATGAGCCCTTAAAACTAACCTAATACAAACCCTAACAATAACTCCTAACCCTAACACTAACTCTTACCCTAACCCTAACTCTTACACTAAGCCTAAAATTAACCCTTAACCTAACTCTTACCCTAACCCTAACCCTAACCCTAACCCTAACCTTAGCCCTAACCCTAAACCCTAACCCCTAACAGTAAACCTAACCCTAAGCCTAACCCCTAAACACTAACCCCTAACATAACCCTAAACCCTAACCATAAACCTAACCCTAACCCTAGTCCTAAACCTAGCCCTAGGTCGTACCCTAACCCTAATCATAACCCTAACCCAAAGTTAACCCTAAGCCTAACCTTAGTCCTTAAAACTAACCTAATACTAACCCTAACCCTAACCCTAACGCTAAGCCTAACACTAACCCTAACCCTAACCCCTAAGCCTATCAATAACCCCTAAGAGAAACACTAAGCCTAAGCCTAAGCCGAACCCTAAACCTAACCCCTATCCATAACCCTAACCCTAAGCCTAACCCCTAACATTGAACCCCTAACCATAACCATAACGCAAACCCTAACCCTAAACCTAGCCCTAAGTCTTGCCCTAACCCTAATGCAAATCCTAATGCAACCTTAACCCTAAGCCTAACCTTAGCCCTTAAAACTAACCTACTACATACCCTAACCATAACTCCTAACCCTAAACTAACCCTAACCCTAAACCTACCGCTTACCCTAAACTTAGCCCTACACTAACCCAAAACTTTGCCCTAACCCTAACAGTAACCCTAGCCCTAAACCTAACCCCTAACCTTAACCATAACCCTAAAACTTAACCCCAACCTTAAACCTAAGCCTAAGACTAACCCTAAGCCTAACCCTAAACCTAACCGTAACCCTAACTCTTACCCTAACCTTAGCGTTACACCTACCCTAAACTTAGCCCTAGCCCTTTACCCCTAACCGTAAACCTAACCCTAAACCTAACCCCTAGCCCCTAGCCCCTAACACTAACCATAAACCTAAACCCTAACCCTAACCCTAACCCTAAACCTAAGCCTAATCCTAACCCTAACCCTAAGCCTAACACTAACGCTAACCCTAACCCTAACCCTAACCTGAGCCCTAAGCCTAACCCCTAACCCCTAAAAGTAAACGTAACCCTAAGCCTAACCCTTAAACACTAACCCCTAACATAACCCTAACCCTAGTCCTAAACCTAGCCCTAGGTCGTACCCTAACCCTAATCATAACCCTAACCCAAAGTTAACCCGAAGCCTAACCTTAGTCCTTAAAACTAACCTAATACAAACCCTAAACCTAACCATAACGCCTAACCCTAACACTAAGCCTAACACTAACCCTAACCCCTAAGCCTAACAATAACCCCTAAGAGTAACGCTAAGCCTATGATTAACCCTAAGGCTAACCCTAGGCCTAACCCTAGCCCTAAGTAGTACCCTAACCCTAACCCTAAACCTAACCCCTAAAAATAAACCTAACCCTAAGCCTAACCTCTAACATTGAACCCCTAACCCTAACCATAACCCAAACCCTAACCCTAAACCTAAACCTAACCCTAGCCCTAAGTCTTGCCCCAAACCTCATGCTAACCCTAACACAAAATTAAACCTAAGCCTAACCTTAGCCCTTAAAACTAACCTACTACATACCCTAACTCCTAACCCTAACCCTAAACTAACCCTAACCCTAAACCTACCGCTTACCCTAAACTTAGCACTACCTTAACCCGAACCTTTTGCCCTAACCCTAACCGTAACCCCAGCCCTAACCTAACCCCTAATCCCTAACCCTAAAACGTAACCCTAACATTAAACCTAAGCCTAAGCCTAAGACTAACCCTAAGCCTAAGCCTAAACCTAAATGTAGCCCTAACTCTTACCCTAACCTTAGCCTTAAACCTACCCTAACCTTAGCCCTAGCCCTAACCCCTAACCGTAAACCTAACCCTAAACCTAACTCCTAGCCCCTAGCCCCTAACCCCTAACACTAACCATAACACTAAACCCTAACCCTAACCCTAACGCTAACTCTAAGCCTAACCCTAACCCTAAGACTAACCCTAAGCCTAACACTAATGCTAACCTTAAGCCTAACCCTAACCCTAAGCCTAGCCCTAAATCTAACCCTAAAACCTAACTCTAAACCTAAACCTAGCCCAAACCTTAACCCTAACACTAACCCCTAACCCCTAACCGTAACCGAATCCCTAAGCCTAACCTGTAAGCCTAACCATAACCCTAAACAGTAGCCCAAACCCTAACCCTAGCCCTAAGTCGTACCCTATCCCTACTCCAAACCTAACCCATCCTTAACCCTATGCCTAACATGAGCCCTTAAAACTAACCTAATACAAACCCTAACACTAACTTCTAAACCTAACCCTAAACCTAAATCTTAACCTAACCCGAAACCTAACCCTACACCTAATGCTAACCCTAACCTTAACCCTAGCTCCAAACCTAACGCTAACCCTAAACTTAGCCCTAACCCCAAGCCCTAACACTAACCGTAACCCTAACCCTATGCCTAACCCCTAACCCCTAACCCCTAAAACTAACCATAACACTAAAACCTAAACCTAAACCTAACCCTAGGCCTAACCCTAGCCCTAAGATGTACCTTAGCCCTAATCCTAACCCTAACCCAAACTTAAACCTAAGCCTAACCTTAGCCCTTAAAACTAGACTAATACAAACCCTAAGCCTAAATCCTAACCCTAACCCTAACCCTAACTCTTACCCTAAGCTTAACATTAACCCTAACCCTAACTCTTACCCTAACCCTAAACCTAACCCTAACCCTAACCCCTAACCCCTAACAGTAATCCTAACCCTAAGCCTAACCCCTAAAGACTAACCCCTAACATAACCCTAAACCCTAACCATAACCCTAACCCTAACCCTAGTCATAAACCTAGCCCTAGGTCGTACCCTAACCCTAATCATAACCCTAACCCAAAGTTAACCCTAAGCCTAACCTTAGTCCTTAAAACTAACCTAATACAAATTCTAACCCTAACCCTAACGCCTAACCCTAACCCTAAGCCTAACACTAACCCTAACCCTAACCCCTAAGACTAACTATAACCCCTAAGAGTAACACTAAGCCTAAGCCTAAACCTAAGCCTAACCCTAACCCTAGGCCTAACCCTAGCCCTAAGTCGTACCCTAACCCTAACCCTAACCCTAACCCCTAACCAAAACCATAACCCTAAGCCTAACCCCTAACATTGAACCCCTAACCCTAAATATAACCCAAACCCTAACCCTAAACCTAACCCTAACCCTAGCCCTAAGTCTTGCCCTAACCCTAATGCTAACCCTAACACAACCTTAACCCTAAGCCTAACCTTAGCCCTTAAAACTAACCTACTACATACCCTAACCCTAACTCCTAACCCTAACCCTAAACTAATCCTAACACTAAACCTACCGCTTACTCTAAACTTAGCCCTAACCCTAACCTTTGCCCTAACCCTAACCATAACCCTAGACCTAAACCTAACCCCTAACCCCTAACCATAACCCTAAAACTTAACCCTAACCTTAAACGTAAGCCTAAGCCTAAGACAAACCCTAAGCCTAACCCTAAACCTAAACGTAACCCTAACTCTTACCCTAACATTAGCATTAAACCTAACCCTAACCTTAGCCCTAGCCCTAACCCCTAACAGTAAAGCTAACCCTAATCCTAACCCCTAGCCCCTAAGCCCTAACAATAAAAATAACCCTAAAACCCTAACCCTAACCCTAAGCCTAACACTAACGCTAACCCTAAGCCTAACCCTATCCCTAAGCCTAGCCCAAACCTAACCCTAAACGTAACACAAACCTTAACCCTAACACTAACCCCTAAACCCTAACCGTAACCGAATCCCTAAGCCTAACCCCTAACCCTAACCATAACCCTAAACAGTAGCCCTAAACCGAACCCTAAGACGTACCCTAACCCTACTCCTAACCTAAACCATCCATAACCCTATGCCTAACAGGAGCCCTTAAAACTAATCTAATACAAACCCTAACACTAACTCCTAACCCTAACCCTAACCCTAACTCTTACCCTAAACCTAACACTTACCCTAACTCTAACCCTAACCCTAGACCTAATGCTAACCCTAACCTTAGCCCTATCCCCAAGCCCTAACACTAACCGTAACCCTAACCCTAAGCCTAACCCCTAACCCCTAACCCCTAAAACTAACCATAACCCTAAAACCTAACCCTAACCCTAAACCTAGGCCTAACCCAAGCCCTAAGTCGTGTCTTAACCCTAATCCTAACCCTAACACAAACGTAAACCTAAGCCTAAACTTAGCCCTTAAAACTAGACTAATACAAACCCTAAGCCTAAATCCTAACCCTAACCCTAACCCTAACTCTTACCCTAAGCTTAACATTAACCCTAACCCTAACTCTTACCCTAACCCTAAACCTAACCCTAACCCTAACCCCTAACCCCTAACACTAAACCTAACCCTAAGCCTAACCCCTAAAGACTAACCCCTAACATAACCCTAAACCCTAACCATAACCCTAACCCTAACCATAGTCATAAACCTAGCCCTAGATCGTACCCTAACCCTAATCATAACCCTAACACAAAGTTAACCCTAAGCCTAACCTTAGTCCTTAAAACTAACCTAATACAAACCCTAACCCTAATCCTAACGCCTAACCCTAACCCTAAGCCTAACACTAACCCTAACCCTAACCCCTAAGCCTAACAATAACCCCTAAGAGTAACACTAAGCCTAAGCCTAAACCTAAGCCTGACCCTAACCCTAGGCCTAACCCTAGCCTTAAGTCGTACCCTAACCCTAACCCTAAACCTAAACCCTAACCATAACACTACCCTAAGCCTAACCCCTAACATTGAACCCCTAACCCTAAATATAACCCAAACCCTAACCCTAAACCTAACCCTAAACCTAGCCCTAAGTCATGCCCTAACCCTCATGCAAACCCTAATGCAACCTTAACCCAAAGCCTAACCTTAGCCCTTAAAACTAACCTACTACATACCCTAACCCTAACTCCTAACCCTAACCCTAAACTAACCCTAACCCTAAACCTACCGCTTACCCTAAACTTAGCACTAACCCAAACCTTTGCCCTAACCCTAACCCCTAACCCATAACTGTAACCGTAGCCCTAAACCTAACCCCTAACCCCTAACCCTAACCATAAACCTAAAACGTAACCCTAACCTTAAACCTAACCTTAAGCCTAAGCCTAACCCTAACCCTAACCCTAAGCCTAAACCAAGCTCTAATCATATCTTAACCCTAATCCTAACCCTAACCCAAACTTAAACCTAAGCCTAACCTTAGCCGTTAAAACTAGACTAATACAAACCCTAACCATAAATCCTAACCCTAACCCTAACCTAACCCTAACCCTAACCCTAACTCTTACCCTAAGCCTAACATTAACCCTAAACCTAACTTTTACCCTAACCCTAACCTTAGCCCTAACCCTAACTCCTAACCCCTAAAAGTAAACGTAACCCCTAAACCTAACCAATAAACACTAACCCCTAACCCTAACCATAACCCTAAACCCTAACCATAACCCTAACCCTAGTCCTAAACCTAGTCCTAGGTCGTACCCTAACCCTAATCATAACTCTAACCCAAAGTTAACCCTAAACCTAACCTTAGTCCTTAAAATTAACCTAATACAAACCCTAACCCTAAATCCTAACCCTAACATTAATGCCTAACCCTAACCCTAATCCTAACACTAACCCTAACCCTAATCTCTAAGCCTAACAATAACATCTAAGAGTAATACTAAGCCTAAGCCTAAGCCTAAGCCTAACCCTAACCCTAGGCCTAAACCTAGACCCAAGTCGTACCCTAACCCTAATCACAACCCTAACCCAAAGTTAACCCTAAGCCTAACCTTAGTCCTTAAAACTAACCTAATACAAACCCTAACCCTAACACTAACGCCTAACCCTAAACCTAAGACTAACACGAACCCTAAACCTAACCCCTCATCCTAACCCTAACCCCTAACACTAACACTAAGTCTAAGGCTAAGCCTAAGCCTAACCCTAACCCTAGCTCCAATCCTAAACCAAACCCTAACCTTAGCCCTAACCCTAACCCCTAACCCCTAACCGTAACCCTAAACCAAAGCCTAACCACAAACCCTAAGCCTACCCCCAACCCCTAACCCCTAACCCTAACGATAAACCTAAATTCTAACCCTAACCCTACCCCTAGCCGTAGCCCTAGCCCGAAGTCGAACCCTAACCCTAATCATAACCCTAACCCAACCGTAACCCTAAACCTAATCTTAGCACTAAAAACAAACCTAATACAAATCCTAGCCCTAACCCTAACCCTAACTCTTACCCTAACCCTAACCCTAAACCTAACCCCTAACCATAACCCTAACCCCTAACTTTCAACCACTAACCCTAACCATAACACAAACCCTAACCCTAAACCTAACCCTAAAACTAGCCCTAAGTCGTGCCCAAACCCTAATGCTAACCCTAATGCAACCTTAACCCTAAGCCTAACCTTAGCCCTTAAAACTAACCTACTACATACCCTAACCCTAACCCTAAACCTAACTCTTACCCTAAACTTAGCCCTAACCCTAACCCTAACCTTTGCGCTAACCCTAACCCCTAACCCTTAACCGTAACCCTAGCCCTAAACCTAACCCCTAACCCCTAACCCTAACCATAACCCTAAACCATAACCCTAACCTTAAACCTAAGCCTAAGGCTAAGAGTAACCCTAAGCCTAACCCTAAACCAAACCGTAACGCTAACTCTTACCCTAACCTTAGCCTTAAACCTAACCCTAACCTTAGCCCTAGCACTAACCCCTAACAGTAAACCTAACCCTAAACCTAACCCCTAGCCTCTAACACCTAACACTAACCATAACCCTAAACCCTAACCCTAAACCTAACCCTAAGCCTAACACTAACGCTAACCCTAAGCCTAACCCTAACCCTAAGCCTAGCCCTAAAACTAATCCTTAAACCTAACCCTAACCCTAAACCGAACCCCTAACAATAACCCTAACCCCTAACATTGAACCCCTAACCATAACCATAACCCAAACCCTAACCTTAAACCTAACCCTAAACATAGCCCTAAGTCGTGCCCTAACCCTCATGCTAACCCTAACACAACCTTAACCCTAAGCCTAACCTTAGCCCTTAAAACTAACCTACTACATACCCTAACCCTAACTCCTAACCCTAACCCTAAACTAACCCTAACCCTAAACCTACCGCTTACCCTAAACGTAGCCCTAACCCTAACCCTAACCTTTGCCCTAACCCTAACCGTAACCCTAGCCCTAAACCTAACCCCTAACCCCTAACCATAACCCTAAAATGTAACCCTAACCTTAAACCTAAGCCTAAGCCTAAGACTAACCCTAAGCCTAACTCTAAACCTAACCGTAACCCTAACTCATACCCTAACCTTAGCCTTAAACCTACCCTAACCTTAGCCCTAGCCCTAACCCCTAACCGTAAACCTAACCCTAAACCTAACTCCTAGCCCCTAACCCCTAACAGTAACCATAACCCTAAAACCTAACCCTAACCCTAAGCCTAACCCTAAGCCTAACACTAACGCTAACCCTAAGCCTAACCCTAACCCTAAGCCTAGCCCTAAACCTAACCCTAAAACCTAACCCTAGCCCAACCCTAGCCTTAACCCAAACCTTAACCCTAACCCTAACCCCTAAACCCTAACCGTATCCGAATCCCTAAGCCTAACCCCTAACCCTAACCATAACCCTAAACAGTAGCCCTAACCCTAACCCTAGACCTAAGTCGTACAATAACCCTACTCCTAACCTAACCCATCCTTAACCCTATGCCTAACAGGAGCCCTTAAAACTAATCTAATATAAACCCTAACACTAACTCCTAACCCTAACCCTAACCCTAACTCTTACCCTAAACCTAACTCTTACCCTAACCCTAACCCTAACGCTAACCCTAAACTTAGCCCTATCCCCAAGCCCTAACACTAACCGTAACCCTAACCCCTAACCCCTAACCCCTAATCCTAACCATAACCCTAAAACCTAACCCGAACCCTAACCCTAGACCTAACCCTAGCCCTAAGTCGTACCTTAACCCTAATCCTAACCCTAACACAAACGTAAACCTAAGCCTAACCTTAGCCCTTAAAACTAGACTAATACAAACCCTAAGCCTAAATCCTAACCCTAACCTAACCCTATTATAACCCTAACTCTTACCCTAAGCCTAACATTAATCCTAACCCTAACTCTTACCCTAACCCTAACCCTAACCTTAGCCCTAACCCCTAACAGTAATCCTAACCCTAAGCCTAACCCCTAAAGACTAAACCCTAACATAACCCTAAACACTAACCATAACCCTAACCCTAACCCTAGTCCTAAACCTAGCCCTAGGTCATACCCTAGCCCTAATCATAACCCTAACACAAAGTTAACCCTAAGGCTAACTTTAGTTCTTAAAACTAACCTAATACATACCCTAACCCTAACTCCTAACCCTAAAGCCTAACCCTAACCCTAAGCCTAACCCTAACCCCTAAGCCTAACAATAACCCCTAAGAGTAACACTAAGCCTAAGCCTAAGCCTAAGCCTAACCCTAACTCTAGGCCTAACCCTAGCCCTAAGTCGTACCCTAACCCTAACCCTAAACCTAACCCCTAATCATAAACCTAACCCTAAGCCTAACCCCTAACATTGAACCCCTGACCCTAACTATAACGCAAACCCTAACCCTAAACCTAACCCTAAGTCGTGCCCTAACCCTCATGCTAACCCTAATGCAACCTTAACCCAAAGCCTAAACTTAGCCCTTAAAACTAACCTACTACATACCCTAACCCTAACTCCTAACCCTAACCCTAAACTAACCCAAACCCTAAACCTAACTCTTACCCTAAACTTAGCCCTAACCCTAACATTTGCGCTAACCCTAACCCCTAACCCTTAACCGTAACCCTAGCCCTAAACCTAACCCCTAACCCCTAACCCTCACCATAACCCTAAACCATAACCCTAACCTTAAACCTAAGCCTAAGGCTAAGAGTAACCCTAAGCCTAACCCTAAACCAAACCGTAACCCTAACTCTTACCCTAACCTTAGCCTTAAACCTAACCCTAACCTTAGCCCTAGCACTAACCCCTAACAGTAAAACTAACCCTAAACCTAACCCATAGCCCCTAACACCTAACACTAAACATAACCCTAAACCCTAACCCTAAACCTAATCCTAAGCCTAACACTAAAGCTAACCCTAAGCCTAACCCTAGCCCTAAACCTAATCCTTAAACCTAAACCTAACCCTAAACCTAACCCATAACCATAAGCCTAACCCTAAGCCTAACCCCTAACATTGAACCCCTAACCCTAACCCTAAGCCTAACCCTAACCCTAAGCCTAACCTAAACCTAACACTAACGCTAACCCTAAGCCTAACCCTAACCCTAAGCCTAGCCCTAAACCTAACCCTAAAACCTAACCCTAGCCCAACCCTAGCCTTAACCCAAACCTTAACCCTAACCCTAACCCCTAAACCCTAACCGTATCCGAATCCCTAAGCCTAACCCCTAACCCTAACCATAACCCTAAACAGTAGCCCTAACCCTAACCCTAGACCTAAGTCGTACAATAACCCTACTCCTAACCTAACCCATCCTTAACCCTATGCCTAACAGGAGCCCTTAAAACTAATCTAATATAAACCCTAACACTAACTCCTAACCCTAACCCTAACCCTAACTCTTACCCTAAACCTAACTCTTACCCTAACCCTAACCCTAACGCTAACCCTAACCTTAGCCCTATCCCCAAGCCCTAACACTAACCGTAACCCTAACCCTAAGCCTAACCCCTAACCCCTAACCCCTAATCCTAACCATAACCCTAAAACCTAACCCGAACCCTAACCCTAGACCTAACCCTAGCCCTAAGTCGTACCTTAACCCTAATCCTAACCCTAACACAAACGTAAACCTAAGCCTAACCTTAGCCCTTAAAACTAGACTAATACAAACCCTAAGCCTAAATCCTAACCCTAACCTAACCCTATTATAACCCTAACTCTTACCCTAAGCCTAACATTAATCCTAACCCTAACTCTTACCCTAACCCTAACCCTAACCTTAGCCCTAACCCTAACCCCTAACCCCTAACAGTAATCCTAACCCTAAGCCTAACCCCTAAAGACTAAACCCTAACATAACCCTAAACACTAACCATAACCCTAACCCTAACCCTAGTCCTAAACCTAGCCCTAGGTCATACCCTAGCCCTAATCATAACCCTAACACAAAGTTAACCCTAAGGCTAACTTTAGTTCTTAAAACTAACCTAATACATACCCTAACCCTAACTCCTAACCCTAAAGCCTAACCCTAACCCTAAGCCTAACCCTAACCCCTAAGCCTAACAATAACCCCTAAGAGTAACACTAAGCCTAAGCCTAAGCCTAAGCCTAACCCTAACTCTAGGCCTAACCCTAGCCCTAAGTCGTACCCTAACCCTAACCCTAAACCTAACCCCTAATCATAAACCTAACCCTAAGCCTAACCCCTAACATTGAACCCCTGACCCTAACTATAACGCAAACCCTAACCCTAAACCTAACCCTAAGTCGTGCCCTAACCCTCATGCTAACCCTAATGCAACCTTAACCCAAAGCCTAAACTTAGCCCTTAAAACTAACCTACTACATACCCTAACCCTAACTCCTAACCCTAACCCTAAACTAACCCAAACCCTAAACCTAACTCTTACCCTAAACTTAGCCCTAACCCTAACATTTGCGCTAACCCTAACCCCTAACCCTTAACCGTAACCCTAGCCCTAAACCTAACCCCTAACCCCTAACCCTCACCATAACCCTAAACCATAACCCTAACCTTAAACCTAAGCCTAAGGCTAAGAGTAACCCTAAGCCTAACCCTAAACCAAACCGTAACCCTAACTCTTACCCTAACCTTAGCCTTAAACCTAACCCTAACCTTAGCCCTAGCACTAACCCCTAACAGTAAAACTAACCCTAAACCTAACCCATAGCCCCTAACACCTAACACTAAACATAACCCTAAACCCTAACCCTAAACCTAATCCTAAGCCTAACACTAAAGCTAACCCTAAGCCTAACCCTAGCCCTAAACCTAATCCTTAAACCTAAACCTAACCCTAAACCTAACCCATAACCATAAGCCTAACCCTAAGCCTAACCCCTAACATTGAACCCCTAACCCTAACCCTAAGCCTAACCCTAACCCTAAGCCTAACCTAAGCCTAACACTAACGCTAACCCTAAGCCTAACCCTAACCCTAAGCCTAGCCCTAAACCTAACCCTAAAACCTAACCCTAGCCCAACCCTAGCCTTAACCCAAACCTTAACCCTAACCCTAACCCCTAAACCCTAACCGTATCCGAATCCCTAAGCCTAACCCCTAACCCTAACCATAACCCTAAACAGTAGCCCTAACCCTAACCCTAGACCTAAGTCGTACAATAACCCTACTCCTAACCTAACCCATCCTTAACCCTATGCCTAACAGGAGCCCTTAAAACTAATCTAATATAAACCCTAACACTAACTCCTAACCCTAACCCTAACCCTAACTCTTACCCTAAACCTAACTCTTACCCTAACCCTAACCCTAACGCTAACCCTAACCTTAGCCCTATCCCCAAGCCCTAACACTAACCGTAACCCTAACCCTAAGCCTAACCCCTAACCCCTAACCCCTAATCCTAACCATAACCCTAAAACCTAACCCGAACCCTAACCCTAGACCTAACCCTAGCCCTAAGTCGTACCTTAACCCTAATCCTAACCCTAACACAAACGTAAACCTAAGCCTAACCTTAGCCCTTAAAACTAGACTAATACAAACCCTAAGCCTAAATCCTAACCCTAACCTAACCCTATTATAACCCTAACTCTTACCCTAAGCCTAACATTAATCCTAACCCTAACTCTTACCCTAACCCTAACCCTAACCTTAGCCCTAACCCTAACCCCTAACCCCTAACAGTAATCCTAACCCTAAGCCTAACCCCTAAAGACTAAACCCTAACATAACCCTAAACACTAACCATAACCCTAACCCTAACCCTAGTCCTAAACCTAGCCCTAGGTCATACCCTAGCCCTAATCATAACCCTAACACAAAGTTAACCCTAAGGCTAACTTTAGTTCTTAAAACTAACCTAATACATACCCTAACCCTAACTCCTAACCCTAAAGCCTAACCCTAACCCTAAGCCTAACCCTAACCCCTAAGCCTAACAATAACCCCTAAGAGTAACACTAAGCCTAAGCCTAAGCCTAAGCCTAACCCTAACTCTAGGCCTAACCCTAGCCCTAAGTCGTACCCTAACCCTAACCCTAAACCTAACCCCTAACCATAAACCTAACCCTAAGCCTAACCCCTAACATTGAACCCCTGACCCTAACTATAACGCAAACCCTAACCCTAAACCTAACCCTAAGTCGTGCCCTAACCCTCATGCTAACCCTAATGCAACCTTAACCCAAAGCCTAAACTTAGCCCTTAAAACTAACCTACTACATACCCTAACCCTAACTCCTAACCCTAACCCTAAACTAACCCAAACCCTAAACCTAACTCTTACCCTAAACTTAGCCCTAACCCTAACCCCTAACCCTTAACTGTAACCCTAGCCCTAAACCTAACCCCTAACCCCTAACCCTCACCATAACCCTAAACCATAACCCTAACCTTAAACCTAAGCCTAAGGCTAAGAGTAACCCTAAGCCTAACCCTAGACCAAACCATAACCCTAACTCTTACCCTAACCTTAGCCTTAAACCTAACCCTAACCTTAGCCCTAGCACTAACCCCTAACAGTAAAACTAACCCTAAACCTAACCCATAGCCCCTAACACCTAACACTAAACATAACCCTAAACCCTAACCCTAAACCTAATCCTAAGCCTAACACTAAAGCTAAACCTAAGCCTAACCCTAGCCCTAAACCTAATCCTTAAACCTAACCCAAACCCTAAACCTAACCCATAACCATAAGCCTAACCCTAAGCCTAACCCCTAACATTGAACCCCTAACCCTAACCCTAAGCCTAACCCTAACCCTAAGCCTAACCCTAAGCCTAACACTAACGCTAACCCTAAGCCTAACCCTAACCCTAAGCCTAGCCCTAAACCTAACCCTAAAACCTAACCCTAGCCCAACCCTAGCCTTAACCCAAACCTTAACCCTAACCCTAACCCCTAAACCCTAACCGTATCCGAATCCCTAAGCCTAACCCCTAACCCTAACCATAACCCTAAACAGTAGCCCTAACCCTAACCCTAGACCTAAGTCGTACAATAACCCTACTCCTAACCTAACCCATCCTTAACCCTATGCCTAACAGGAGCCCTTAAAACTAATCTAATATAAACCCTAACACTAACTCCTAACCCTAACCCTAACCCTAACTCTTACCCTAAACCTAACTCTTACCCTAACCCTAACCCTAACCTTAGCCCTATCCCCAAGCCCTAACACTAACCGTAACCCTAACCCTAAGCCTAACCCCTAACCCCTAACCCCTAATCCTAACCATAACCCTAAAACCTAACCCGAACCCTAACCCTAGACCTAACCCTAGCCCTAAGTCGTACCTTAACCCTAATCCTAACCCTAACACAAACGTAAACCTAAGCCTAACCTTAGCCCTTAAAACTAGACTAATACAAACCCTAAGCCTAAATCCTAACCCTAACCTAACCCTATTATAACCCTAACTCTTACCCTAAGCCTAACATTAATCCTAACCCTAACTCTTACCCTAAACCTAACCCTAACCTTAGCCCTAACCCTAACCCCTAACCCCTAACAGTAATCCTAACCCTAAGCCTAACCCCTAAAGACTAAACCCTAACATAACCCTAAACACTAACCATAACCCTAACCCTAACCCTAGTCCTAAACCTAGCCCTAGGTCATACCCTAGCCCTAATCATAACCCTAACACAAAGTTAACCCTAAGGCTAACTTTAGTTCTTAAAACTAACCTAATACATACCCTAACCCTAACTCCTAACCCTAAAGCCTAACCCTAACCCTAAGCCTAACCCTAACCCCTAAGCCTAACAATAACCCCTAAGAGTAACACTAAGCCTAAGCCTAAGCCTAAGCCTAACCCTAACTCTAGGCCTAACCCTAGCCCTAAGTCGTACCCTAACCCTAACCCTAAACCTAACCCCTAATCATAAACCTAACCCTAAGCCTAACCCCTAACATTGAACCCCTGACCCTAACTATAACGCAAACCCTAACCCTAAACCTAACCCTAAGTCGTGCCCTAACCCTCATGCTAACCCTAATGCAACCTTAAGCCAAAGCCTAAACTTAGCCCTTAAAATTAACCTACTACATACCCTAACCCTAACTCCTAACCCTAACCCTAAACTAACCCAAACCCTAAACCTAACTCTTACCCTAAACTTAGCCCTAACCCTAACATTTGCGCTAACCCTAACCCCTAACCCTTAACCGTAACCCTAGCCCTAAACCTAACCCCTAACCCCTAACCCTCACCATAACCCTAAACCATAACCCTAACCTTAAACCTAAGCCTAAGGCTAAGAGTAACCCTAAGCCTAACCCTAAACCAAACCGTAACCCTAACTCTTACCCTAACCTTAGCCTTAAACCTAACCCTAACCTTAGCCCTAGCACTAACCCCTAACAGTAAAACTAACCCTAAACCTAACCCATAGCCCCTAACACCTAACACTAAACATAACCCTAAACCCTAACCCTAAACCTAATCCTAAGCCTAACACTAAAGCTAACCCTAAGCCTAAACCTAGCCCTAAACCTAATCCTTAAACCTAAACCTAACCCTAAACCTAACCCATAACCATAAGCCTAACCCTAAGCCTAACCCCTAACATTGAACCCCTAACCCTAACCCTAAGCCTAACCCTAACCCTAAGCCTAACCCTAAGCCTAACACTAACGCTAACCCTAAGCCTAACCCTAACCCTAAGCCTAGCCCTAAACCTAACCCTAAAACCTAACCCTAGCCCAACCCTAGCCTTAACCCAAACCTTAACCCTAACCCTAACCCCTAAACCCTAACCGTATCCGAATCCCTAAGCCTAACCCCTAACCCTAACCATAACCCTAAACAGTAGCCCTAACCCTAACCCTAGACCTAAGTCGTACAATAACCCTACTCCTAACCTAACCCATCCTTAACCCTATGCCTAACAGGAGGCCTTAAAACTAATCTAATATAAACCCTAACACTAACTCCTAACCCTAACCCTAACCCTAACTCTTACCCTAAACCTAACTCTTACCCTAACCCTAACCCTAACGCTAGACCTAACGCTAACCATAACCTTAGCCCTATCCCCAAGCGCTAACACTAACCGTAACCCTAACCCTAAGCCTAACCCCTAACCCCTAACCCCTAATCCTAACCATAACCCTAAAACCTAACCCGAAACCTAACCCTAGACCTAACCCTAGCCCTAAGTCGTACCTTAACCCTAATCCTAACCCTAACACAAACGTAAACCTAAGCCTAACCTTAGCCCTTAAAACTAGACTAATACAAACCCTAAGCCTAAATCCTAACCCTAACCTAACCCTATTATAACCCTAACTCTTACCCTAACCCTAACCCTAACCTTAGCCCTAACCCTAACCCCTAACCCCTAACAGTAATCCTAACCCTAAGCCTAACCCCTAAAGACTAAACCCTAACATAACCCTAAACACTAACCATAACCCTAACCCTAACCCTAGTCCTAAACCTAGCCCTAGGTCATACCCTAGCCCTAATCATAACCCTAACACAAAGTTAACCCTAAGGCTAACTTTAGTTCTTAAAACTAACCTAATACATACCCTAACCCTAACTCCTAACCCTAAAGCCTAACCCTAACCCTAAGCCTAACCCTAACCCCTAAGCCTAACAATAACCCCTAAGAGTAACACTAAGCCTAAGCCTAAGCCTAAGCCTAACCCTAACTCTAGGCCTAACCCTAGCCCTAAGTCGTACCCTAACCCTAACCCTAAACCTAACCCCTAACCATAAACCTAACCCTAAGCCTAACCTAACCCTAACCCTAACCCTAACTCTTACCCTAAGCCTAACATTAACCCTAAACCTAACTTTTACCCTAACCCTAACCTTAGCCCTAACCCTAACTCCTAACCCCTAAAAGTAAACGTAACCCCTAAACCTAACCAATAAACACTAACCCCTAACCCTAACCATAACCCTAAACCCTAACCATAACCCTAACCCTAGTCCTAAACCTAGCCCTAGGTCGTACCCTAACCCTAATCATAACTCTAACCCAAAGTTAACCCTAAACCTAACCTTAGTCCTTAAAATTAACCTAATACAAACCCTAACCCTAAATCCTAACCCTAACATTAATGCCTAACCCTAACCCTAATCCTAACACTAACCCTAACCCTAATCTCTAAGCCTAACAATAACATCTAAGAGTAATACTAAGCCTAAGCCTAAGCCTAAGCCTAACCCTAACCCTAGGCCTAAACCTAGACCCAAGTCGTACCCTAACCCTACTCACAACCCTAACCCAAAGTTAACCCTAAGCCTAACCTTAGTCCTTAAAACTAACCTAATACAAACCCTAACCCTAACACTAACGCCTAACCCTAAACCTAAGACTAACACGAACCCTAAACCTAACCCCTCATCCTAACCCTAACCCCTAACACTAACACTAAGTCTAAGGCTAAGCCTAAGCCTAACCCTAACCCTAGCTCCAATCCTAAACCAAACCCTAACCTTAGCCCTAACCCTAACCCCTAACCCCTAACCGTAAACCTAACTCCTAGCCCCTAACACCTAACACTAATCATAACCCTAAACCATAACCCTAACCGTAACTCTAAGCCTAACCCTAAGCCTAATACTAAGGCGAAACCTAAGCCTAACCCTAACCCTAAGCCTAGCCCTAAACCTAAGCCTAAAAACTAACCTTAACCCTAACCCTAGCCCTAACCCTAACCCTAACCCAAACCTTAACCCTAACCCTAACCCCTATCCCCTAACCGTAACCCTAAACCAAAGCCTAACCCCTAACCCCTAACCCCTAACCATAACCATAACCCTAAAACCTAACCCTAACCCTAACCCTAGGCCTAAACCTAGCCGTAAGTCATAGCTTAACCCTAATCCTAACCCTGACCCAAACGTAAACCTAAGACTAACCTTAGACCTTAAAACTAGACTAATACAAACCCTAACACTAAATCCTAACCCTAACCTAACCCTAACACTAACCCTAACTCTTACTCTAAGACTAAAATTAACCCTAACCCTAACTCTTACCCTAACCCTAACCCTAACCCTAACCCTAACCCTACCCTTAGACCTAACCCTAACCCCTAACCCCTAACATGTAACCGAACCCTAAGCCTAACCCCTAAACACTAACCCCTACCCTAACCATAACCCTAAACCCTAACCATAACCCTAACCCTACCCTAAACCTAGACCTAAGTCGTACCATAATCCTAATGATAACCGTAAACCAAAGTTAACCCTAAGCCTAACCTTAGTCCTTAAAACTAACCTAATACAAACCTTAACCCTAACTCCTAACCCTAACCCTAACACCTAACCCTAAACCCTAAGCCTAACAATAACCCCTAAGAGTACCATTAAGCCTAAGCCTAAGCCTAACCCTAAACCTAACCCTAGGCCTAACCCTAGCCCCAAGTCGTACCCTAACCCTAATCATAACCCAAACCCAAAGTTAAGCCTAAGACTAACCTTAGTCCTTAAAACTAACCTAATACAAACCCTAACCCTAACTCCTAACCCTAACCCTAACGCCTAATCCTAACCCTAAGCCTAACACGAACCCTAACTCCTAACCCTAACGCCTAACCCTAACCCTAAGCCTAACACAAACCCTAACCCTAACCCCTAAGCCTAATAATAACCCCTAAGAGTAACACTAAGCCTAAGCCTAAGCATAACCCTAACCCTAACCCTAGACCTAACGCTAACCCTAATCTTAGACCAAACCCCAACCCCTAACCCACACCGTAACCCTAACCCATAGCGTAAACCCTAACCTATAACCCTAACCATAACCCTAAAACCTAACCCTAACCCTAACCCTAGCCCTAAACCTAGCCCTAAGTCGTACCCTAACCCTAATCATATCCCTAACCCAAAGTTAACCCTAAGACTAACCTTAGTCCTTAAAATTTACCTAATACAAACCCTAACCCTAACGCCTAACCCTAACACCTAAGCCTAACAATAAACCCTAAGAGTAACACTAAGCCTAAGCCTAAGCATAACCCTAAGCCTAACCCTAGACCCAATCCTAACCCTAACCCTAACCCTAACCTTAGCCTTAACCCTGACCCTTAACCCCTAACCGTAACCCTAAACCTAAGTCTAACCACTAACCCTAAGCCTACCCCCTAACCCCTAACCCCTAACACTAACGATAACCCTCAATTCTAACCCTAACCCTACCCCCAGACGTAGCTCTAGCCCTAAGTCGAACCCTAACCCTAACCCTAACCCAACCTTAACTCTAAGCCTAATATTAGCACTAAAAACAAACCTAATACAAACCCTAGCCCTAACCCTAACCCTAACTCTTACCCAAAACCTAACCCTAAACCTAACCCCTAACCATAACCCTAACCCTAAGCCTAACCCCTAACATTTAATCCCTAACCCCAACCATAACCCAAACCCTAACCTTAAACCTAACCCTAACCCTAGCCCTAAGTCGTGCCCTAAACCTAATGCTAACCCTAATGCAACCTTAAACCTAAGCCTAACCTTAGCCCTTAAAACTAAACTACTACACACCCTAACACTAACTCCTAACCCTAAACCTAAACTAACCCTAACCCTAAACCTAACTCTTACCCTAAACTTAGCCCTAACCCTAAACCTTACCTTTGCCCTAACCCTAACCCCTAACCCCTAACCATAACCGTAGGCCTAAACATAACCCCTAATCCCTAACCCCTAACAATACACATAACCCTAAACCCTAAACCTAACCCTAAACCTAAGCCTATGCCTAAGACTAACCCTAAGCCAAACCCTAAACCTAACCGTAACCATAACTCTTACCCTAACCTTAGCCTTAAATTTAACACTAACCGTAGCCCTGTCCCTAAACCCAAACCCCTAACCGTAAACCTAACCCTAAACCTAACCTCTAGCCCCTAACCCCTAACACTAACCATAACCCTAAACCCTAACCCTAACCCTAACCCTAACGCTAAGCCAAAGCCTAACCCTAACCCTAACCCTAACCCTAAGCCTAACCCTAAGCCTAAAACTAACGCTAACCATAAGCCTAACCCTAACCCTAAGCCTAGCCCTAAACCTAACCCTAAAACCTAACCCTAACCCTAGCCCTAGCCCTAACCCTAACCCTAACCCATAACCCCTAACTGTAACCGAATCCCTAAGCCTAACCCCTAACCCTAATCATAACCCTAAACAATAGCCCTAACCCTAACCCTAGCCCTAAGTCAAAACCCTAACCCTACTCCTAACCTAACCCATCCTTAACCCTATGCCTAATATGAGCCCTTAAAACTAACCTAATACAAACCCTAACTCTAAATCCTAAACCTAACCCTAACTCCAACCCCTACCCTAACCGTAACCCTAACCCTAAGCCTAAACCCTAACCCCAAACCCCTAACACTAACCATAACCCTGAAACCTAACCCTAACCCTAACCCTAGGCCTAACCCTAGCCCTAAGTCGTACCTTAACCCTAATTCTAACCCTAACCCAAGCTTAAAACTAAGCCTAACCTTAGCCCTTAAAACTAGACTAATACAAACCCTAACCCTAACCCTACGCCTAACATTAACCCTAACCCTAACTCTTACACTAACCGTAAACCTAACCCTAAACTTAGCCCTAACCCTAACCCCTAACCGTAAAGCTAACCCTAAGCCTAACACCTAAACACTAATCCCGAACCCTAACCATAACCCTAAACCCTAACCATAACCCTAACCCTAACCCTAGGCCTAACCCTAGCCCTAAGTCGTACCCTAACCCTAATCATAACCATAACCCAAAGTTAACCCTAAGCCTAACCTTAGTCCTTAAAACTAACCTAATACAAACCCTAACCCTAACTCCTAACCCTAACCCTAACGCCTAACCCTAACCTTAAGCCTAACACGAACCCTAACCCTAACCCCTAAGCCTAACCCTAACCCCTAACACTAACACTACGCCTAAGCCTAAGCATAACACTAAGCCTAACCCTAGCCCCAATCCTAACCCTAACCCTAACCTTAGCCCTAACCCTAACCCCTAACCTCTAACCGTAACCTTAACGATAACCCTAAATTCTAACCCTAACCCTACCCCTAGCCTTAGCCCTAGCCGGAAGTCGAATCCTAACCCTAACCCTAACCCAACCTTATCCTTAAGACTAATCTTAGCACTAAAAACAAACCTAATACAAACCCTAGCCCTAACCCTAACACTAAGTCTGACCCTAACACTAAACCTAACGCCTAAACATAACCCTAACCCTAAGCCTAACCCCTAACATTTAACCCCTAACCCTAACCATAACCCAAACCCTAACCCTAAACCTAACCCTAACCCTAGCCCTAAGTCGTGCCCTAACCCTAATGCTAACACTAACGCATCCTTAACCCGAAGACTAACCTTAGCCCTTAAAACTAACCTACTACATACCGTAAACCTAACTCCTGACCCTAACCCTAAAATAAACCTAACCCTAAACATAACTCTTACACTAAACTTAGCCCTAACCCTAACCCTAACCTTTGCTCTAACCCTAACCGTAAACCCCAACCCTAACCATAACCCTAAAACCTAACCCTAACCCTAAACCTAAGCCTAAGACTAAGACTAACCCTAAGCCTAACCCTAAACCTAAACGTAACCCTAACTCTTACCCTAACCTTAGCCTTAACCCTAACCCTAACCTTAGACCTAACCCTAACCCCTAACCCCTAACCGTAAACCTAACCCTAAACCTAAGCCCTAGCCCCTAACCCCTAACACTAACCATAACCCTGAACCCTAACCCTAAGCCTAACCCTAACCCTAAGCCTATCCCTAACCCTAAGCCTAGCCCTACACCTAACCCTAAAACCTAACCCTAACCTTAGCCCTAAACCTAACCCTAACCCTAACCCTAACCCAAAGCTTAACCCTAACCGTAACCGCTAACCCCTAACACTAACCATAACCCTAAACAGTAGCCCTAACCCTAACCCTAGCCCTAAGTCGTAACCTAACCCTAATCCTAACCTAACCCATCCTTAACCCTAGGCCTAACATGAGCCCTTAAAACTAACCTAATACAAACCCTAACACTAACTTCTAAACCTAACCCTAACTCTTAAACCTAACCCTAACTCTTACCCTAACCCTAACCCTAACCCTAGACCTAACGCTAACCCTAACCTTAGCCCTAACCCCAACCCCTAACCCTAACCGTAACCCTAACCCTAAGCCTAACCCTTAACCCCTAACCCCTAAACCTAACCATAACCCTAAAACCTAATGCTAACCCTAACCCTAGGCCTAACCCTAGCCCTAAGTCGTACCTTAACCCTAATCGTAAACCTAACCCAAACTTAAACCTAAGCCTAACCTTAGCCCTTAAAACTAGACTAATACAAACCCTAACCCTAACCCTAACCTAACCCTAACCCTAACTCTTACCCTAACCCTAACGCTAACCCTGATATTAGCCCTATCTCTAACCCCTAAACCCTAACAGTAAACCTAACCCTAAGACTAGCCCCTAAACACTAACCCCTAACCTTAACCATAACCCTAAACCCTAACCATAACCCTAACCCTAACCCTAGGCCTAACCCTAGCCCTAAGTCGTACCCTAACCCTAATCATAAACCTAACCCAAAGTTAAACTTAAGCCTAACCTTAGTCTATAACACTACCCTAATACACACCCTAACCCTAACTCCTAACCCTAACCCTAACGCCTAAACCTAACCTTAAGCCTAACATGAACCCTAACCCTAACCCCTAAGCCTAACCCTAACACTAACACTAAGCCTAAGCCTAAGCACAACCCTAAGCCTAACCCTAGCCCCAATCCTAACCCTAACCCTAACCCTAAACTTAGACCTAACCCTAAACGTAACCCTAAACCTAAGCCTAACCACTAACCCTAATCCTACCCTCTAACCCCTAACCCTAACGATAACCCTAACTTCTAACCCTAACCCTACCCCTAGCTGTAGCCCTAGCACGAAGTCGAACCCTAACCCTAATCCTAACCCTAACCCAACCTTAACCCTGAGCCTAATCTTAGCACTAAAAACAAACCTAATACAAACCCTAGCCCTAACCCTAACCCTAACTCTTACCCTAACCCTAAACCTAAACCTAACGCCTAACCATAAACCTAACCCTAAGCCTAACCCCTAATATTTAACCCCTAACCCTAACCATAACCCAAACCCTAGCCCTAAACCTAACCCTAACCCTAGCCCTAAATGGTGCCCTAACCCTAATGCTAACCCTAACGCAACCTTAACCCTAAGCCTAACCTTAGCCCTTAAAACTAACCTACTACATACCCTAACCCTAACTCCTAACACTAACCCTAAACTAACCCTAACCCTAAACCTAACTCTTACCCTAAACTTCGCCCTAAACCTAACCCTAACCTTTGCCCTAACCCTAACCCCTAAGCCCTAACCCTAACCATAACCCTAAACCCAAACCCTAAACCTAAGCCTAAGCCTAAGACGAACCCTAAGCCTAACCCTAAACCTAACCATAAAACTTACTCTTACCCTAACCTTAGCCTTAACCCTAACCCTAACCTTAGCCCTAACCCTAACCCCTAACCGTAAACCTAACCCTAAACCTAACCCCTAGCCCCTAACCCCTAACACTAACCATAACCCTAAACCCTAACCCTAACCCTAACCCTAAGCCTAAGCCTAAGCCTAAGCCTAACACTAACGCTAACCCTAAGCCTAACCCCTAACCCTAACCATAGCCCTAAAGAGTAGCCCTAACCCTAACCCTAGCCCTAAGTCGTACCCTAACCCTACTCCTAACCTAACCCATCCTTAACCCTATGCCTAATATGAGCCCTTAAAACTAACCTAATACAAACCCTAACACTAAGTCCTAACCTTAACCCTAACCCTAACTATTACCCTAACCCTAACTCTTACCCTAACCCTAACTCTAACCCTAGACCTAACGCTAACCCTAACCTTAGCCCTAACCCCAAACCTAATGCTAACCCTAACCTTAGCACTAACCCCAAGCCCTAACCCTAACCCTAACCTTAGCCCTAACCCCAAACCTAATGCTAACCCTAACCTTAGCACTAACCCCAAGACCTAACCCTAACCGTAACCCTAACCCTAAGCCTAACTGCCGTGATTGAGAGACGGAGACCCGGCTTGATGCAAGTCAGGATCTGCTTTATTGATTACAACAGTCATTTTTATATCTTTAGACAAACAATGAGCAGTATGTGTCTTAAGTTGATTGGTACAACAGCTAATCACCTAATACATATTACAAAAGCTGAGCTCATGATTGGTTAGCAGTTAAGCAACAAAATTCATTACAACTTCTCCTTTCTCTCGGCCCCTTCCGCGTATCCCTTGGCCACTGCATCCTGTTATTGTGCAACTGACAAGGGCTCGCTGGCCTTGTTCCTTATCAGTACAGAGACTTTTACGCTGAGTTGTTCATATCTTGTGCAACTCTCGGCTCGCAAGGTCTAGCACATCCTTCCTTATCAGTTGAAACTCACTAGGAGTCCTTTTAAGAGAGATTGAGTCACCACCGTCACCTAACCCCTAACCCCTAACCAAAACCATAACCCTAAAACCTAACCCTAACACTAACCCTAGGCCTAACCCTAGCCCTAACTCGTACCGTAACCCTAATCATAACCCTAACCCAAACGTAAACCTAAGCCTAACCTTAGCCGTTAAAAATAGACTAATACAATCCCTAACGCTAAATCCTAATCCTAACCCTAACCTATCCTAAGCCTAACCCCCAAAGACTAACCCCTAACATAACCCTAAACCCTAACCATAACCCTAACCCTAACCCTAGTCCTAAACCTAGCCCTAGGTCGTACCCTAACCCTAATCATAACCCTAACCCAACGTTAACCCTAAGCCTAACCTTAGTCCTTAAAACTAACCTAATACAAAACCTAGCCCTAATTCCTAACCCTAAAGCCTAACCCTAACCCTAACCCTAATTCCTAACCCTAACACTAACCCCTAAGCCTAACAATAACCCCTAATAGTAACACTAAGCCTAAGCCTAAACCTAAGCCTAAACCTAACCCTAGGCCTAACCCTAGCCCTAAGTCATACCCTAACCCTAACCCTAAACCTAACCTCTAACCATAACCCTAACCCTAAGCCTAACCCCTAACATTAAACCCCTAACCCTAACCATAACCCAAACCCTAACCCTAAACCTAACCCTAGTCCTAACTCGTGCCCTAACCCTCATGCTAACCCTGACGCAACCTTAACCCTAAGCCTAACCTTAGCCGTTAAAACTAACCCAAAACATACCCTAACCCTAACTCCTAACCCTAACCCTAAACTAACCCTAACCCTAAACCTAACTCTTACCCTAAACTTAGACTTAACCCTAACCCTAACCTTTGCCCTAACCCTAACCCCTAACCCCTAACCCTAACCATAACCCTAAACCCTAACCCTAACCCTAAACCTAACCCTAAGCCTAAGACTAAACCTAAGCCTAACCCTAAACCTAACCGTAACCGTAACTCTTACCCTAACCTTAGCCTTAAA
Organism: Buteo buteo; assembly: GCF_964188355.1. Classification (NCBI taxonomy): domain Eukaryota; kingdom Metazoa; phylum Chordata; class Aves; order Accipitriformes; family Accipitridae; genus Buteo; species Buteo buteo. Next base: position 34,013 of record NW_027439343.1, read on the forward strand.
CCTAAGCCTAACCTTAGCCTTAGCCCTAATCCCTAACAGTAAACCTAACCTTAAACCTAACCCCTAGCCCCTAACCCCTAACCCTAACCATAACCCTAAACCCTAACCCTAACCCTAAACTTTACCCTAAGCCTAAGACTAAACCTAAGCCTAACCCTAAACCTAACCGTAACCGTAACTCTTACCCTAACCTTAGCCTTAAACCTAAGCCTAAACTTAGCCTTAGCCCTAATCCCTAACAGTAAACCTAACCTTAAACCTAACCCCTAGCCCCTAACCCCTAACACTGACCATAACCCTAAACCCTAACCCTAACCCTAACCCTAAGCCTAACCCAAACCCTAACCCTAAGCCTAACACTAAGCCTAACACTAACGCTAACCCTAAGCCTAACCCTAACCCTAGACCTAAACCTAACCCTAAAACCTAACCCTAACCCTAGCCCTAGCCCAAACCTTAACCCTAACCCTAACCCCTAACCCCTAACCGAATCCCTAAGCCTAACCCGTAAGCCTAACCATAACCCTAAACAGTAGCCCTAACCCTAACCCTAGCCCTAAGTCGTACCCTAACCCTACTCCTAACCTAACCCATCCTTAACCCTATGCCTAACATGAGCCCTTAAAACTAACCTAATACAAACCCTAACACCAACTTCTAAACCTAACCCTAACCCTAACTCTTACCCTAACGCTAACTCTTACCCTAACCCTAAACCTAACCCTAGACCTAACGCTAACCCTAACCTTAGCCCTAACCCCAAGCCCTATCCCTAACCGTAACCCTAACCCTAAGCCTAACCCCTAACCCCTAACCCCTAAACCTAACCATAACCCTGAAACCTAAAACTAACCCTAACCCTAGGCCAAACCCTAGCCCTAAATCGTACCTTAACCCTAATCCTAACCCTAACCCAAACTTAAACCTAAGCCTGACCTTAACCCTTAAAACTAGACTAATACAAACCCTAACCCTAAATCCTAACCCTAACCTAACCCTAACCCTAACCCTAACACTTACCCTAAGCCTAACATTAACCCTAAACCAAACTCTTACCCTAAACCTAACCCTAACCCTAACCTAGCCCTAACCCTAACCCCTAACCCCTAACAGTAAACCTAACCCTAATCCTAACCCCTAAAGACTAACCCCTTATCATAACCCTAAAACCTAACCATAACCCTAACCCTAACCCTAGTCCTAAACCTAGGCCTAGGTCGTACCCCAACCCTAATAATATCCCTAACCCAAAGTTAACACTAAGCCTAACCTTAGTCCTTAAAACTAACCTAATACAAACCCTAACCCTAACTCCTAACCCTAAACCTAACGCCTAACCCTAACCCTAAGCCTAACACTAAGCCTAACCCTAACCCCTAAGCCTAATAATAACCCCTAAGAGTAACACTAAGCCTAAGCCTAAGCCTAAACCTAACAGTAACTCTAGGCCTAACCCTAGCCCTAAGTCGTACCCTAACCCTAATCATAACCCTAACCCAAAGTTAACCCTAAGCCTAACCTTAGTCCTTAATTAACCTAATACAAACCCTAACCCTAACCTTAACGCCTAACCCTAACCCTAAGCCTAACACGAACCCTAACCCTAACCCCTAAGCCTAACCCGAACCCCTAACACTAACACTAAGCCTAAGCCTAAGCATAACCCTAAGCCTAACCCTAGCCCCTATCCTAACACTAACCCTAACCCTAAACTTAACCCTAACGCTAACCCCTAACCCCTAACCCTAAACCCTAAACCTAAGCTTAACCACTAACACTAAGCCTACCCCCTAGCCCCTAACCCCTAACACTAACGATAACCCTAATTTCTAGCCCTAACCCTACCCCTAGCCTTCGCCCTAGCCCGAAGTCGAAGCCTAACCCTAACCCAACCTTAACCCTAAGCCTAATCTTAGCACTTAAAAAAACCTAAAAAAAACCCTAGCCCTAACCTAACCCTAACTCTTACCCTAACACTAACCCTAAACCTAACCCCTAACCATAACCCTAACCCTAAGCCTAACCCCTAACATTGAACCCCTAACCCTAACCATAACCCAAACCCTAACCCTAAACCTAACCCTAACCCTAGCCCTAAGTCGTGCCCTAACCCTAATGCTAACCCTAATGCAACCTTAACCCTAAACCAAACCTTAGCCCTTAAAACTAACCTAATACAAACCCTAACCCTAACTCCTAACCCTAACCCTAAACAAACCCTAACCCTAAACCTAACTCTTACCCTGAACTTAGCCCTAACCCTAACCCTAACCGATGCCCTAACCCTAACCCCTAACCCCTAACCGTAACCCTAGCCCTAAACCTAACCCCTAACCCTAACCATAACCCTAACCTTGAACCTAAGCCTAAGCCTAAGACTAACATTAAGCCTAACCCTAAACCTAACCATAACCCTAACTCTTACCCTAACCTTAGCCCTAAACCTAACCTTAGCCCTAACCCTAACCCCTAAAACCTACCCATAAACCTAACCCTAAACCTAACCCCTAGCCCCTAACCCCTAACAGTAACCATAATACAATAAGCCTAACCCTAAACCTAACCCTAAGCCTAACCCTAACCCTAAGCCTAACCCTAAGCCTAACACTAACCCTGACCCTAAGCCTAACAATAACCCTAAGCCTAGCCCTAACCCTAACCCTAAAACCTAACCCTAACCCTAACCCTAGCCCTAACCCTAACCCAAACCTTAACCCTAACCCTAACCCCTAACCATAACCGAATCCCTAATCCTAACCCCTAATCCTAACCATAACCCTAAACAGTAGCTCTCTAACCCTAACCCTAGCCCTAAGTCGTACCCTGTATTGGTTTTATGTGGCAAGGTTTTGGTAGCGGGGGGGGTTACAGGGGTGGCTTCTGTAAGAAGCTGCTGGAAGCTTCCCCTGTGTTCGAGAGAGAGCGAGCCCATACCAGTCGGCTCTGAGACGGACCCGCCGCCGGCCAAGGCCGAGCCAATCAGTGATAGTGGTAACGCCTCTGTGATAACATTTTTAAGAAGGAAAAAAGTTGGGAGAGTGAGAAACAGCCGCGGGAGAGAGGAGTGAGAACATGTAAGAGAAACAAGCCTGCGGACACCAAGGTCAGTGAAGAAGGAGGGGGAGGAGATGCTCCAGGCACCGGAGCGGAGATTCCCCTGCAGCCCGTGGTGAAGACCCTGGTGAGGCAGGCTGTCCCCCTGCAGTCCAGGGAGGTCCACGGTGGAGCAGATCTCCACCTGCAGCCCGTGGAGGACCCCACGCCGGAGCAGGTGGGTTCCCGAAGGAGGCTGTGACCCCGTGGGAACCCCGCGCTGGAGCAGGTTCCTGCCAGGACCTGCGGATCTGCGGAGAGAGGAGCCCGTGGAGCAGGTTTTCTGGCAGGACTTGTGACCCCGTGGGGGACCCGCGCTGGAGCAGTCTGCTCCTGAAGGACTGCACACCGTGGAAAGGACCCATGCTGGAGCAGTTCGTGAAGAACTGCAGCCCGTGGGAATGGCCCACGTTGGAGAAGTTCGTGGAGGACTGACCCCGTGGGTGGGACCCCACGCTGGAGCGGGGGAAGAGTGTGATCAGCCCTCACCCTGAGGAGGTGAAGCGGCAGAAAATAACGTGTGATGACCGTAAACCCCATCCCTGTCCCCCTTGTGCCGCTGGGGGGGTTTGGTGGAGAAATCCGGGAGTGAAGTTGTGCCCGGGAAGAAGGGAGGGGTGGTGGGAAGGTGTTCTGAGATTTCGTTTTATTTCTCATTACCTTACTCTGGCTGATTTGTAATAAATTGAGTTAATTTTCCCTAAGCTGAGTCTGTTTTGCCCGTGACGGTAATTAGTGAATGATCTCTCCTGTCCTTATCTCGACCCGCAAGTTTTTGTTATATTTTACTCTCCCCTGTCCAGTTGAGGATGGGGGAGTGATAGAACGGCTCTGGTGGGCACCTGGCGTTTAGCCAGGGTCAACCCATCACATACCCTAACCCTAATCCTAACCTAACCCATCCTTAACCCTATGCCTAACATGAGCCCTTAAAACTAACCTAATACAAACCCTAACACTAACTCATAACGATAAACCTAACACTAACTCTTACCCTAACACTAACTCTTACCCTAACACTAACTCTTACCCTAAACCGAACCCTAACTCTTACCCTAACCCTAACTCTTACCCTAACCTGAACCCTAACCCTAGACGAAACGCTAACCCTAACCTTAGCCCTAACACAAACCCCTAACCCTAACCCTAGCCCTAAGTTGTACCTTAACCCTAATCCTAACCCTAACCCAAACTTATACATAACCCTAACCTTAGCACTTAAAACTAGACTAATACAAACCCTAACCCTAAATCCAAACCCTAACACTAACCTAACCATAACCATAACTCTTACCCTAAGCCTAACATTAACCCTAACCCTAACTCTTACCCTAACCCTAACGCTAACCTTAGTCCTAAAGATAAACCCTAACACCTAACAGTAAACCTAACCCTAAGCCCAACCCCTAAACAGTAACCCCTAACCCTAACCATAACCCTAAACCCTAACCATAACCCTAACCCTAACCCTAGCCCTAAACCTAGCCCTAAGTCGTACGCTAACCCTAATCACAACCCTAACCCAAAGTTAACCCTAAGCCTAACCTTAGTCCTTAAAACTAACCTAATACAAACCCTAACCCTAACTCCTAACCCTAACCCTAACGCCTAACACTAACCCTAAGCCTAACACTAACCCTAACCCTAAACCCTATGCCTAACAGTAAACCCTAAGAGTAAAACTAAGCCTAAGTCTAAGCCTAACCCTAACCCTAACCCTAGGCCTAACCCTAGCCCTAAGTCGCACCCTAACCATAATCATAAACCTAAACCAAAGTTAACCCTAAGCCTAACCTTAGTCCTTAAATTAACCTAATACAAACCCTAACCCTAACTCCTAACCCTAACCCTAAGGCCTAACCCTAACCCTAAGCCTAACACGAACCCTAACCCTAACCCTAAGCCTAAACCTAACTCCTAACCATAACCCTAACCCCTAACATTGAACCCCTAACCCTAACCATAACCCAAACCCTAACCCTAAACCTAACCCTAACCCTAGCCCTAAGTCGTGCCCTAACCCTAATGCTAACCCTAAAGCAACATTAACCCTAAGCCTAACCTTAGCCCTTAAAACTAACCTACTACATACCCTAACCGTAACTCCTAACCCTAACCCTAAACTAACCCTAAACCTAAACCTACCGCTTAACCTAAACTTAGCCCTACCCTAACCCTAACCTTTGCCCTAACCCTAACCGTAACCCTAGCCCTAAACCTAACCCCTAACCACTAACCCTAACCATAACCCTAAAACGTAACCCTAACCTTAAACCTAACCTAAGCCTAAACCTAACCCTAAGCCTAACCCTAAACCTAACCGTAACCCTAACTCTTACCCTAGTCTTACCCTTATACCTACCCTAACGTTAGCCCTAGCCCTTTACCCCAACCGTAAACCTAACCCTAAACCTAAGCCCTAGCCATTAACCCCTAACAATAACCATAACCCTAAACCCTAACCCTAACGCTAACCCTAACCCTAACCCTAAACCTAAGCCTAAGCCTAAGCCTAACACTAACGCTAATCCTAAGCCTAACCCTTACCCTAAGCCTAGCCCTAAACCTAACCCTAAAACCTAACCCTAAACATAAACCTAGCCCAAACCTTAACCCTAACACTAACCCCTAACCCCTAACCGTAACCAAATCCTTAAGCCTAACCCCTAACCTTAACCATAACCCTAAAGAATAGCCCTAAACCTAACCCTAGCCCTAAGTCGTACCCTAACCCTAATCCTAACCTAACCCATCCTTAACCCTAGGACGAACATGAGCCCTTTAAAACTAACCTAATACAAACCCTAACACTAACTCCTAACCCTAACCCTAACCCTAACTCTTACCCTAACCCTAACCCTAAGCCTAAACCTAACGTTAACCCAAACCTTAGCCCTAACCCCAAGCCCTATCCCTAACCGTAACCCTAACCCTAAGCCTAACCCTAAGCCTAACCCTAAAATCTAACCCTAACCCTAACCCTAGCCCTAATCCTAACCCTAACCCAAACCTTAACCCTAACCCCTAACCATAACCGAATCCCTAATCCTAACCCCTAATCCTAACCATAACCCTAAACAGTAGCCCTAACCCTAACCCTAGCCCTAAGTCGTACCCTAAGCCTAATCCTAACCTAATCCATCCTTAACCCTATGCCTAACATGCGCCCTTAAAACTAACCTAATACAAGCCCTAACACTAACTCCTAACCCTAACCCTAACTCTTACCCTAACCCTAACTCTTACCCTAACCTTAACCCTAACCCTAGACCTAATGCTAACCCTAACCTTAGCCCTAACCCCAACCCCTAACCCTAACCGTAAACATAACCCCTAAGCCCTGACCCCTAACCGTAACCATAACCCTAAAACCTAAACCTAATCCTAACCCTAGGGATAACCCTAGCCCTAAGTCGTACCTTAACCCTAATCCTAACCCTAACCCAAACTTAAACCTAAGCCTAACCTTAGCCCTTAAAACTAGACTAATACAAACCCTAACCCTAACGCCTAAACCTAACCCTAAGCCTAACACGAACCCTAAACCCTAAGCCCTAAGCCTAACCCTAACCCCTAACACTAACACTACGCCTAAGCCTAAGCATAACCCTAAGCCTAACCCTAGCCCCAATCCTAACCCTAACCCTAACCTTAGACCTAACCCTAACCCCTAACCGTAACCTTAACGATAACCCTAAATTCTAACCCTAACCCTACCCCTAGCCTTATCCCTAGCCGGAAGTCGAATCCTAACCCTAATCCTAAACCAACCTTATATCTAAGACTAATGTTAGCACTAAAAACAAACCTAATACAAACCCTAGCCCTAACCCTAACCCTAACTCTTACCCTAACCCTAAACCTAAACCTAACGTCTAACCATAACCCTAACCCTAAGCCTAACCCCTAACATTTAACCCCTAACCCTAACCATAACCCAAACCCTAACCCTAAAACTAAACCTAACCCTAGCCCTAAGTCGTGCCCTAACCCTAATGCTAACCCTAAGGCAACCTTAACCCTAAGCCTAACCTTAGCCCTTAAAACTAACCTACTACATACCCTAACCCTAACTCCTAACACTAACCCTAAACTAACCCTAAACCTAAACTTAACTCTTACCATAAACTTAGCCCTAACCCTAACCCAAACCTTTGCCCTAACCCTAACACCTAACACCTAACCCTAACCATAACCCTAAACCCTAACCCTAACCCTAAACCTAAGCTTAAGCCTAAGACTAACCCTAAGCCTAACGCTAAACCTAACCTTAAACCTAACTCTTAGCCTAACCTTAGCCTTAATCCTAACCCTAACCTTAGCCCTAAACCTAACCCCTAACCGTAAAACTAACCCTAAACCTAAACCCTAGCCCCTAACCCCTAACACTAACCCTAACCCTAAACCCTAACCCTAACCCTAACCCTAAACCTAAGCCTAACCCTAAGCCTAACCCTAATCCTAACACTAACGCTAACCCTAAGCCTAACCCTAACCCTAAGCCTAGCCCTAAACCTAACCCTAAAACTTAACCCTAACACTAACCTTAACCCTAAACCTAACCCCTAACCCCTAACCGTAACCGAATCCCTAAGCCTAACCCCTAACCCTAATTCATAACCCTAAACAGTAGCCCTAACCCTAACCCAAGCCCTAAGTCGTACCCTAAGCCTAATCCTAACCTAACCCATCATTAACCCTAGGCCTAACACGAGCCCTTAAAACTAACCTAATACAAACCCTAACCCTAACTCTTACCCTAACCCTAACGCTAACCCTAGACCTAACGCTAACCCTAATCTTAGCCCTAACCCCAACCCCTAACCCTAACCGTAACCCTAACCCTAAGCCTAACCCCGAACCCCTAACCCCTAACCCTAACCATAACCCTAAAATCTAACGCTAACCCTAACCCTAGGCCTAACCCTAGCCCTAAGCCGTACCTTAACCCTAATCCTAACCCTAACCCAAACTTAAACCTAAGCCTAACCTTAGCCCTTAAGACTAGACTAATACAAACCCTAACCCTAACACTAACCTAACCCTAACCCTAACCCTAACCCTAACTCTTACCCTAACCCTAACGCTAACCCTGATATTAGCCCTATCTCTAACCCCTAAACCCTAACAGTAAACCTAACCCTAAGACTAACCCCTAAACACTAACCCCTAACCTTAACCATAACCCTAAACCCTAACCATAACCCTAACCCTAACCCTAGGCCTAACCCTAGCCCTAAGTCGTACCCTAACCCTAATCATAACCCTAACCCAAAGTTAACCCTAAGCCTAACCTTAGTCCTTAAAACTAACCTAATACAAACCCTAACCCTAACTCCTAACCCTAACCCTAACGCCTAACCCTAACCTTAAGCCTAACATGAACCCTAACCCTAACCCCTAAGCCTAACCCTAACCCCTAACACTAACACTAAGCCTAAGCCTAAGCATAACCCTAAGCCTAACCCTAGCCCCAATCCTAACACTAACCCTAACCCTAAACTTAGACCTAACCCTAAACGTAACCCTAAACCTAAGCCTAACCACTAACCCTAATCCTACCCTCTAACCCCTAACCCTAACGATAACCCTAACTTCTAACCCTAACCCTACCCCTAGCTGTAGCCCTAGCACGAAGTCGAACCCTAACCCTAATCCTAACCCTAACCCAACCTTAACCCTGAGCCTAATCTTAGCACTAAAAACAAACCTAATACAAACCCTAGCCCTAACCCTAACCCTAACTCTTACCCTAACCCTAAACCTAAACCTAACGCCTAACCATAAACCTAACCCTAAGCCTAACCCCTAATATTTAACCCCTAACCCTAACCATAACCCAAACCCTAACCCTAAACCTAACCCTAACCCTAGCCCTAAATGGTGCCCTAACCCTAATGCTAACCCTAACGCAACCTTAGCCCTAAGCCTAACCTTAGCCCTTAAAACTAACCTACTACATACCCTAACCCTAACTCCTAACACTAACCCTAAACTAACCCTAACCCTAAACCTAACTCTTACCCTAAACTTCGCCCTAAACCTAACCCTAACCTTTGCCTTAACCCTAACCCCTAACCCCTAACCCTAACCATAACCCTAAACCCAAACCCTAACCCTAAAACTAAGCCTAAGCCTAAGACTAACCCTAAGCCTAACCCTAAACCTAACCATAAAACTTACTCTTACCCTAACCTTAGCCTTAACCCTAACCCTAACCTTAGCCCTAACCCTAACCCCTAACCCCTAACCGTAAACCTAACCCTAAACCTAACCCCTAGCCCCTAACCCCTAACACTAACCATAACCCTAAACCCTAACCCTAACCCTAACCCTAAGCCTAAGCCTAAGCCTAAGCCTAACACTAACGCTAACCCTAAGCCTAACCCCTAACCCTAACCATAACCCTAAACAGTAGCCCTAACCCTAACCCTAGCCCTAAGTCGTACCCTAACTCTACTCCTAACCTAACCCATCCTTAACCCTATGCCTAATATGAGCCCTTAAAACTAACCTAATACAAACCCTAACACTAAGTCCTAACCTTAACCCTAACCCTAACTATTACCCTAACCCTAACTCTTACCCTAACCCTAACTCTAACCCTAGACCTAACGCTAACCCTAACCTTAGCCCTAACCCCAAACCTAATGCTAACCCTAACCTTAGCACTAACCCCAAGCCCTAACCCTAACCATAACCCTAACCCTAAGCCTAACTGCCGTGATTGAGAGACGGAGACCCGGCTTGATGCAAGTCAGGATCTGCTTTATTGATTACAACAGTCATTTTTATATCTTTAGACAAACAATGAGCAGTATGTGTCTTAAGTTGATTGGTACAACAGCTAATCACCTAATACATATTACAAAAGCTGAGCTCATGATTGGTTAGCAGTTAAGCAACAAAATTCATTACAACTTCTCCTTTCTCTCGGCCCCTTCCGCGTATCCCTTGGCCACTGCATCCTGTTATTGTGCAACTGACAAGGGCTCGCTGGCCTTGTTCCTTATCAGTACAGAGACTTTTACGCTGAGTTGTTCATATCTTGTGCAACTCTCGGCTCGCAAGGTCTAGCACATCCTTCCTTATCAGTTGAAACTCACTAGGAGTCCTTTTAAAAAAGATTGAGTCACCACCGTCACCTAACACCTAACCCCTAACCAAAACCATAACCCTAAAACCTAACCCTAACACTAACCCTAGGCCTAACCCTAGCCCTAAGTCGTACCTTAACCCTAATCCTAACCCTAACCCAAACTTGAACCTAAGCCTAACCTTAGCCGTTAAAACTAGACTAATACAATCCCTAACCCTAAATCCTAACCCTAACCCTAACCTAACCCTAAGCCTAACCCCTAAAGACTAACCCCTAACATAACCCTAAACCCTAACCATAACCCTAACCCTAACCCTAGTCCTAAACCTAGCCCTAGGTCGTACCCTAACCCTAATCATAACCCTAACCCAACGTTAGCCCTAAGCCTAACCTTAGTCCTTAAAACTAACCTAATACAAAACCTAGCCCTAATTCCTAACCCTAAAGCCTAACCCTAACCCTAACCCTAATTCCTAACCCTAACACTAACCCCTAAGCCTAACAATAACCCCTAAGAGTAACACTAAGATAAAGCCTAAGCCTAAGCCTAAACCTAACCCTAGGCCTAACCCTAGCCCTAAGTCATACCCTAACCCTAACCCTAAACCTAACCCCTAACCATAACCCTAACCTTAAGCCTAACCCCTAACATTGAACCCCTAACCCGAACCATAACCCAAACCCAAACCCTAACCCTAAACCTAACCCTAGTCCTAAGTCGTGCCCTAACCCTCATGCTAACCCTGATGCAACCTTAACCCTAAGCCTAACCTTAGCCCTTAAAACTAACCCAAAACGTACACTAACCCTGACTCCTAACCCTAACCCTAAACTAACCCTAACCCTAAACCTAACTCTTACCCTAAACTTAGCCTTAAACCTAACCCTAACCTTTGCCCTAACCCCAAACCCCTAACCGTAACCCTAGCCCTAAACCTAACCTCTAACACCTAACCCTAACCATAAACCTAAACCATAACCCTAACCTTAAACCTAAGCCTAAGCCTAAGACTAACCCTAAGCCTAACCCTAAACCAAACCGTAACCCTAACTCTTACCCTAACCTTAGCCTTAAACCTAACCCTAACCTTAGCCCTAGCCCTAACCCCTAACAGTAAACCTAACCCTAAACCTAACCCCTAGCCCCTAACCCCAAACACTAACCATACCCCTAAACCCTAACCCTAACCCTAACCCTAAGCCTAACACTAACGCTAACCCGAAGCCTATCCCTAACCCTAAGCCTAGCCCTAAACCTAATCCTTAAACCTAACCCTAACCCTAAACCTAAACCCTAACCGTAAACCTAACCCTAAGCCTAACCCGTAACATTGAACCCCTAACCCTAACCACAACCCAAACCCTAACCCTAAACCTAAACCTAACCCTAGCCCTAAGTCGTGCCCTAACCCGCATGCTAAACCTAATGCAATCTTAAATATAAACCTAAACTTAGGCCTTAAAACTAACCTACTACATACCCTAACACTAACTCCTGACCCTAACCCTAAACTAACCCTAACCCTAAATCTAACTCTTACCCTAAACTTAGCCCTAACACTAACCCTAACCATTGCCCTAACCCTAACCCCTAACCCCTAACCCTAACCATAACCCTAAACCCTAACCCTAACCCTAAACCTAACCCTAAGCCTAAGACAAACCCTAAGCCTAACCCTAAACCTAACCGTAACCCTAACTCTTACCCTAACCTTAGCCTTAAACCTAACCCTAACCTTAGCCTTAGCCCTAACCCCTAACAGTAAACCTAACCCTAAACCTAATCCCTAGCCCCTAACCCCTAACACTAAACCATAACTCTAAACACTAACCCTAACCCTAACCCTAAGCCTAACCCTAACCATAAGCCTAACGCTAAGCCTAACACTAACGCTAACCCTAATCCTATCCCTAACCCTAACCCTAGCCCTAAACATAACCCTAAAACCTAACCCTAAACCTAACCCTAGCTCTAACCCAAACCTTAACCCTAACCCTAACCCCTAAGCCCTAACCGTAACCGAATCCCTAAGCCTAACCCGTAAGCCTAACCATAACCCTAAACAGTAGCCCTAACCCGAACCCTAGCCCTAAGTCGTACCCTAACCCTACTCCTAACCTAACCCATCCTTAACCCTATGCCTAACATGAGCCCTTAAAACTAACCTAATACAAACCCTAACACTAACTTCTAAATCTAACCCTAACCCTAACACTTACCCTAACCCTAACTCTTACCCTAACCCTAAACCTAACCCTAGACCTAATGCTAACCCTAACCTTAGCCCTAACCCCAAGCCCTATCCCTAACCGTAACCCTAACCCTAAGCCTAACCCCTAACCCCTAACCCCTAAACCTAACCATAACCCTGAAACCTAACCCTAACCCTATCCCTAGGCCTAACCCTAGCCCTAAGTCGTACCTTAACCCTAATCCTAACCCTAACCCAAACGTAAACCTAAGCCTGACCTTAACCCTTAAAACTAGACTAATACAAACCCTAAGCCTAAATCCTAACCGTAACCTAACCCTAGCCCTAACGTTAGCCCTAACCCTAAACCCTAACCCCTAACAGTAAACCTAACCATAAGCCTAACCCCTAAAGACTAACCCCTAACATAACCCTAAAACCTAACCATAACCCTAACCTAACCCTAGTCCTAAACCTAGGCCTAGGTCGTACCCCAACCCTAATCATAACCCTAACCCAAAGTTAACACTAAGCCTAACATTAGTCCTTAAAACTAACCTAATACAAACCCTAACCCTAACCCTAACACCTAACTCTAACCCTAAGACTAACACTAACCTTAACCCTAAACCCTAAGCCTAACAATAACCCCTAAGAGTAACACTAAGCCTAAGCCTAAACCTAAGCCTAACCCTAACCCTAACCCTAGGCCTAAGCCTAGCCCTAACTCGTACCGTAACCCTAATCCTAACCCTTATCGAAACTTAAACCTAACCCTAACTTTAGCCCTTAAAACTGGACTAATACAAACCCTAAACCTAAATCCTAACCCTAACCCTAACCTAACCCTAACCCTAACTCTTACCCTAAGCCTAACATTAACCCTAACCCTAACTCTTACCCTAACCCTAACTCTAACCCTAACCCTAACCTTAGCCCTAACCCTAACCCCTATCAATAAACCTAACCCTAAGCCCAACCCCTAAACACTAACCCCTAACTCTAACCATAACCCTAAACCCTAACCATAACCCTAACCCTAACCCTAGCCCTAAACCTAGCCCTAAGTCGTACCCTAACCCTAATCATAAAACTAACCCAATATTAACAGTAAGCCTAACCTTAGTCCTTAAAACTAACCTAATACAAACCCTAACCCTAACTCGTAACCCTAAACCTAACGCCTAACCCTAACCCTAAGCCTAACACTGAGCCTAACCCTAACCCCTAAGCCTAACAATAACCCCAAAGAGTAACACTAAGCCTAAGCCTAAGCCTAACCCTAACCCTAACCCTAGGCCTAACCCTAGCCCTAATCGTACCCTAACCCTAATCATAACCCTAACCCAAAGTTAACCCTAAGCCTAACCTTAGTCATTAATTAACCTAATACAAACCCTAACCCTAACTCCTAACCCTAACCCTAACGCCTAACCCTAACCCTAAGCCTAACACGAACCCTAACCCCATCCCCTTAGCCTAACCCGAACCCCTAACACTAACACTAAGCCTAAGCCTAAGCATAACCCTAAGCCTAACCCTAGCCCCTATCCTAACCCTAACCCTAACCCTAAACTTAACCCTAACGCTAACCCCAAACCCCTAACCCTAAACCCTAAACCTAAGCTTAACCACTAACACTAAGCCTACCCCCTAGCCCCTAACCCCTAACACTAACGATAACCCTAATTTCTAGCCCTAACCCTACCCCTAGCCTTCGCCCTAGCCCGAAGTCGAAGCCTAACCCTAACCCAACCTTAACCCTAAGCCTAATCTTAGCACTTAAAAAAACCTAATAAATACCCTAGCCCTAACCTAACCCTAACTCTTACCCTAACACTAACCCTAAACCTAACCCCTAACCATAACCCTAACCCTAAGCCTAAACCCTAACATTGAACCCCTAACCCTAACCATTACCCAAACCCTAACCCTAAACCTAACCCTAACCCTAGCCCTAAGTCGTGCCCTAACCCTAATGCTAACCCTAATGCAACCTTAACCCTAAACCAAACCTTAGCCCGTAAAACTAACCTACTACAAACCCTAACCCTAACTCCTAACCCTAACACTAAACAAACCCTAACCCTAAACCTAACTCTTACCCTGAACTTAGCCCTAACCCTAAACCTTACCTTTGCCCTAACCCTAACCCCTAACCCCTAACCGTAACCCTAGCCCTAAACCTAACCCCTAACCCTAACCATAACCCTAACCTTGAACCTAAGCCTAAGCCTAAGACTAACATTAAGCCTAACCCTAAACCTAACCGTAACCCTAACTCTTACCCTAACCTTAGCCCTAAACCTAACCCTAACCTTAGCCCTAACCCTAACCCCTAAAACCTACCCATAAACCTAACCCTAAACCTAACCCCTAGCCCCTAACCCCTAACAGTAACCATAATACAATAAGCCTAACCCTAAACCTAACCCTAAGCCTAACCCTAACCCTAAGCCTAACCCTAAGCCTAACACTAACCCAGACCCTAAGCCTAACAATAACCCTAAGCCTAGCCCTAACCCTAACCCTAAAATCTAACCCTAACCCTAACCCTAGCCCTAACCCTAACCCAAACCTTAACCCTAACCCTAACCCCTAACCATAACCGAATCCCTAATCCTAACCCCTAATCCTAACCATAACCCTAAACAGTAGCTCTCTAACCCTAACCCTAGCCGTAAGTCGTACCCTACCCTAATCCTAACCTAACCCATCCTAAACCCTATGCCTAACATGAGCCCTTAAAACTAACCTAATACAAACCCTAACACTAACTCATAACGATAAAACTAACACTAACTCTTACGCTAACACCAACTCTTACCCTAACCCTAACCCTAACTCTTACCCTAACCCTAACTCTTACCCTAACCCTAACCCTAACCCTAGACCAAATGCTAACCCTAACATTAGCCCTAACACAAACCCCAAACCCTAACCGTAACCCTAAAAACTAACCCTAACCGTAACCCTAGGCCTAACCCTAGCCCTAAGTCGTACCTTAACCCTAATCCTAACCCTAACCCAAACTTATACATAACCCTAACCTTAGCACTTAAAACTAGACTAATACAAACCCTAATCCTAAATCCAAACCCTAACCCTAACCTAACCATAACCATAAATCTTACCCTAAGCCTAACATTAACCCTAACCCTAACGCTTACCCTAACCCTAATGCTAACCTTAGACCTAAACCTAACCCCTAACAGTAAACCTAACCCTAAGCCCAACCCCTAAACACTAACCCCTAACCCTAATCGTAACCCTAAACCCTAACCATAACCCTAACCCTAACCCTGGCCTTAAACCTAGCCCTAAGTCGTATGCTAACCCTAATCACAACCCTAACCCAAAGTTAACCCTAAGCCTAACCTTAGTCCTTAAAACTAACCTAATACAAACCCTAACCCTAACCCTAACCTAACCCTAACCCTAACTCTTACCCTAACCCTAACCCTAAACCCTAAGCCTAACAGTAAACCCTAAGAGTAACACTAAGCCTAAGCCTAAGCCTAAGCCTAACCCTAACCCTAGGCCTAAACCTAGCCCTAAGTCGTACCCTAACCATAATCATAACCCTAACCCAAAGTTAACCCTAAGCCTAACCTTAGTCCTTAAATTAACCTAATACAAAACCTAACCCTAACTCCTAACCCTAACCCTAAGGCCTAACCCTAACCCTAAGCCTAACACGAACACTAATCCTAACCCAAAAACCTAACAGTAACACTAAGCCTAAGCCTAAACATAACCCTAACCCTAACCCTAGCCCCAATCCTAACCCTAACCTTAGCCCTAACCCTAACCCCTAACCCCTAACCGTAACCCTAATCCTAAGCCTAACCACTAACCCTAAGCCTACCCCCTAACCCCTAACCCCTAACCCTAACGATAAACCTAAATTCTAACCCTAACCCTACCCCTAGCCGTAGCCCTAGCCCGAAGTCGAACCCTAACCCTAATCCTAACCCTAACCCAACCTTAACCCTAAGCCTAAACTTAGCACTGAAAACAAACCTAATACAAACCCTAGCCCTAACCCTAACCCTAAAAGTTACCCGAACTCTAACCCTAAACCTAACCACTAACCGTGACCCTAGCCCTAAACCTAACCCCTAAACCCTAACCCTAACCATAACCCTAAACCCTAACCCTAAGCCTGACCCTAAGCCTAACCCTAAGCCTAACACTAACGCTAACCCTAAGCCTAACCCTAACCCTAAGCCTAGCCCTAAACCTAACCCTAAAACCTAACCCTAAACCTAGCCCTAACCCTAACCCAAACCTTAACCCTAACCCCTAACCCCTAACCATAACCGAATCCCTAAGCCTAACCCCTAACCCTAACCGTAACTCTAAACAGTAGCCCTAAGTCTAACCCTACCCCTAAGTCGTACCCTAACCCTAATCCTAACCTAACCAATCCTTAACCCTATGCCTTACATGAGCCCTTAAACTTAACTAATACAAAACCTAACACTAACCCCTAACCCTAACCCTAACCCTAACTCTTATCCTAACCCTAACTCTTACCCTAACCCTAACCCTAGACCTAAAGCTAACACTAACCTTAGCCCTAACCCCAACCCCTAACCCCTAACAGTAACCCTAACCGTATGCCTAACCCCTAACCCCTAACCCTAACATTAACCCTAAGCCCTAACCCTGACCCTAACTCTTACCCTAAGCCTAACATTAACCCTAACCCTAACTCTTACCCTAACCCTAACATTAACCCTAACCCTAACTCTTACCCTAACCCTAACCCTAAGCCTAACCTTAGCCCTAACCCTAACCTCTAACCCCTAACAGTAAACCCAACCCTAAGCCTAACCCCTAAACACTAACCCGTAACATAACCCTAAACCCTAACTATAACCCTAACCCTAACACTTGTCCTAAACCTATCCCTAGGTCATACCCTAACCCTAATCATAACCCTAACCCAAAGTTAACACTAAGCCTAACCTTAGTCCTTAAAACTAACCTAATACAAACCCTAACCCTAACCCTAACGCCTAACCCTAACCGTAACCTAACACTAACCCTCACCCTAACCCCTATGCCTAACAATAACCCCTAACACTAACACTAAGCCTAAGCCTAAGCCTAACCCTAATCCTAACCCTAGGCCTAACCCTAGCCCTAACTCGTACCTTAACCCTAATCCTAACACTAACCCAAACTTAAACCTAAGCCTAACCTTATACCTTAAAACTAGACTAATACAAACCCTAACACTAAATCCTAACCCAAGTCCTAAACCTAGCCCTAGGTCGTACCCTAACCCTAATCATAACCCTAACCCAAAGTTAACCCTAAGCCTAACCTATGTCCTTAAAACTAACCTAATACAAACCCTAAAACTAACTCCTTACCCTAAACCTAACGCCTAACCCTAACCCTAAGCCTAACACTAACCCTAACCCTTACCCCTAACCCTAACAATAACCCCTAAGAGTAACACAAAGCCTTAGCCTAAGCCTAACCATAACTGTAGGCCTAGGCCTAACACTACCCAAAGACGTACCCTAACCCTAACCCTAAACCTAACCCCTAACCATAACCCTAACCCTAAGCCTAACCCCTAACATTGAACCCCTAACCCTAACCATAACCCAACCCTGAACCCTAAACCTAACCCTAACCCTAGCCCTAAGTCGTGCCCTAACCCTAATCATAACCCTAACGCATCCTTAACCCTAAGCCTAACCTTAGCCCGTAAAACTAACCTACTACATACCCTAACCCTAACTCCTAACCCTAACCCCAAACTAACCCTAACCCTAAACCTAACTCTTACCCTAAACTTACCCCTTACCCTAACCCTAACCTTTGCCCTAACCCTAACCCCTAACCCCTAACCCCTACCATAACCCTAAACCCTAAGCCTAACCCTAAACCAAACCTTAAACCTAACTCTTACCATAACCTTAGCCCTAACCCTAAGCCCTAACCCCTAACCGTAAACCTAACCCTAAACCTAACCCCTAGCTAATAACACCTAACACTAACCATAACCCTAAACCCTAACCCTAACCCTAAAACTAACCCTAAGCCTAACCCTAACCCTAATCGTAAACCTAAGCCTAACGCTAACCGTAAGCCTAAGCCTAACCCTAAGCCTAGCCTTAAACCTAACCGTAAAACCTAACCCTAACCATAACCCTAGCCCTAACCCAAACCTTAACCCTAACCCTAACCCCTAAACCCTAACCGTAACCGAATCCCTAAGCCTAACCCCTAACCCTAACCATAACCTAAACAGTAGCCCTAACTCTAACCCTAGCCCTAAGTCGTACCTTAACCCTAATCCTAACCCTAACCCAAACTTTAACCTAAGCCTAACCTTAGCCCTTAAAACTAGACTAATACAAACCCTAACCCTAAATCCTAACCCTAACCCTAACCTAAACTTAACCCTAACCATAAATCTTACCCTAGGCCTCACTTTAAACCAAACCCTAACCCTTAACCTAACCCTAACCCTAACCCTAACCTTAGCCCTAACCCTAACCCCTAAACCCTAACAGTAAACCTAACCCTAAGCCTAACCCCTAAACACTAACACCTAACAATAAACATAACACTAAACCCTAACCAAAACCGTAACCCTAACCCTAGCAGTTAAACCTACCCCTAAGTCGTACCCTAACCCTAATCATAACCCTAAACCAAAGTAACCCTAAGCCTATCTTAGTCCTTAAAACTAACCTAATACAAAACCTAACCCTAACTCCTAACCCTAACGCCTAACACTAACACTAAGCCTAACACGAACCCTAAGCCTAACCCCTAAGCCTAACAATAACCCCTAAGAGTAACACTAAGCCTAAGCCTAAGCATAACCCTAACCCTAACCCTAGACCTAACGCTAACCCTAATCTTAGACGAAACCCCAACCCCTAACCCAAACCGTAACCCTAACTCATAGCCTAAACCCTAACCTATAACCCTAACCATAACCCTAAAACCTAACCCTAACCCTAACCCTAGCCCTAAACCTAGCCCTAAGTCGTACCCTAACCCTAATCATATCCCTAACACAAAGTTAACCCTAAGACTAACCTTAGTCCTTAAAATTTACCTAATACAAACCCTAACCCTAACGCCTAACCCTAACACCTAAGCCTAACAATAAACCCTAAGAGTAACACTAAGCCTAAGCCTAAGCCTAACCCTAAGCCTAACCCTAGACCCAATCCTAACCCTAACCCTAACCCTAACCTTAGCCTTAACCCTGACCCTTAACCCCTAACCGTAACCCTAAACCTAAGTCTAACCACTAACCCTAAGCCTACCCCCTAACCCCTAACCCCTAACACTAACGATAACCCTCAATTCTAACCCTAACCCTACCCCTAGACGTAGCTCTAGCCCTAAGTCGAACCCTAACCCTAACCCTAACCCAACCTTAACTCTAAGCCTAATATTAGCACTAAAACCAAACCTAATACAAACCCTAGCCCTAACCCTAACCCTAACTCTTACCCAAAACCTAACCCTAAACCTAACCCCTAACCATAACCCTAACCCTAAGCCTAACCCCTAACATTTAATCCCTAACCCTAACCATAACCCAAACCCTAACCTTAAACCTAACCCTAACCCTAGCCCTAAGTCGTGCCCTAACCCTAATGCTAACCCTAATGCAACCTTAACCCTAAGCCTAACCTTAGCCCTTAAAACTAACCTACTACACACCCTAACCCTAACTCCTAACCCTAACCCCAAACTAACCCTAACCCTAAACCTAACTCTTACCCTAAACTTACCCCTTACCCTAACCCTAACCTTTGCCCTAACCCTAACCCCTAACCAATAACCCCTACCATAACCCTAAACCCTAAGCCTAACCCTAAACCAAACCTTAAACCTAACTCTTACCATAACCTTAGCCCTAACCCTAAGCCCTAACCCCTAACCGTAAACCTAACCCTAAACCTAACCCCTAGCTAATAACACCTAACACTAACCATAACCCTAAACCCTAACCCTAACCCTAAAACTAACCCTAAGCCTAACCCTAACCCTAATCGTAACCCTAAGCCTAACGCTAACCGTAAGCCTAAGCCTAACCCTAAGCCTAGCCTTAAACCTAACCGTAAAACCTAACCCTAACCATAACCCTAGCCCTAACCCAAACCTTAACCCTAACCCTAACCCCTAAACCCTAACCGTAACCGAATCCCTAAGCCTAACCCCTAACCCTAACCATAACCTAAACAGTAGCCCTAACTCTAACCCTAGCCCTAAGTCGTACCTTAACCCTAATCCTAACCCTAACCCAAACTTTAACCTAAGCCTAACCTTAGCCCTTAAAACTAGACTAATACAAACCCTAACCCTAAATCCTAACCCTAACCCTAACCTAAACCTAACCCTAACCATAAATCTTACCCTAGGCCTCACTTTAAACCAAACCCTAACCCTTAACCTAACCCTAACCCTAACCCTAACCTTAGCCCTAACCCTAACCCCTAAACCCTAACAGTAAACCTAACCCTAAGCCTAACCCCTAAACACTAACACCTAACAATAAACATAACACTAAACCCTAACCAAAACCGTAACCCTAACCCTAGCAGTTAAACCTACCCCTAAGTCGTACCCTAACCCTAATCATAACCCTAACCCAAAGTAACCCTAAGCCTATCTTAGTCCTTAAAACTAACCTAATACAAACCCTAACCCTAACTCCTAACCCTAACGCCTAACACTAACCCTAAGCCTAACACGAACCCTAAGCCTAACCCCTAAGCCTAACAATAACCCCTAAGAGTAACACTAAGCCTAAGCCTAAGCATAACCCTAACCCTAACCCTAACCCTAACCCTAGACCTAACGCTAACCCTAATCTTAGACGAAACCCCAACCCCTAACCCAAACCGTAACCCTAACTCATAGCCTAAACCCTAACCTATAACCCTAACCATAACCCTAACCCTAACCCTAGCCCTAAACCTAGCCCAGGTCGTACCCTAACCCTAATCATAACCCTAACCCAAAGTTAACCCTAAGCCTAACCTTAGTCCTTAAAACTAACCTAATACAAACCCTAACCCTAACTCCTAACCCTAACATTAATGCCTAACCCTAACCCTAACACGAACCCTAACCCTAACCCCTAAGCCTAACCTGAACCCCTAACACTAACACTAAGCCTAAGCCTAAGCATAACCCTAAGCCTAAACCTAGCCCCAATCCTAACCCTAACCCTAACCTTAGACCTAACCCTAACCCCTAACCCCTAACCGTAACCCTAAACCTAAGCCTAACCACTAACCCTAAGCCTACCACCTAACCCCTAACACTAACGAAAACCCTTAATTCTAACCCTAAACCTACCCCTAGCCATAGCCCTAGCCCGAAGTCGAACCCTAACCCTAATCCTAACCCTAACCCAACCTTAACCCTAAGCCTAATCTTAGCACTGAAAACAAACCTAATACAAACCCTAGCCCTAACCCTAAATCTTACCCTAACCCTAACCCTAACCTTAGCCGTAACCCCTAACCCCTAACCCCTAACAGTAAACCAAACCCTAAGCCGAACTCCTAAACACTAACCCCAAACATAACCCTAAACCCTAACCATAACCCTAACCCTAACCCTAGTCCTAATCCTAGCCCTAGGTCATACCCTAACGCTAATCATAACCCTAACCCAAATTTAACCCTAAGCCTAACCTTAGTCCTTAAAACTAACCTAACACAAACCCTAACCCTACCTCCTAACCCTAACCCTAACGCCTAACCCTAACCCTAAGCCTAACACTAACCATAACCCTAAACCCTAAGCCTAACAGTAAACCCTAAGAGTAAAACTAAGCCTAAGCCTAAGCCTAAGCCTAAGCCTAACCATAACCCTAACCCTAACCCTAGTCCTAATCCTAGCCCTAAGTCGTACCCTAACCATAATCATAATCCTAACCGAAAGTTAACCCTATACCTAACCTTAGTCCTTAAATTAACCTAATACAAACCCTAACCCTAACTCCTAACCCTAACCCTAAGGCCTAACCCTAACCCTAAGCCTAACACGAACACTAACCCTAACCCCTAAGCCTAACCCGAACCCCTAACAGTAACACTAAGCCTAAGCCTAAGCATAACCCTAACCCTAACCCTAGCCCCAATACTAACCCTAAGCCTAACCCTAACCTTAGCCCTAACCCTAACCCCTAACCCCTAACCGTAACCCTAAACCTATGCCTAACCACTAACCCTAAGCCTATCCCCAAACCCCTAACCCCTAATGATAACCCTAAATTCTAACCCTAACCCTACCCCTAGCCGTAGCCATAGCCCGAAGTCGAACCCTAACCCTAATCCTAACCATAACACAACCTTAACACTAAGCCTAATCTTAGCACTAAAAACAAACCTAATACAAACCCTAGCCCTAACCCTAACCCTAACTCTTACGCTAACCCTAAACCTAAACCTAACCCCTAACCATAACCCTAACCCTAAGCCTAACCCCTAACACTGAACCCCTAACCATAACCCAAAACCATACCCTAAAACAAACCCTAAGTCGAGCCCTAAACATAAAGCTAACCCTAACGCAACCTTAACCCTAAGCCTAACCTTAGCCCTTAAAACTAACCTACTACATACCCTAACCCTACCTCCTATCCCTAACCCTAAACTAACCCTAACCCTAAACCTAACTCTTACCCTAAACTTAGCCCTAACCCTAACCCTGACCTTTGCCCTAACCGTAACCCCTAACCCATAAGGCTAACCCTAGCCCTAAAACTAACCCTTAACCCCGAACCCCTAAACCTAACAATAACCCTAAACACTAAACCTAACCCTAAACCTAAGCCTAAGACTAAGACTAACCCTAAGCCTAACCCTAAACCTAACCGTAACCCTAATACTTACTCTAACCTTAGCCTTAACCCTAAACATAACCTAGGCCCTAAGCCTAACCCCTCACCCCTAGCCGTAAACATAACCCTAAACCTAACCCCTAGCCCCTAACCCCTAACAATAACCATAACCCTAAACCCTAACCCTAACCCTAACCCTTACACTTACTCTAAGCCTAGCATTAACCCTAACTCTAACACTTACCCTAACCCTAACCCTAACCCTATTCTTAGCCCTATCCCTAAAACATACCCCTAACAGTAAACCTAACCCTAAGCCTAACCCCTAAACACTAACCCCTAACATAACCCTAAACCCTAATCATAACCCTAACCCTAAACCTAGCCCTAAACCTAGCCCTAGGTCGTACCCTAACCCTAATCAAAATCCTAACCCAAACTTTAACCCTAAGCCTAACCTTATTCCTTAAAACTAACCTAATACAAACGCTAACCCTAACTCCTAAACCTAAAGCCTAAACCTAACCCTAAGCCTAACACTAACCATAAACCTAACCCCTAAGCCTAACAATAACCCCTAAGAGTAACACTAAGCCTAAGCCTAAGCCGTTTGGGAAAGCAGGTAGAACTCCGGCGCATCACAAAGCTTTCTGCCACTGGCCCATAGTACTGGTACTACACCGGAGTACCAACGGGGGTAACGGTACTAATCCGGAGTACTGACGGGGGTACCCTGGCATTGCGCCGGAGCACCAGGCGGGGTTAATGGTACTACACCAGAGCGTCAGGAAGGGACGCCAGGCCTAAGCTAGAGCTTCAGATACAGATACCGGGCCTAGCCTGGAGGGTCAAGATGGGAGGCTGAGATCTAACACCACGCGCCCGTTGGGACAACAGTTAGAACTCCGGTGCATCACAAAGGGTTCTGCCACTGGCCCATAGTACTGTTGTGGGAACATGTTCTATCCCGGAACGTCGCCTATGGACACGAGGCCTAAGGCGGAGGGTCAGGTAGGAAGGGTGTGTCCAAACCCGCGTGCTTGTAGGCACAGCAGGTGTACCCCGGAGTACCGACGGGGGTATACGGGTACTATACCGGAGTACCAACGGGGGTACCGGTACTACCCCGGAGTACTGACGGGGCTACCCTGGCATTACCATGGAGAACCGGGTGGGGTTACGGGTACTACACCAGAGCGTCGGGAAGCGACGTCAGGCCTAACCTGGAGCATCAGGTCGGGATACTGGGCCTACCCTGGAGGGTCAGGATGGGAGGCTGAGTTCTAACACCGCGCGCCCGTTGGGACAACAGTTAGAACTCTGGCGCATCACAAAGCTTTCTGCCACTGGCCCTTAGTACTGATCTGGGACGGGTTCTATCCCAGAACGACGCCTATGGACACCGGGCCTACCGCCGCGAGTCAGGTAGGAAGGCTGGTTCTCAACCCGCGTGCTTGTCGGCACAGCAGGTGTACCCCGGATTACTGACGGGGGTATACGGGTACTACACCGGAGTACCAACGGGGGTACCGGTACTACTCTGGAGTACCGACAGGAGTATACGGGTACTACCTCGGAGCACCGCGTGGGGTTACCGGTACTGCACCAGAGCATCGGGAAGGGACGCCAGGCCTACCCTGGAGCATCAGGTCGGGATACCGGGCCTACCCTGGAGGGTCAGGATAGGAGGCTGAGATCTAACACCACGCGCCCGTTGGAACAACAGTTAGAACTCCGGCGCATCACAAAGGGTTCTGGCACTGGCCCATAGTACTGTTGTGGGAACATGTTCTATCCCAGAACGTCACCTATGGACACGAGGCCTAACGCGGAGGGTCAGGTAGGAAGGCTGGTTCTCAACCTGCGTGCCCGTAGGGACAGCAGGTGTACCCCGGAGTACCGACAGGGGTATACGGGTACTACACCGGAGTACAAACAGGGGTACCGGTACTAACCTGGAGTACCGACGGGGGTAGCCTGGCATTACGCCGGAGCACCGGGCGGGGTTAAAGGTACTACACCAGAGCGTCGGGAAGGGACGCCAGGCCTACCCTGGAGCATCAGGTCGGGATACCGGGCCTACCCTGGAGGGTCAGGATGGGAGGCTGAGATCTAACACCGCGTGCCGTTTGGGACAACAGTTAGAACTCCGGCGCATCACAAAGGGTTCTCCACGGGCCCATAATACTGGTGTTGGAACTGGTTATATTCCGAAACGTCGCCTATGGACACAGGGCCTACCGCCGAGAGTCAGGTAGGAAGGCTGGTTCTCAACCCGCGTGCTTGTAGGCACAGCATGTGTACACTGGAGTACCGACAGGGGTATACGGGTACTACACCGGAGTACCAACGGGGGTACCGGTACTACTCCGGAGTACCGACAGTGGTATACGGGTACTAACCTGGAGCACCGGGTGGGGTTACCGGTACTACACCAGAGCGTCGGGAAGGGACGCCAGGCCTACCCTGGGGCATCAGGTCGGGATACCGGGCCTACCCTGGAGGGTCAGGATGGGAGGCTGAGATCTAACACCACGCGTCCATTGGAACAACATTTAGAACTCCGGCGCATCACAAAGGGTTCTGCCACTGGCCCATAGTACTGTTGTGGGAACATGTTCTATCCCGGAACGTAGCCTATGGACACGAGGCCTAAGGCGGAGGGTCAGGTAGGAAGGCTGGTTCTCAACCCGCGTGCCCGTAGGGACAGCAGGTGTACCCCGGAGTACCGACGGGGGTATACGGGTACTAGACCGGAGTACCAACGGGGGTACCGGTACTACTCCGGAGTACCGACAGGGGTATACGGGTACTACCTCGGAGCACCGGGTGGGGTTACCGGTACTGCACCATAGCGTCGGGAAGGGACGCCAGGCCTACCCCGGAGCATCAGGTTGGGATACCGGGCCTACCCTGGAGGGTCAGGATGGGAGGCTGAGATCTAACAAAACGCGTCCGTTGGAACAACAGTTAGAACTCCGTCGCATCACAACGGGTTCTGCCACGGACCCATAGTACTGTTGTGGGAACATGTTCTATCCCGGAACGTCGCCTACGGACACGAGGCCTAAGGCGGAGGGTCAGGTAGGAAGGGTGTGTCCAAACCCGCGTGCCCGTAGGGACAGCAGGTGTACCCCGGAGTACCGACGGGGGTACACGGGTACTACATCGGAGTACCAAGGGGGGTACCGGTACTAATCCGGAGTACTGACAGGTGTACCCTGGCATTGCGCCAGAGCACCGGGTGGGGTTAATGGTACTACACCAGAGCATCAGGAAGGGACGCCAGGCCTAACCTAGAGTTTCAGATACGGATACCGGGCCTACCCTGGAGGGTCAGGATGGGAGGCTGAGATCTAACACCGTGTGCCGTTTGGGACAACAGTTAGAAATCGGGCGCATCACAAAGGGTTCTCCACGGGCCCATAGTACTGGTGTGGGAACGGGTTCTATTCCGAAACGTTGCCTATGGACACTGGGCCTACCGCCGAGAGTCAGGTAGGAAGGCTGGTTCTCAACCCGCGTGCCCTTAGGGACAGCATGTGTACCCTGGAGTACCGACGGGGGTATACGGGTACTACACCGGAGTACCAACGGGGGTACCGGTACTACTCCGGAGTACTGATGGGGGTATACGGGTACTACCCTGGAGCACCGGGCGTGGTTACCGGTACTACACCAGAGCGTCGGGAAAGGAAGCAAGGCCTAACTTGGAGCATTAGGTAGGGATACCGGGCGTACCCTTGAGGGTCAGGATGGGAGGCTGAGATCTAACACCGCGTGCCAGTTGGGACAACAGTTAGAACTCCGGCGAATCAGAAAGAGTTCTGCCACGGCCGCAGAGTACTGGTGGGGGAACGGGTTCTATCCCTGAACGTTGCCTAGGGACACCGGGCCTAACGCAGAGGGTCAGGTAGGATAGGTGGGTCTAAACCCACGTGCACGTGGGGAAAGCAGGTGTACCCCAGGTCACCGGGTGGGTGTACCGGTACTACCCCGGAGTACCGGCGAGAATACCGGTACTATCCCGGAGTACCGACAGGGGTATACGGTTACTACCTCGGAGCACTGGGCAGGGGTACCGGTACTACACGAGAGCGTCGGGAAGGGACGCCAGGCCTACACCGGAGCATCAGGCCGTGATACCGGGCCTACCGTGGAGGGTCAGGATGGGGGGCCGGGATCTAACACCGCGTGCCCGTTGGGACAGCAGGTAGAACTCCGGCGCATCACAAAGTTTTTTGCCACGGGTTCATAGTACTGGTGTGGGAACGGGTTCTATTCCGGATCGTCGCCTATGCACTCCGGTCCTAACGCGGAGGGTCAGGTAGGAAGTGTGTGTCTAAACCCACGCGCCTGTAGGGACAGCAGGTGTACCCCGGATACCGACGGGGGTATACGGGTACTACACCGGAGTACCAATGGGGGTACCGGTACTACTCCCGAGTACTGACGGGGGTATACGGGTACTACACTGGAGCACCAGGCGGGGTTACAGGTACTACACCAGAGCGTCGGGAAGGGACGCCAGGCCTATCCTGGAGCATCAGGTCGGGATACCGGGCGTACCCTAGAGGGTCAGGATGGGGGGCAAGAATCTAACACCGCGCGCCCGTAGGGACAACAGGTAGAACTCCGGCGCATCACAAAAGGTTCCGCCATGGCACCAAAGTACTGGTGGGGAACGAGTTCTATCCCGGAACGTCACCTAGGGACACCGGGCCTAACGCGGAGGGTCAGGTAGGAAGGCTGGTTCTCAACCCGCGTGCCCGTAGGGACAGCAGGTGTACCCCGGAGTACCGACGGGGGTATACGGGTACTACCTCGGAGCACCGGGCAGGGGTACCAGTACTACCCCGGAGTACTGACGGGGGTACCCTGGCATTACGCCGGAGCACCGGGCGGGGTTACCGGTACTGCACCAGAGCGTCGGGAAGGGACGCCAGGCCTACCCCGGAGCATCAGGTCGGGATACCGGGCCTACCCTGGAGGGTCAGGATGGGGGGGCCGGGATCTAACACCGCGTGCCCGTTGGCACAGCAGTTAGAACTCCGGCGCATCACAAAGGGCTCTGCCACGGGCCCAGAGTACTGGTGTGGGAACGGGTTCTATCTGGGAACGTCACCAATGGACATCGGGCCTAACGCGGAGGGTCAGGTAGGAAGGCTGGTTCTCAACCCGCGCGCCCGTATGGACAGCAGGTGTACCCCGGAGTACCGACGGGGTTATACGGGTACTACACCGGAGTACCAACGGGGGTTCCGGTACTACTCCAGAGTACTGACGGGGGTAACCTGGCATTGCGCCGGAGCACCGGGCGGGGTTACCGGTACTACACCAGAGCGTCGGGAAGGGACGCCAGGCCTATCCCGGAGCATCAGGTCGGGATACTGGGCCTACCGTGGATGGTCAGGATGGGGGCCGGGATCTAACACCACGCGCCCGTAGGGACAGCAGGTAGAATTCCGGTTCATCACAAAGGTTTCTGCCACGGGCCCATAGTACTGGTGTGGGAACGGGTTCTATCCCAGAACGTCGCCTAGGGACACCGGGCCTATCGCCGAGAGTCAGGTAGGAAGGCTGGTTCTCAACCCGCGTGCCCTTAGGGACAGCAGGTTTACCCCGGAGTACCAACGGGGGTATACGGGTACTACCTCGAAGTACCAACGGGGGTATCGGTACTACTCCGGAGTACTGACGGGGGTATACGGGTACTAACCACGGAGCACCGGGCGGGGTTACCGGTACTACACCAGAGCGTCGGGAAAGGAAGCCAGGCCTACCCCGGAGCATCAGGTCGGGATACCGGGCCTACCCTTTAGGGTCAGGATGGTAGGCTCAGATCTAACACCGCGCGCCCGTTGGGACAACAGTTAGAACTCCGGCGCATCACAAAGGTTTCTGCCACGGCCCCAGAGTACTGGTGTGGGAGCGGTTTCTATCCCAGAATGTCGCCTAGGGACACCGGGCCTTACGCGGAGGGTCAGGTAGGAAGGCTGTGTCTAAACCCGCGCGCCCGTAGGGACAGCAGGTGTACCCCGGAGTACTGACGGGGCTATACGGGTACTACCCCGGATCACCGGGCGGGGATACCGGTACTACCCCGGAGCGTCGGGAAGGGACGCCAGGTCTACCCAAGACAATCAGTTAGGGATACCAGGCCTACCCTGGATTGTCTGGATGGGAGGCTGGGTGTAACACCGCGCACCCGTAGGGACAACTGGTGAACTCCAGCGCATCACAAAGGTTTCCGGTACAACCCCAGAGTACTGGTGTGGGAAAAGGTTTTCTCACGGAACGTCGGTTAGGCACACCGGGCCTAAGGCGTTGTGTGAGGAGTGAAGGGCGGGTCTAACCCCGCGCACCCATAAAGTCAGCAGTTGTACCCCGGAGTACCGGGCGGGGGTAATGGTACTACCCCGGAGTACCAATGAGGATACGTGTAATACCCGGAGTACCGGGTGTGGGTATCGGTACTACCCCGGAGCGTCAGGAAGGGACGCCAGGTCTACCACTGAGCAACACTTAGGGATACCAGGCCTACCCTGGAGGGTCAGGATGGGAGACCGGGTCTAAAACCGTGCACCCGTAGGGACAACTGGTGAACTCCGGCGCATCACAAAGGTTTCCGGTACAACCCCAGAGTACTGGTGGGGGAACCGGTTCTATCCTGGAAAGTTGGGTAGGCACCTTAGGCCTAACGCGTAGTGTGAGGTAGGAAGGGCGGGTCTAACCCTGCGCGCCCGTAGGGACAGCAGCTGTACCCTGGAGTACAGGGTGGGAGTACTGAAAATACCCCAGAGCACCGATTAGGGTTATGGTTAATACCCCGGAGTACTGTGTGGGGGTACCGGTACTACCCTGGAGCGTCGGAAAGGGACACCAGTTATACCCAGGAGCATCACTTAGGAATATCCAGGCCTAGCATGGAAGGTCATTGGGAGGCCGAGTCTAACACCACGAACCCATAAAGTCGGCAGCTGTACCCCGAGTAACAGGTGGGGGTACTGGTACTAGCTGGGCGTACCGATGAGGGTTATCGGTAATACCCCAGAGTACCAGGTGGGGGGACCAGTGCTACCCCGGAGCGTCGGGAAGGGACGCCAGGTCTACCTCGGATCATCACTTAGGGATACCAGGCCTACCCTGGAGGATTACTATGGGAGGCCGGGTCTAACACAGCGATCCTTTAAAGACAGCAGCTGTACCCCAGAGTACAGGATGGGGGCAATTGTACTAACCCAGAGTAACGGTGTGCATTACGGTTAATAGCCCGGAGTACCGGGTGGGGGTACCGGTACTAGCCCGGAGCGTCAGGAAGGGACGCCAGGTCTACCACGAAGCATCACTTAGGGATACCAGGCCTATGCTGGAGGGTCAGGATGGGAGGCCGGGTCTAATACAGCGAACCCTTAAAGACAGAAGCTGTACACCGGTGTACTGGGCGGGGGTAATGGTACTACCTGGGCATACCGATGAGCCTTATGGGTAATACCCCTGAGTACCGGGTGAGGGTACCGGTGCTACCCCAGAGCGTCGGGAAGGGAGGCCAGGTCTACCCCGGAGCATCACTTAGGGATACCAGGCCTACCCTGGAGGGTCAGGATGGGAGGCCGGGTCTAAAACAACGAACCCTTAAAGAGAGACGCTGTACCCGGAGTACCGGGCAGGGGGTAATGGTACTACCTGGGCGTACCAATGAAGCTTATGGGTAATACCCCGGAGTACCGGGTGGGGGTAGCGGTGCTACCCCGGAGCGTCTGGAAGGGACGCCAGGTCTACCCCGGAGTATCACTTAGGGATACCAGGCCTACCCTGCACGGTCAGGATGGGAGGCCGGGTCTAACACAGCGAACCCTTAATGAGAGACACTGTACACCAGATTACCGGGCGGGGGTAATGGTACTACCTGGGTGAACCGATGAGGCTTATGGGTAATTCCCCCAAGTATCGGGTGGGTGTAGCGGTGCTACCCTGGAGCTTCGGGAAGGGACGCCAGGTCTACACCGGAACATCACTTAGGAATACCAGACCTACCCTGGAGGGTCAGGATGGGAGACCGGGTCTAAAACCGTGCACCCGTAGGGACAACTGGTGAACTCCGGCGCATCACAAAGGTTTCCGGTACAACCCCAGAGTACTGGTGGGGGAACCGGTTCTATCCTGGAAAGTCGGGTAGGCACCTCAGGCCTAACACGTAGTGTGAGGTAGGAAGGGCGGGTCTAACCCCTCGCGCCCGTAGGGACAGCAGCTGTACCCCGGAGTACAGGGTGGGAGTACTGAAAATACCCCAGAGCACCGATGAGGGTTATGGTTAATACCCCGGAGTACTGTGTGGGGGTACCGGTACTAGCCCAGAGGGTCGGGAAGGGACACAAGGTCTACCCCGGAGCATCACTTAGGGATACCAGGCTTAACCTGGACAGTCAGGATGGGAGGCTAGGTCTATCACGGCGCACCCGTAGGGACAATTGGTGAACTCCGGCGCATCACAAAGCTTTCTGGTACAACCCCAGAGTACTGGTGGGGGAACCGGTTCTATCCCGGAACTTCGGGAAGGCACACCGGGCCTAACGCGTAGTGTGAGGTAGGAAGGGCTGGTCTAACCCTGCGTGCAAGTAGGGACAGCAGCTGTACCCCAGAGTACCAGATGGGAGTACCGGTACTACCCCGGAGCGTCGGGAAGGGACGCCAGGTCTACCCCGGAGCATCAGTTAGGGATACCAGGCTTACCCTGGACGGTCAGGATGGGAGGCTAAGTCTAACACCGCGCACCCGTAGGGACAATTGGTGAACTCTGGCGCATCACAAAGGTTTCCGGTACAACCCCAGAGTACTGGTGGGGGAACCGGTTCTATCCCGGAACGTCAGGTAGGCACACCGGGCCTAACGTGTAGTGTGAGGTAGGAAGGGCGTGTCTAACCCCGCGCGCCCATAGAGTCGACAGCTGTACCCTGGAGTACCGGGCGGGGGTCATGGTACTAGCTGGGCATACCGATTAGGCTTATGGGTAATACACCGCAGTACCGGGTGGGGGTACCGGTACTAGCCCGGAGCGTCGGGAAGGGAAACCAGGTCTACCCCGGAGCATCACTTAGGAATACCAGGCCTACCCTGGATGGTCAGGATGGGAGGCCAGGTCTAACACCGCACACCCGTAGGGACAACTGGTGAACTCCGGCGCATCACAAAGCTTTCCGCTACAACCCCTGAGTACTGGTGGAGGAACCGGTTCTATCCCGCAACGTCGGGTAGGCACACCAGGCCTAACGCGTAATGTGAGGTACGAAGGGCTGGTCTAACCCCGCGCGCAAGTAAGGACAGCAGCGGTACCCCGGAGTACAGGGCGGGAATACTGGAAATACCCCGGAGGACCGATGAGGGTTACGGATAATACCCCGGAGTACTGGGTGGGGGGACCGGTACTACCCCGGAGCGTCGGGAAGGGACGCCAGGTCTACCCTGGAGCATCAGGTCGGGATACCAGTCTTATCCTGGATGGTCAGGATGGGAGGCCGGGTCTAACACCGCGTGCCCATAGGGACAACTGGTGAACTCCGGCGCATCACAACGCTTTCCGGTACAACCCCAGAGTACTGTTGGGGGAACCAATTCTATCCCGGAACGTTGGGTAGGCACAGCGGGCCTAACATGAAGTGTGAGGTAGGAAGGGCGGGTCAAACCCCGCGCACAAGTAGGGACAGCAGCTGTACCCCGGAGTACAGGGCGGGAATACTGGAAATACCCCGGAGGACTGATGAGGGTTACGGATAATACCCCGGAGTACCGGGTGGGGGGACCAGTACTAGCCCAGAGCGTCAGGAATGGACGCCAGCTCTACCCCAGACAATCAGTTAGGGATACCAGGCCTACCCTGGATGGTCAGGATGGGAGGCCAGGTCTACCACCGCGCACCCGTAGGGAC
Organism: Buteo buteo; assembly: GCF_964188355.1. Classification (NCBI taxonomy): domain Eukaryota; kingdom Metazoa; phylum Chordata; class Aves; order Accipitriformes; family Accipitridae; genus Buteo; species Buteo buteo. The sequence goes on from NW_027439343.1 coordinate 67,168, forward strand.
AACTGGTGAACTCCGGCGCATCACAAAGCTTTCTGGTACAACCCCAGAGTACTGTTGGGGGAACCAATTCTATCCCGGAACATCGGGTAGGCACCTCGGGCCTAACACGTAGTGTGAGGTTGGAAAGGCGGGTCTAACCCCGCGCGCCCATAAAGACACCACCTGTACCCCGGAGTACTGGGCGGGGGTACTGGCACTACCTGGGCATACAGATGAGGGTAATTGGTAATACCCTGGAGTACCAGGTGGGGTACCGGTACTACCCCGGATCATCAAGAAGGGACAACATGTCTACCACTGAGCAACACTTAGGGATACCAGGCCTACCCTGGAGGGACAGGATGGGAGGCCGGGTCTAACACTGCGAACCCATAAAGACAGCAGCTGTACCCAGGAGTACCAATCGGGGGTAATGGTACTACCCTGGAGTACCGAAGAGGGTTATGGGTACTACCCTGAAGTTCCGGGTGGGGGTATCTGTACTAATCCGGAGTGTCAGAAAGGGACGCCAGCTCTAACACAGACAATCAGTTACAAATACCAAATACTAAACTAACCCTAAAAATAACAGTCACCCTAACACTAAACCTAACCCTAGCCCTAAACCTAACCCTAACCTTAGCCCTAACCCTAACCGTAACCCTAACCCTAACCACAACCCTAAAACCTAACCCTAACCCTAGGCCTAACCCTAGCCCTAAGTCGTACCTTAACCCAAATCCTAACCCTATCCAAATGTTACCCATAAGCCTAACCTTAGTACTTAAAACTAACCTCATACAAATCCTAACCCTAACTACTAACCCTAATCCCTAACCCTAACCCTAAGCCTAACACAGAACCTAACCGTAGACCTACCCCTAAACCCAACCCCTAACCGTAAGCCTAACCCTAAGCCAAACCTATAACCCCTAACGCGAAACCCTAACCATAACCCTAAACCATAACCCTAACCCTAAACCCAAACCCTAAACCTAGCCCTAAGTCGTACCCTAACCCTAATCCTAAACTAACCCAACCTTAACCCTAAGCCTAAGATTAGTCCTTAAATCTAACCTAATACAAACCCTAACCCTAACACTAACGCCTAACCCTAACCCTAAGCCTAACAGCAACCCTAACACCTAAGCCTAACCCTAACACTAACAATAAGACTAAGCATAACCCTAACCCTAGCTCCAATCCTAACCCTAACCCTAATTCTAACCTTAGCCCTAACCCTAAATGTAACCCTAAACCTAAGCCTAACCACTAACCCTAAGCCTACCCCCTAACTCCTAACCCCTAATGACAACCCTAAATTCTAACCCTAACACTACCCCTAACCGAAGCCCTAGCCCGAAGTCGAACCCTAACCCTAATCCTAACCCTAACCCAAGCTTAAAACTAAGCCTAATCTTAGCACTAAAAACAAACCTAATGCAAACACTAGCCCTAACCATAACCCTAAATGTAACCATAAAGCTAACACCTAACCATAACCCTAACCCTAACCATAACCTAAACCCTAACCCTAACCCTACCACTAAGTCGTGCCCTAACCATAATGCTAACCCTAACGAAACCTTAACCCTAAGACTAACCTTAGCACTTAAAACTAACCTACTACATAACCTAAACCTAACCCTAAACTAACCCTAAACCTAACTCTTACCCTAAACTTAGCCCTAAACCTAACCCTAACCTTTGCCCTAACCCTAACCCCAACAATTAACCTAAGCCTAACATTAACCCTAACCCTAACCCCTAAGCCTAACAATAACCCCTAAGAGTAACACTAAGCCTAAGCCTAAGCCTAACCCTAACCCTAACCCTAGGCCTAACCCTAGCCCTAAGTCGTAGCCTAACCATAATCATAACCCTAACCCAAAGTTAACCCTAAGCCTAACAATAACCCCTAAGAGTAACACTAAGCCTAAGCCTAAGCCTAACCCTAACCCTAACCTTAGGCCTAACCCTAGCCCTAAGTCGTACCCTAACCATAAACATAACCTTAACCCAATGTTAACCCTAAGCCTAACCTTACTCCTTAAAACTAACCTAATACAAACCCTAACAGTAACAACAAACCCTAACGCCTAACCCTAATCCTAACTCCTAAACCTAATGCATAACCCTAACCCTAAGTCTAACACGAACCCTAACCCTAACCCCTAAGCCTAACAATAACTCCTAACACTAATACCAAGCCTAAGCCTAACCCTAACCCTAACCCTAGTCTCAATCGTAACCCTAACCCTAACCTTAGCCCTAACCCTAACCACTAACGCCTAACCATAACCCTAAACCTAAGCCTAACCACTAACCCTAAGCCTACACCCTAACCCCTAACACTAACGATAACCCTAAATTCTAACCCTAACCCTACTCCTAGCCGTAGCCCTAGCCCGAAGTCGAACCCTAACCCTAATCCTAACACTAACCCAACCTTAACTCTAAACCTAATCTTAGCAGTAAAAACAAACCTAATACAAACCCTAGCCCTAACTCTTACCCTGACCCTAATCATAAAACTAACCCCTAAACCTAACCCTAACCCAAAGCCTAACCCCTAACATTTAACCCCTAACCCTAACCATAACCCAAACCCTAACCCTAAACCTAACACTAACCCTACCCCAAAGTCGTGCCCTAACCCTAATGCTAACAGTAACGCAACCTTAAACCTAAGCCTAACCTTAGCCCTTTAAACTAACCTACTACATACCCTAACCCTAACACCTAACCCTAAACCTAAAACTAACTTTTACCCTAAACTTAGCCCTAACCCTAACCCCTAACCCCTAACCGTAACCATAGCCCTAACCCTAACCCCTAACTCTAACCCTAACACTCAACCTAAGCCTAAGCCTAAGCCTATCCCTAAGCCTAACCCTAAACCTGACCGTAACCCTAACTCTTACCCTAACCTTAGCCTTAACCCTAACCCTAACCTTAACCCTAACCCTAACCCCTAACCGTAAACCTAACCCTAAATCTAACACCTAGCCCCTAAACCCTAAACCTAACCATACCCCTAAAACCCTATCCTAACCCTATCCCTAAGCCTAACCCTAACCCTAAACGTAACCCTAAGCCTAAAACTAACGCTAACACTAAGCCTAACGCTAACCCTGAGCCTAGCCCTAAACCAAACCCTAAAAAATAACCCTAACCGTAACCCTAGACCTAACCCTAACCCAAACCTTAAACCAAACTGTAACCGAAAACCTAAGCCTAACCCCTAACTCCTAACCCCTAACCCTAACCATAACCCTAAAACCTAACCCTAACCCTAACCATAGGCCTAACCCTAGCTGTAAGTCATACCTTGACCCTAATACTAACTCTAACCCAAACTTAAACCTAAGCCTAACCTTAGCCCTTAAAACTAGACTAATACAAACCCTAATCCTAAATCCTAACCCTAACCCTAATCTAACCCTAACCCTCTAAACCTAAGCCTAACATTAACCCAAATCCTAACTCTTACCCTAACCCTAACCCTAACCCTAACACCTAAGCCCTAACAGTAAACCGAACCCTAAGCCTAACCCCTAAACACTAACCCCTAACCCTAACCATAACCCTAAACCCTAACCATAAACCTAAACCTAACCCTAACCCTAAACCTAGCCCTAGGTCGTACCCTAACCCTAATCATAACCCTAACACAAAGTTAACCCTAAGCCTAACCTTAGTCCTTAAAACTAACCTAATACAAACCCTAACCCTAACTACTAACCCTAACACTAACACCTAACCCTAACCCTAACACGAACACCAAACCTAACCCCTAAGCCTAACCCTAACTCCTAAAAGTAACACTAAGCCTAAGCCTAAGCATAACCCTAACCCTAACCCTAGCCCCACTCCTAACCCTAACCCTAACCCTAACCCTAACCTTAGCCCTAACCCTAACCCCTAAGCGCTAACCGTAACCCTAAACCTAAGCCTAACCACTAACCCTAAGCCTACCCCCTACACCCTAACCCCTAACCCTAACGATAACCCTAACTTCTAACCCTAACCCTACCCCTAGCCGTACCCCTAGCCCGAAGTCGAACCCTAACTCTAATCCTAACTCTAACCCAACCTTAACCCTAAGCCTAATCATAGCACTAAAAACAAACCTAATACAAAACCTAGCCCTACCCCTAACTCTTACCCTAACCCTAACCCTAAACCTAACCCCTAACATTTAACCTCTAACCATAACTCAAACCCTAACCCTAAACCTAACACTAACCCTAGCCCTAAGTCGTGCCCTAACCCTAATGCTAACCATAACCCAAACCGTAACCCTAAGCCTAACCTTAGCCCTTAAAACTAACCTACTACATACCCTAACACTAACTCCTAACCCTAACCCTAAACTCAGCCTAACCCTAAACCTAACTCTTACCCTAAACTTAGCCCTAACCCTAACCCTAACCTTTGCCCTAACCTTAACCCCTAACCCCTAACCGTAACACTAGCCCTAAACCTAACCCCTATCCCTAAACTTAACCCTAAACCCTAAACCTAAGCCTAAGACTGATACTCACACTAAGCCTAACCCTAAACCTAACCGTAACCCTATCTCTTACCCTCAACTTAGCCTTAACACTAACCCTAACCTTAGCCCTAACCCTAACCCCTAACACCTAACCGTAAACATAACCCTAAACCTAACCCCTAGACCCCAACCCCTAGCACTAACCATAACCATAAAACCTAACCCTAACCCTAAACCTAATCCTAACACTAACGCTAACCCTAAGCCTAACCCTAACCCTAAGCCTAGACCTAGCCCGAACCCTAACCCAAAACTTAACCCTAACCCTAACCCCTAACCGTAACCGAATCCCTAAGTCTAACCCCTAACCCTAACCATAACCCTAAACAGTAGCCCTAACCCTAACACTAGCCCTAAGTCGTACCCTAACTCTAATCCTAACCTAACCCATCCTTAACCCTATGCCTAACCTTAGCCCTTTAAAACTAACATGTTACATACCGTAACCCTAACTCCTAACCCTAACCCTAAACTAACCCTAACCCTAAACCTAACTCTTACCCTAAACTTAGCCATAAACCTAACCTTTGCCCTAACCCTAACCCCTAACCGTAACCCTAGCCCTAAACATAACCGCTAACCCCTAACCCCAACCCTAACCTTAAAACAAAAAACAAACCCTAACCATAAACCTAAGCCTAAGCCTAAGACTAAACCTAAGAGTAACCCTACACCTAACCGTAACCCTAACTCTTACCCTAACCTTAGCCTCAACAATAAGCCTAACCTTAGCCCTAACCCTAACCCCTAACACCTAACCGTAAACCTAACCCTAAACCTAACCCCTAGCCCCTAACCCCTAACACTAACCATAACCCTAAACCCTAACCATAAGCCTAATCCTAACCCTAAGCCTAACCCTAAGCCTAATGCTAAGCCTAACACTGACGCTAACACTTAGACTAATGCTAACCTTAAGCCTAGCCCTAAACCTAACCCTAAAACCTAACCCTAACCCTAAACCTAGCCCTAACCCTAAACCTAAACCAAACCTTAACACTAACCCTAACCCTCAACCTAACCCTAACCCTAGCCCTAAATCTTGCCCTAAACCTCATGCTAACCCTAACACAACCTTAACCCTAAGCCTAACCTTAGCCCTTAAAACTAACCTACTACATACCCTAAAACTAACTTCTAACCCTAACCCTAAACTAAGCCTAACCCTAAACCTAACTCTTACCCTAACTTAGACCTAACCCTAACCCTAACCTTTGCCCTAACCCTAAGCCCTAACCCCTAACTGTAACCCCAGCCCTAAAGCAAACACATAACCCCTAAACCTAACCCTTACTCTAACCCTAACCCTAAACCTAAGCCTAAGCCTAAGACTAACCCTAAGCATAACCCTAAACCTAACCGTAACCCTCTTACCCTAACCTTAACCTTAACCATAACCCTAAACTTAACCCTAACCCTAACCGTAAACCTAACCCTAAACCTAACCGCTAACCGCTAACCCTTAATATTAACCATAACCCTAACCCTAAGCCTAACCCTAAACCTAAGCCTAACCCTAATCTTAACACTACCGCTAACACTCAGCCTAACCCTAACCCTAAGCCTAGCCCTAAACCTAACCTTAAAACCTAACCCTAACATTAACCCTAGCCCTAACCCTAACCCTAACCCAAAACTTAACCCTAAACCTAACCCTAAAACCTAACCCTAAACCTAGCCGTAGCCCTAACAATAACCCTAACCCAAACCTTAGCCCTAACCCCTACCCGTAACCGAATCCCTAAGCCTAACCCCTAACCCTAACCATAACCCTAAACAGTAGCCCTAAACCTAACCCTAGCCCTAAGTCGTAACCTAACCATAATCCTAACCTAACCCATCCTTAAACCTATGCCTAACATGAGCCCTTAAAATTGACCTAATGCAAACCCTAACACTAACTCCTAACCCTAAGCCTAACCCTAAAACTTACCCTAACCATAACTCTTACCCTAACCCTAACCCTAGACCTAACGCTAACCCTAACCTTAGCCCTAACCCCAAACCCTAACCCTAACCGTAACCCTAACCCTAAGCCTAACCCCTAACCCCTAACCCTAACCATAAGCCTAAAACCTAACGCTAACCCTAACCCTAGGCCTAACCCTAGACCTAAGTCGTACCTTAACCCTAATCCTAATGTCCTGGTTTCAGCCGGGATGGAGTTAACTGTCTTCCTAGTAGCTGGTACAGTGCTATGTTTTGAGTTCAGTATGTGAAGAATGTTGATAACACTGATGTTTTCAGTTGTTGCTCAGTAGTGTTTAGACTATAGTCAAGGATTTTCAGCTTCTCATGCCCAGCCAGGGCACCTGACCCAAACTGGCCAACGGTGTATTCCATACCATGTGACGTCCCATCTAGTTTAGGAACTGGGAAGGGGGGGGAGGCAGTTTTTTTTTTTGGCCGCTCGGGGACTGGCTGGGTGTCGGTCGGCGGGTGGTGAGCAATTGCCCTGTGCATCATTTGTACATTTCAATCCTTTTATTACTTACTGTTGTCATTTTATTAGTGTTATCATTATCATTATTAGTTTCTTCTTTTCTGTTCTATTAAACCGTTCTTATCTCAACCCAGGAGTTTTACTTCTTTTCCTGATTTTCTCCCCCATCCCACTGGATGGGGGGGAAGTGAGTGAGCGGCTGCGTGGTGCTTAGTTGCTGGCTGGGGTTAAACCACGACAGTCCTTTTGGCGCCCAACGTGGGGCACGAAGGGTTGAGATAACGACAGACCTGACCAGAGCTCGTTAAAACAGATTTGTTCTAAGCATTCATTATGTTGATTTATGTATTAGAGTTGTTGCTCTGGTTTTTAAGGCTCTGTTATGTATCTCCTCGCTTGCTGTATGTAGTTCCTCTTCTACTGCTTATCATCCGTGGGAGGTGGATTAAGGTTTTCGCTTTGATGTATGGTATAACTCTGGTTTATGGTATGCTAAAGTCATCAGCTGTGGGATTAATCCGGTATTTGCACTTAGCATTGTCACCTTTATACTGTGGGAGCCGTTTGTGGGAAACTATTAATAACTATACCATTTGCCATGGACTAATCCAGACTGCACTGGAAAAGGGTGAAGCTCCGGGACACCTGCAATACATTGATGACATCATCATATGGGGCAACACGGCAGAAGAAGTTTTTGAGAAAGGGAAGAAAATAATCCAAATCCTTCTGGAAGCCGGTTTTGCCATAAAAGAAAGTAAGGTCAAGGGACCTGCACAGGAGATCCAGTTTTTGGGAATAAAATGGCAAGATGGACGTCGTCAGATCCCAATGGATGTGATTAATAAAATAGCAGCTATGTCTCCCCCGACTAATAAAAAGGACACACAGGCCTTCCTAGGTGTCGTGGGGTTTTGGAGAATGCATATTCCAAATTACAGTTTGATTGTAAGCCCTCTCTATCAAGTGACCCGGAAGAAGAATGATTTTAAATGGGGCCCTGAACAACAACAAGCCTTTGAACAAATTAAACGGGAGATTGTTCATGCCGTAGCCCTTGGACCAGTCCGGACAGGACAAGATGTTAAAAATGTGCTCTATACTGCAGCTGGGGAGAATGGCCCTACCTGGAGCCTCTGGCAGAAAGCACCTGGGGAGACCCGAGGCCGACCCCTGGGGTTCTGGAGTCGAGGATATCGAGGATCCGAGGCTCGCTATACCCCAACTGAAAAAGAGATATTGGCAGCGTATGAAGGAGTTCGAGCCACCTCAGAAGTATTTGGTACTGAGACACAGCTCCTCTTAGCACCCCGACTGCCAGTGCTGGGCTGGATGTTCAAAGGGAGGGTCTCCTCTACACATCACGCAACTGACGCCACGTGGAGTAAGTGGATCGCATTGATCACACAACGGGCTCGCATAGGAAACCCCAGTCGCCCAGGAATTTTAGAAGTGATCACGGACTGGCCAGAAGGCAAAGATTTTGGAATGTCGCCAGAGGAGGAGGTGGCACGGGCTGAAGAGGCCCCGCTGTATAATAAACTGCCAGAAAATGAGAGGCAATATGCCCTGTTCACTGATGGGTCCTGCCGCATCGTGGGAAAGCATCGGAGGTGGAAGGCTGCTGTATGGAGTCCCACACGACAAGTTGCAGAAACCGCTGAAGGAGAGGGTGAATCGAGTCAGTTTGCAGAGGTGAAAGCCATCCAGCTAGCATTAGATATTGCTGAAAGAGAAAAGTGGCCAGTGCTCTATCTCTATACTGACTCATGGATGGTGGCAAATGCCCTGTGGGGGTGGTTACAGCAATGGAAGCAGAGCAACTGGCAGCGCAGAGGTAAACCCATTTGGGCTGCGGCACTGTGGCAAGATATTGCGTCCCGGTTAGAGAATCTGGTTGTAAAAGTACGTCATGTAGATGCTCACGTACCCAAGGGTCGGGCCACTGAAGAACATCGGAACAACGAACAGGTGGATCAGGCTGCCAAGATTGAAGTGGCTCAGGTGGACCTGGACTGGCAACAGAAGGGTGAGCTATTTATGGCTCGGTGGGCCCATGATACTTCAGGCCATCAGGGAAGAGATGCAACATATAGATGGGCTCGAGACCGAGGGGTGGACCTGACCATGGACACTATCGCACAGGTTATCCATGAATGTGAAACATGTGCTGCAATTAAGCAAGCCAAGCGGTTAAAGCCCCTGTGGTATGGAGGGCGATGGCTGAAATATAAATTTGGGGAAGCCTGGCAGATTGACTATATCACACTCCCACAAACTCGCCAAGGCAAGCGCTATGTGCTGACAATGGTGGAAACAACCACCAGATGGCTGGAAACATACTCTGTACCCCATGCCACTGCCCGGAACACTATCCTGGGCCTTGAGAAGCAGGTCTTGTGGCGACATGGCACCCCAGAAAGAATTGAGTCAGACAATGGGACTCATTTCCGAAACAACCTCATAAACACCTGGGCCAAAGAGCATGGCATTGAGTGGGTGTATCATATCCCCTATCATGCACCAGCCTCTGGGAAAATTGAGCGATACAATGGACTGTTAAAGACTACATTGAGAGCAATGGGGGGTGGAACCTTCAAACATTGGGATACACATTTAGCAAAAGCCACCTGGTTAGTCAACACCAGAGGATCTGCCAATCGGAGTGGCCCTGCCCAATCAGAATTTTTACATACTGTAGAAGGGGATAAAGTCCCTGTAGTGCACATGAAAAACATGTTAGGGAAAACAGTCTGGGTTACTCCTGCCTCAGGCAAAGGTAAACCCATTCGTGGGATTGCTTTTGCTCAAGGGCCTGGGTGCACTTGGTGGGTGATGCGAAAAGATGGGGAAGTCCGATGTGTGCCTCAAGGGGATTTGATTTTAGGTGAAAATAGCCAGAATTAAACTGTATGATATTAGTTGCTATATAACCCTGCTACTGTATGTTATCATTACTATAATTGTTATATGCTATATCCATAGTACTATAGTAAGAATCACTTGGATCAAGCAAGAAAGAACTGTGATAAAACTGAGCAAAGCGCCGTAGAGGTGGAACCAGAACTGACTCCAGCATACAACAATCCAACGGTGCACACCATCCTCCTGCTGCATCAAATGTCATCTGCTCCTCACACCGCACAGAAGCCCAATTCTGCTCTACCGACTGAGAGGACTTTGCACCATCCCTCCTGCCCAGACAGACTGGTATGACAGATGGAGCCCAGAGTCGGAAACTAAATGAACTCAAACATTTTATGAACGTAACCCATGAACTAAAGAACTGATATCTCTGTGTGTATATACTTTTATATATATATATATATCATTGTTCATATGTCTCAAAGGGATGGAAAGGTGGTGATGATTGATCAGAATGTAACTAAAGGTATGGGAACTGAGCATGACGTCAATAGTATAGAATAAGGGGTGGATACTGTCCTGGTTTCAGCCGGGATGGAGTTAACTGTCTTCCTAGTAGCTGGTACAGTGCTATGTTTTGAGTTCAGTATGTGAAGAATGTTGATAACACTGATGTTTTCAGTTGTTGCTCAGTAGTGTTTAGACTATAGTCAAGGATTTTCAGCTTCTCATGCCCAGCCAGGGCACCTGACCCAAACTGGCCAACGGTGTATTCCATACCATGTGACGTCCCATCTAGTTTAGGAACTGGGAAGGGGGGGGAGGCAGTTTTTTTTTTTGGCCGCTCGGGGACTGGCTGGGTGTCGGTCGGCGGGTGGTGAGCAATTGCCCTGTGCATCATTTGTACATTTCAATCCTTTTATTACTTACTGTTGTCATTTTATTAGTGTTATCATTATCATTATTAGTTTCTTCTTTTCTGTTCTATTAAACCGTTCTTATCTCAACCCAGGAGTTTTACTTCTTTTCCTGATTTTCTCCCCCATCCCACTGGATGGGGGGGAAGTGAGTGAGCGGCTGCGTGGTGCTTAGTTGCTGGCTGGGGTTAAACCACGACAGTCCTTTTGGCGCCCAACGTGGGGCACGAAGGGTTGAGATAACGACAGACCTGACCAGAGCTCGTTAAAACAGATTTGTTCTAAGCATTCATTATGTTGATTTATGTATTAGAGTTGTTGCTCTGGTTTTTAAGGCTCTGTTATGTATCTCCTCGCTTGCTGTATGTAGTTCCTCTTCTACTGCTTATCATCCGTGGGAGGTGGATTAAGGTTTTCGCTTTGATGTATGGTATAACTCTGGTTTATGGTATGCTAAAGTCATCAGCTGTGGGATTAATCCGGTATTTGCACTTAGCATTGTCACCTTTATACTGTGGGAGCCGTTTGTGGGAAACTATTAATAACTATACCATTTGCCATGGACTAATCCAGACTGCACTGGAAAAGGGTGAAGCTCCGGGACACCTGCAATACATTGATGACATCATCATATGGGGCAACACGGCAGAAGAAGTTTTTGAGAAAGGGAAGAAAATAATCCAAATCCTTCTGGAAGCCGGTTTTGCCATAAAAGAAAGTAAGGTCAAGGGACCTGCACAGGAGATCCAGTTTTTGGGAATAAAATGGCAAGATGGACGTCGTCAGATCCCAATGGATGTGATTAATAAAATAGCAGCTATGTCTCCCCCGACTAATAAAAAGGACACACAGGCCTTCCTAGGTGTCGTGGGGTTTTGGAGAATGCATATTCCAAATTACAGTTTGATTGTAAGCCCTCTCTATCAAGTGACCCGGAAGAAGAATGATTTTAAATGGGGCCCTGAACAACAACAAGCCTTTGAACAAATTAAACGGGAGATTGTTCATGCCGTAGCCCTTGGACCAGTCCGGACAGGACAAGATGTTAAAAATGTGCTCTATACTGCAGCTGGGGAGAATGGCCCTACCTGGAGCCTCTGGCAGAAAGCACCTGGGGAGACCCGAGGCCGACCCCTGGGGTTCTGGAGTCGAGGATATCGAGGATCCGAGGCTCGCTATACCCCAACTGAAAAAGAGATATTGGCAGCGTATGAAGGAGTTCGAGCCACCTCAGAAGTATTTGGTACTGAGACACAGCTCCTCTTAGCACCCCGACTGCCAGTGCTGGGCTGGATGTTCAAAGGGAGGGTCTCCTCTACACATCACGCAACTGACGCCACGTGGAGTAAGTGGATCGCATTGATCACACAACGGGCTCGCATAGGAAACCCCAGTCGCCCAGGAATTTTAGAAGTGATCACGGACTGGCCAGAAGGCAAAGATTTTGGAATGTCGCCAGAGGAGGAGGTGGCACGGGCTGAAGAGGCCCCGCTGTATAATAAACTGCCAGAAAATGAGAGGCAATATGCCCTGTTCACTGATGGGTCCTGCCGCATCGTGGGAAAGCATCGGAGGTGGAAGGCTGCTGTATGGAGTCCCACACGACAAGTTGCAGAAACCGCTGAAGGAGAGGGTGAATCGAGTCAGTTTGCAGAGGTGAAAGCCATCCAGCTAGCATTAGATATTGCTGAAAGAGAAAAGTGGCCAGTGCTCTATCTCTATACTGACTCATGGATGGTGGCAAATGCCCTGTGGGGGTGGTTACAGCAATGGAAGCAGAGCAACTGGCAGCGCAGAGGTAAACCCATTTGGGCTGCGGCACTGTGGCAAGATATTGCGTCCCGGTTAGAGAATCTGGTTGTAAAAGTACGTCATGTAGATGCTCACGTACCCAAGGGTCGGGCCACTGAAGAACATCGGAACAACGAACAGGTGGATCAGGCTGCCAAGATTGAAGTGGCTCAGGTGGACCTGGACTGGCAACAGAAGGGTGAGCTATTTATGGCTCGGTGGGCCCATGATACTTCAGGCCATCAGGGAAGAGATGCAACATATAGATGGGCTCGAGACCGAGGGGTGGACCTGACCATGGACACTATCGCACAGGTTATCCATGAATGTGAAACATGTGCTGCAATTAAGCAAGCCAAGCGGTTAAAGCCCCTGTGGTATGGAGGGCGATGGCTGAAATATAAATTTGGGGAAGCCTGGCAGATTGACTATATCACACTCCCACAAACTCGCCAAGGCAAGCGCTATGTGCTGACAATGGTGGAAACAACCACCAGATGGCTGGAAACATACTCTGTACCCCATGCCACTGCCCGGAACACTATCCTGGGCCTTGAGAAGCAGGTCTTGTGGCGACATGGCACCCCAGAAAGAATTGAGTCAGACAATGGGACTCATTTCCGAAACAACCTCATAAACACCTGGGCCAAAGAGCATGGCATTGAGTGGGTGTATCATATCCCCTATCATGCACCAGCCTCTGGGAAAATTGAGCGATACAATGGACTGTTAAAGACTACATTGAGAGCAATGGGGGGTGGAACCTTCAAACATTGGGATACACATTTAGCAAAAGCCACCTGGTTAGTCAACACCAGAGGATCTGCCAATCGGAGTGGCCCTGCCCAATCAGAATTTTTACATACTGTAGAAGGGGATAAAGTCCCTGTAGTGCACATGAAAAACATGTTAGGGAAAACAGTCTGGGTTACTCCTGCCTCAGGCAAAGGTAAACCCATTCGTGGGATTGCTTTTGCTCAAGGGCCTGGGTGCACTTGGTGGGTGATGCGAAAAGATGGGGAAGTCCGATGTGTGCCTCAAGGGGATTTGATTTTAGGTGAAAATAGCCAGAATTAAACTGTATGATATTAGTTGCTATATAACCCTGCTACTGTATGTTATCATTACTATAATTGTTATATGCTATATCCATAGTACTATAGTAAGAATCACTTGGATCAAGCAAGAAAGAACTGTGATAAAACTGAGCAAAGCGCCGTAGAGGTGGAACCAGAACTGACTCCAGCATACAACAATCCAACGGTGCACACCATCCTCCTGCTGCATCAAATGTCATCTGCTCCTCACACCGCACAGAAGCCCAATTCTGCTCTACCGACTGAGAGGACTTTGCACCATCCCTCCTGCCCAGACAGACTGGTATGACAGATGGAGCCCAGAGTCGGAAACTAAATGAACTCAAACATTTTATGAACGTAACCCATGAACTAAAGAACTGATATCTCTGTGTGTATATACTTTTATATATATATATATATCATTGTTCATATGTCTCAAAGGGATGGAAAGGTGGTGATGATTGATCAGAATGTAACTAAAGGTATGGGAACTGAGCATGACGTCAATAGTATAGAATAAGGGGTGGATACTGTCCTGGTTTCAGCCGGGATGGAGTTAACTGTCTTCCTAGTAGCTGGTACAGTGCTATGTTTTGAGTTCAGTATGTGAAGAATGTTGATAACACTGATGTTTTCAGTTGTTGCTCAGTAGTGTTTAGACTATAGTCAAGGATTTTCAGCTTCTCATGCCCAGCCAGGGCACCTGACCCAAACTGGCCAACGGTGTATTCCATACCATGTGACGTCCCATCTAGTTTAGGAACTGGGAAGGGGGGGGAGGCAGTTTTTTTTTTTGGCCGCTCGGGGACTGGCTGGGTGTCGGTCGGCGGGTGGTGAGCAATTGCCCTGTGCATCATTTGTACATTTCAATCCTTTTATTACTTACTGTTGTCATTTTATTAGTGTTATCATTATCATTATTAGTTTCTTCTTTTCTGTTCTATTAAACCGTTCTTATCTCAACCCAGGAGTTTTACTTCTTTTCCTGATTTTCTCCCCCATCCCACTGGATGGGGGGGAAGTGAGTGAGCGGCTGCATGGTGCTTAGTTGCTGGCTGGGGTTAAACCACGACACCTAACCCTAACCCAAATTCAAACCTAAGCCTAACCTTAGCCCTTAAAAACAGACTAATACAAACCCTAACCCTAAATCCTAACCCTAACCCTAACCCTAACTCTTACCCTAAGCCTAACATTAACCCTAAACCTAACTCTTACCCTAACCCTAACCTTAGCCCTAACCCTAACCCCTAAACCCTAACAGTAAACCGAACCCAAAGCCTAACGCCAAAACACTAACACCTAACCCTAACCATAACCCTAAACCCTAACCATAACCCTAACCCTATCCCTAGGCCTAAACCTAGCCTTAAGTCGTACCCTAACCCTAATCATAACCCTAACCCAAAGTTAACCCTAAGCCTAACCTTAGTCCTTAAAACTAACCTAATACAAACCCTAACCCTAACTCCTAACCCTAACCCTAACCCTAACGCCTAACCCTAAACCTAAGCCTAACACTAACCCTAACCCCTAAGCCTAACAATAACCCCTAAGAGTAACACTAAGCGTAAGCCTAAGGCTAAGCCTAACGCTAACCCTAGGCCTAACCCTAGCCCTAAGTCGTACCCTAACCCTAATCATAACCCTAACCCACAGATAACCCTAAGCCTAACCTTAGTCCTTAAAACTAACCTAATACAAACCCTAACCCTAACTACTTACCCTAACACTAACACCTAACCCTAACCCTAACACGAACACCAAACCTAACCCCTAAGCCTAACCCTAACTCCTAAAAGTAACACTAAGCCTAAGCCTAAGCATAACCCTAACCCTAACCCTAGCCCCACTCCTAACCCTAACCCTAACCTTAGCCCTAACCCTAACCCCTAAGCGCTAACCGTAACCCTAAACCTAAGCCTAACCACTAACCCTAAGCCTACCCCCTACACCCTAACCCCTAACCCTAACGATAACCCTAACTTCTAACCCTAACCCTACCCCTAGCCGTACCCCTAGCCCGAACTCGAATCCTAACCCTAATCCTAAACCTAACCCAACCTTAACCCTAAGCCTAATCTTAGCACTAAAAACGAACTTAAAACTAAAAACGAAGCCCTAACCCTAACTCTTACCCTAACCCTAAACATAACCCCTAACCCTAAACCTAAGCCTAACCCCTAACATTTAACCCCTAACCCTAACCATAACCCAAACCCTAACCCTAAACCTAACCCTAAACCTAGCCCTAAGTCATGCCCTAACCCTCAGGCTAACCCTAACGCAACCTTAACCCTAAACCTAACCTTAGCCCTTCACACAAACCTACTACATACCCTAACCCTAACTCCTAACCCTAACCCTAAACTAACCCTAACCCTAAACCTAACTCTTACCCTAAACTTAGCCCTAACCCTAGCCTTTGCCCTAACCCTAACCCCTAACCCCTAACCGTAACTCTAGCCCTAAACCTAACCCCTAACCACTAAAACCGAACCCTAACCAGAACCCTAAACCCTAACCCTAACCCTATACCTAAGCCTAAGTCTAAGACTACCCCTAAGCCTAACCCTAAACCTAACCGTAACTCTAACCCTAACCTTAGCCTTAAACCTAACCCTAACCTTAGCCCTAACCCTAACCCCTAACCCCTAACACTACCCATAACCCTAAACCCTAACCCTAACCCTAACCCTAAGCCTAACCCTAAGACTAACCCTAAGCCTAACACTAATGCTAACCCTAAGCCTAACCCTAACCCTAAGCCTAGCCCTAAACCTAACCCTAAAACCTAACCCTAACATTAACCCTAGCCCAAAACTTAACCCTAAACCTAACCCCTAACCCCTAACCGTAACTGAATCCCTAAGCCTAACCCCTAACCCTAATCATAACCCTAAACAGTAGCCCTAACCCTAACCCTAGCCCTAAGTCGTACCCTAACGCTACTCCTAACCTAACCCATCCTTAACCCTATGACTAACATGACCCCTTAAAACTAACCTAATAAAAACCCTAACACTAACTACTAACCCTAACCCTAACACTTACCCTAACCCTAACTCTTACCCTAACCCTAACCCTAACCCTAAACCTAACGCTAACCCTAACCTTAACCCTAACCCCAACGTCTAAACCTAACCATAACCGAATCACTAAGCCTAACCCCTAACCCCTAACCCTAACCATAAACCTAAAACCTAACCCTAACACGAGCCCTAAGTCGTACCTTAACCCTAATCCTAACCCTAACCCAAACTTAAACCTAAGCCTAAGCTTAGCCCTTAAAACTAGACTAATACAAACCCTAAGCCTAAATCCTAACCCTAACCTAACCCTAAACCTAACATAAACTCTTACCCTAAGCCTAAAATTAACCCTAACCCCAACTCTTACCCTAAACCTAACCCTAACCCTAAACTTAGACCTAACCCTAACCCCTAACCCCTAACAGTTAACCGAACCCTAAGCCTAACCCCTAAACACTAACCCCTCAAACCTAACCATAACCCTAAACCCTAACCATAACCCTAACCCTAGTCCTAAACCTAGCCCTAGGTCGTACCCTAACCCTAATCATAACCCTAACCCAAAGTTAACCCTAAGCCTAACCTTAGTCCTTAAAACTAACCTAATACAAACCCGAACCATAACTCCTAACCCTAACCCTAACGCCTAACCCTAACCCTAAGCCTAACATTAACCCTAACCCCTAAGCCTAACAATAACCCCTAAGAGTAACACTAAGCCTCAGCCAAAGCCTAAGCCTAAGCCTAACCCTAGGCCTAAAGATAGCCCTAAGTCGTACCCTAACCCTAATCATAACCCTAACCCAAAGTTAACCCTAAGCCTAACCTTAGTCCTTAAAACTAACCTAATACAAACCCTAACCCTAACTCCTAACCCTAACACTAACGACTAACCCTAACCCTAACACGAACACCAACCCTAACCCCTAAGCCTAACCCTAACCCCTAACACTAACAATAAGCCTAAGCCTAAGCATAACCCTAACCCTAAACTTAGCCCTAAACCTAAGGGTAACCCAAAACCTAAGCCTAACCACTAACCCTAAGCCTACCACCTAACACCTAACCCCTAACCCTAACGATAACACTAAATTCTAACCCTAACCCTACCCCTAGCTGTAGCCCTAGCCCGAAGTCGAACCCTAACCCTAATCCTAACCCAACCTTAACCCTAAACCTAACCTTAGCACTAAAAACAAACCTAATACAAACCCTAGCCCTAACCCTAACTCTTACCATAACCCTAACCCTAAACCTATCTCCTAACACTAACCCTAACCCTAAGCCTAACTCCTAACATTTAACCCCTAACACTAACCATAACCCAAACCCTAACCCTAAACCTATCCCTAACCCTAGCTCTAGGTGTGCCCTAACCCTCATGCTAACCCTAACGCAACCTTAACCCTAAGCCTAACCTTAGCCCTTAAAATTAACCTACTACATACCCTAACCCTAACTCCTAACCCTAACCCTAAACTAAGCCTAACCCTAAAACTAACTCTTACCCTAAACTTAGCCCTATCCCTAACCCTAACCTTTGCCCTAACCCTAATCCCTAACCGTAAAACTAACCCTAAACCTAACCCCTAGACCATAACCCCTAACAGTAACGATAACCCTAAAACCTAACCTTAACCCTAAGCCTAACACTAACGCTAACCCTAAGCCTAAACCTAAATCTAAGCCTAGCCCTAAAGCTAACCCTAAAACCTAACCCTAACCCTAGCCCTAGCTCTAGCCCTAACCGAAACCTTAACCCTAACCCTAATCCCTAACCCCTAACCCCTAACCATAACCGAAACCCTAATCCTAACCCCTAACCCTAACCATAACCCTAAACAGTAGCCCTAAACCTAACCCTAGCCCTAAGTGGTACGCTAAACCTACTCCTAACTTAACCCATTCTTAACCCTAGGCCTATCATGAGCCCTTAAAACTAGCCTAATACAAACCCTAACTCTAACTACTAACCCTAACCCTAACCCTAAAACTTACCCTAACCCTAACTCTTACCCTAACCCTAACCCTAGACCTAACGCTAACCGTAACCTTAGCCCTAACCGCAAACCCTAACCCTAACCGTAACCCTAATTCTAAGCCTAACCCCTAACCCCTAAACCCTAAACCTAACCATAACCCTAAATCCTAACCCTTACCCTAACCCTAGGCCTAACCCTAGCCCTAAGTCGTAACTTAACCCTAATACTAACGCTAACCCAAACTTAAACCCTAGCCTAACCTTAGCCCTTAAAACTAGACTTATACAAACCCTAACCCTAAATCCTAACCCTAACCCTAACCTAACCCTAACCCTAACTCTTACCCTAAGCCTAACATTAACCCCAACGCTAACTCTTACCCTAACCCTAACCCTAACCCTAACATTAGCCCTAACCCCAACCCCTAACCCTAACCGTAACCCTAACCCAAAGCCTAACCCCTAAACACTAACCCCTAACCCTAACCATAACCCTAACCCTAACCCTAGCCCTAAACCTAGCCCTAAGTCGTACCCTAACCGTAATCCTAACCCTAACGCAAAATTATACCTAAGCCTAACCTCTAGCCCTTAAAACTAGACTAATACAACCACTAAACCTAAATACTAACCCTAACCCTAACCTAACCCTAACTCTTACCCTCACCCTAACCTTAGCCCTAACCCTAACCCCTAACCCCTGACAGTAAACCTAGCACTAAGCCTAACCCCTAAACACTAACCCCTAACCCTAACCATAATCCTAACCCTAACCCTAGCCATAAACCTAGCCCTAAATTGTACCCTAACCTAATCATAACCCTAACCCAAAGTTCACACTAAGCCTAATCTTAGTCCTTAAAACTAACCTAATACAAACCCTAACCCTAACTCCTATCCCTAACACTAAAGCCTAACCCTAAACCTAAGACTAACACGAACCCTAACCCTAACCCCTAAGCCTAACCCTAACCGCTAACACTAACACTAAGCCAAAGCCTAAGCCTAAGCCTAACACTAACCCTAGCCCCAATCCTAACCCTAACCCTAACCCTAACCTTAGCCCTAACCCTAACCCTAACATTAGCCCTAACCCTAACCCCTAACCCCTAACCGTAACGCTAACCCTAAGCCTAACCCCTAACCCCTAACCCCTAACCCTAACAATAACCCTAAACCCTAACCCTAACCCTAACCCTAGCCCTAAGTCGTGCCCTAACCCTAATGCTAACCCTAACGAAACCTCAACCCTAAGGCTAACCTTAGCCCTTAAAACTAACCTGCTACATACCCTAACCCTAACCCTAAACTAACCCTAACCCTAAACCTAACTCTTACCCTAAACTTAGCCCTAACCCTAACCTTTGCACTACCCCTAACCCCTAACCCCTAACCGTAACCCTAGCCCTAAACCTAACCCCTAATCCCTAACACCTAAGCCTAACCATAAACCAAAAACCTAACCTTAAACCTAAACCTAAGCCTAAGCCTAAGAATAACCCTAAGCCTAACACTAAACCTAACCGTAACCCTAAATCTTACCTTAACCTTAGCCTCAACCCTAAGCCTAACGATAGCCCTAACCCTAACCCCTAACCCCTAACCCTAAACCTAACCCTAAACCTAACCCCTAGCCCCTAACCCCTAACACTAACCATAACTCTAAACCCTAACCCTAAGTCTAACCCTAACCCTAACGGTAAGCCTAACGCTAAGCCTAACACTAACGCTAACACTAAGCCTAACACTAACCTTTAAGCCTAGCCCTAAACCTAACCCTAAAACCTAACCCTAAACCTAGCCCTAACCCTAAACCTAACCCAAACCTTAACCCTAACCCTAACGCCTAACCCCTAACCGTAAAGGAATCCCTAAGCCTAACCCCTAACCCTACAAACTAATCCTAACCCTAACCGTAGGTCTAACCCTAGACCTAAGTCGTACCTTAACCCTAATCCTAACCCTAACCCTAAACTTAAACCTAAGCCTAACCTTAGCCCTTAAAACTAGACTAATACAAACCCTAACACTAAATACTAACCGTAACCTAACCCTAACCCTACCCTAAGCCTAACATTAACCCTAACCCTAACACTTACCCTAACACTAACCTTAGCCCTAAACCTAACACCTAACCCTAAGCCTAACCATAACCCTAAACCCTAACCATAACCCTAATCCCTAACCCTAGTCCTAACCCTAGCCCTAGGTCGTACCCTAACCCTAATCATAACCCTAACCCAAAGTTAACCCTAAGCCTAACCTTAGTCCTTAAAACTAACCTAATACAAACCCTAACCCTAACTCCTAACACTAACCCTAACGCCTAACCCTAAACCTAAGCCTGACACTAACCCTAACCCTAACCCATAAGCCTAACAAGAACCCCTAAGAATAACACTAAGCCTAATCCTAAGCCTAAGACTAACCCTAAGCCAAGGCCTAACCCTAGCCCTAAGTCGTACCCTAACCCTAATCATAACCCTAACCCAAAGTTAACCCTAAGCCTAACCTTAGGCCTTAAAACTAACCTAATACAAACCCTAACTCTCTTACCCTAACCCTAACCCTAAACCCAAGCCTAACCACTATCCCTAAGCCTACCCCCTAACCCCTAAACCTAACGATAACCCTAAATTCTAACACTAACCCTACCCCTAGCCGTAGCCCTAGCCCGAAGTCAAACCCTAACCCTAATAATAACCCTAACCCAACCTTAACCCTAAGCCTAATCTTAGCACTAAAAACAAACCTAATACAAACCCTAGCCCTAACCCTAACCCTAACCCTAACCCTAACCCCTAACCATAACCCTAACCCTAAGCCGAACACCTAATATTTAACACCTAGTTTTTAACACCTAACCCTAACCATAACCCAAACCGTAACCCTAAACCTAACCCTAACCCTAGGCCTAAGTCGTGCCCTAACCCTAATGCTAACCCTAATGCAACCTTAACCCTAAGCAAAACCTTAGCCCTTAAAACTAACCTACTACATACCCTAACCCTAACTCCTAACCCTAACCCTACACTAAGCCTAACCCTAAACCAAACTCTTACCCTAAACTTAGCCCTAACCCTAACCCTAACCCTAACTTTTGCCCTAACCCTAAACCCTAACCCTAGACCTAAACTTAACCCCTAATCCCTAAACCCTAACACCTAAACATAACCATAACCCTAAACCCTAACTCTAAACCAAAACCTAAGTCTAAGACTAAGACTAACCCTAAGCCTAACCCTAAACCTTACCGTAACCCTAACTCTTACCCTAACCTTAGCCTTAAACATAACCCTAACCTTAGCCCTAATCCTAACCGATAACCCCTAACCGTAAACATTAACCCTAAACCTAAACCGTAGCCCCTAACCCCTAACCCTAAGCCTAACCCTAAGCATAACACTAACGCTAACCCTAAGCCAAACCCTAACACTAAGCCTAGCCTTAAACCTCACCCTAAAACCTAACCCTAACCCTAGCCCTAACCCTAACCCTAACCCAAACTGTAACAGAATCCTTAAGCCTAACCCCTAACCCCTAATGCCTAACCCTAACCATACAATAAAACGCAACCCTAACACTAACCCTAGGCCTAAACCTAGCTCTAATCGTATCTTAACCCTAATCCTAACCCTAACCCAAACTTAAACCTAAGCCTAACCTTAGCCGTTAAGACTAGACTAATACAAACCCTAACCCTAAATCCTAACCCTAAACCTAACCTAACCCTAACCCTAACTCTTACCCTAAGCCTAACATTAACCCTAAACCTAACTCTTACCCTAACCCTAACCCTAACCTTAGCCCTAACCCTAACTCCTAACCCCTAAAGTAAACGTAACCCCTAAACCTAACCAATAAACACTAACCCCTAACCCTAACAATAACCCTAAACCCTAACCATAACCCTAACCCTAACCCTAGTCATAAACCTAGCCCTAGGTCGTACCCTAACCCTAATCATAACCCTAACCCAAAGTTAACCCTAAACCTAAGCTTAGTCCTTAAAATTAACCTAATACTAACCCTAAACCTAAGCCTAACACGAACCCTAAACCTAACCCCTCATCCTAGCCCTAACCACTAACAATAACACTAAGTCTAAGGCTAAACCTAAGCCTAACCCTAGCCCCAATCCTAATCCAAACCCTAACCTTAGCCCTAACCCTAACCCCTAACCCCTAACCGTAACCCTAAACCTAAGCCTAACCACAAACCCTAAGCCTACCCCCAACCCCTAACCCTAACGATAAACCTAAATTCTAACCCTAACACTACCCCTAGCCATAGCCCTAGCCCGAAGTCGAACCCTAACCCAACCTTAACCCTAAACCTAATCTTAGCACTAAACACAAACCCTAACCCTAACCTTAGCCCTAACCCTAACCACTAACCCCTAACTGTAAAACTAAATCCTAGCATCTAACACCTAACACTAATCATAACCCTAATCCCTAACCCTAACCGTAACTCTAAGCCTAACCCTAAGCCTAATACTAAGGCGAAACCTAAGCCTAACCCTAACCCTAAGCCTAGCCGTAAAACTAAGCCTAAAACCTAACCTTAACCCTAACCCTAGCCCTAACCCTAACCCTAACCCAAACCTTAACCCTAAACCTAACCCCTATCCCCTAACCGTAACCGGATACCTAATCCTAACCCCTAACCCTAACCATAACCCTAAACAGTAGCCCTAACCCTAACCCTAGCCCTAAGTCGTACCCTAACCCTAATTCTAACCTAACCCATTCTTAACCCTATGCCTAACATGAGCCCTTAGAAATAACCTAAGACAAACCCAAACACTAAATCCTAACCCTAACCCTAACTCTTACCCTAACCCTAACCATAACCCTAGACTTAACACTAACAATAACCTTAGCCCTAAGCCCAACCCCTAACCCTAACCGTAACCCTAACCATAAGCCTAACCCCTAACCCCTAACCCTAACCATAACCCTAAAACCTAACCCAAACCCTAACCCTAGGCCTAACCCTAGCCCTAAGTCTTACCTTAACCCTAAACCTAAGCCTAAGCCAAACTTAAACCTAAGACTAACCTTAGCGCTTAAAACTAGACTAATACAAACGCTAACACTAAATGCTAACCCTAACCTAACCCTAACCCTAACTCTTACCCTAAGTCTAACATTAACCCTAACCCTAACTCTTACCCTAACCCTAACCCTAACACTAACCTTAGCCCTAACCCAAACACCTAACCCCTAACATTTAACCGAACCCTAAGCCTAACCCCTAAACACTAACCGCTAACCCTAAACATAACCCTAAACCCTAACCATAACCCTAACCCTAACCCTAGGCCTAAGTCGTACCCTAACCCTAACCATAAACCTAACCCAAAGTTAACCCTAAGCCTAAACTTAGTCCTTAAAACTAACCTAATACAAACCTTAACCCTAACTCCTAACCCTAACCCTAACACCTAACCCTAACCCTAAGCCTAACACTAACGGTAACCCTAAACCTAACCCTAACACTAACCCTAACCTGAACCCTAAGCCTAACCCCTAAACCCTAACAGTAAACCTAACCCTAAGCCTAACCCTTAAACACTAACCCCTAACATAACCCTAACCCTAGTCCTAAACCTAGCCCTAGGTCGTACCCTAACCCTAATCATAACCCTAACCCAAAGTTAACCCGAAGCCTAACATTAGTCCTTATAAAATAACCTAATACAAACCCTAAACCTAACCATAACGTCTAACCCTAACACTAAGCGTAACACTAACTCTAACCCCTAAGCCTAACAATAACCCCTAAGAGTAACGCTAAGCCTATGATTAACCCTAAGCCTAACCCTAGGCCTAACCCTAGCCCTAAGTCTTGCCCCAACCCTCATGCTAACCCTAACACAAACTTAAACCTAAGCCTAACCTTAGCCCTTAAAACTAACCTACTACATACCCTAACCCTAACTCCTAACCCTAACCCTAAACTAACCCTAACCCTAAACCTACTGCTTACCCTAAACTTAGCATTACCTTAACCCGAACCTTTGCCCTAACCCTAACCGTAACCCTAGCCCTAACCTAACCCCTAATCCCTAACCATAACCCTAAAACGTAACCCTAACCTTAAACCTAAGCCTAAGCCTAAGACTAACCCTAAGCCTAAACCTAAACCTAAATGTAGCCCTAACTCTTACCCTAACCTTAGCCTTAAACCTACCCTAACCTTAGCCCTAGCCCTAACCCCTAACCGTAAACCTAACCCTAAACCTAACTCCTAGCCCCTAGCCCCTAACCCCTAACCCTAACCCTAAGCCTAACCCTAACCCTAACCCTAACGCTAACTCTAAGCCTAACCCTAACCCTAAGACTAACCCTAAGCCTAACACTAATGCTAACCTTAAGCCTAACCCTAACCCTAAGCCTAGCCCTAAATCTAACCCTAAAACCTAACCCTAGCCCAACCCTAGCCTTAACCCAAACCTTTATCCCTAACCCTAACCCCTAACCCCTAACCGTAACCGAATCCCTAAGCCTAACCCGTAAGCCTACCCATAACCCTAAACAGTAGCCCAAACCCTAACCCTAGCCCTAAGTCGTACCCTATCCCTACTCCAAACCTAACCCATCCTTAACCCTATGCCTAACATGAGCCCTTAAAACTAACCTAATACAAACCCTAACACTAACTTCTAAACCTAACCCTAAACCTAACTCTTAACCTAACCCGAACCCTAACCCTAGACCTAATGCTAACCCTAACCTTAACCCTAGCGCCAAACCTAACGCTAACCCTAAACTTAGCCCTAACCCCAAGCCCTAACACTAACCGTAACCCTAACCCTATGCCTAACCCCTAACCCCTAACCCTAACCATAACACTAAAACCTAAACCTAAACCTAACCCTAGGCCTAACCCTAGCCCTAAGATGTACCTTAGCCCTAATCCTAACCCTAACCCAAACGTAAACCTAAGCCTAACCTTAGCCCTTAAAACTAGACTAATACAAACCCTAAGCCTAAATCCTAACCCTAACCCTAACTCTTACCCTAAGCTTAACATTAACCCTAACCCTAACTCTTACCCTAACCCTAAAACTAACCCTAACCCTAACCCCTAACCCCTAACACTAAACCTAAGCCTAAGCCTAACCCCTAAAGACTAACCCCTAACATAACCCTAAACCCTAACCATAACCCTAACCCTAACACTAGTCATAAACCTAGCCCTACGTCGTACCCTAACCCTAATCATAACCCTAACCCAAAGTTAACCCTAAGCCTAACCTTAGTCCTTAAAACTAACCTAATACAAATCCTAACCCTAACCCTAACGCCTAACCCTAACCCTAAGCCTAACACTAACCCTAACCCTAACCCCTAAGACTAACTATAACCCCTAAGAGTAACACTAAGCCTAAGCCTAAACCTAACCCTAGGCCTAACCCTAGCCCTAAGTCGTACCCTAACCCTAACCCTAACCCTAACCCCTAACCAAAACCATAACCCTAAGCCTAACCCCTAACACTGAACCCCTAACCCTAACCATAACCCAAACCCTAACCCTAAACCTAACCCTAACCCTAGCCCTAAGTCTTGCCCTAACCCTAATGCTAACCCTAACGCAACCTTAACCCTAAGCCTAACCTTAGCCCTTAAAACTAACCTACTACATACCCTAACCCTAACTCCTAACCCTAACCCTAAACTAATCCTAACACTAAACCTACCGCTTACTCTAAACTTAGCCCTAACCCTAAACTTTGCCCTAACCCTAACCATAACCCTAGACCTAAACCTAACCCCTAACCCCTAATCATAACCCTAAAACGTAACCCTAACCTTAGCCCTTAAAACTAACCTACTACATACCCTAACCCTAACTCCTAACCCTAACCCTAAACTAATCCTAACACTAAACCTACCGCTTACTCTAAACTTAGCCCTAACCCTAACCTTTGCCCTAACCCTAACCATAACCCTAGACCTAAACCTAACCCCTAACCCCAACCATAACCCTAAAACGTAACCCTAACCTTAAACCTAAGCCTAAGCCTAAGACAAACCCTAAGCCTAACCCTAAACCTAAACGTAACCCTAACTCTTACCCTAACATTAGCCTTAAACCTAACCCTAACCTTAGCCCTAGCCCTAACCCCTAACAGTAAACCTAACCCTAATCCTAACCCCTAGCCCCTAAGCCCTAACAATAAAAATAACCCTAAAACCCTAACCCTAACCCTAAGCCTAACCCTAAGCCTGACACTAACGCTAACCCTAAGCCTAACCCTATCCCTAAGCCTAGCCCAAACCTAACCCTAAACGTAACACAAACCTTAACCCTAACACTAACCCCTAAACCCTAACCGTAACCGAAACCCTAAGCCTAACCCCTAAACCTAACCGTAACCCTAAACAGTAGCCCTAACCCTAACCCTAAGACGTACCCTAACCCTACTCCTAACCTAAACCATCCATAACCCTATGCCTAACAGGAGCCCTTAAAACTAATCTAATACAAACCCTAACACTAACTCCTAACCCTAACCCTAACCCTAAATCTTACCCTAACCCTAACCCTAACCTTAGACCTAACGCTAACCCTAACCTTAGCCCTATCCCCAAGCCCTAACACTAACCGTAACCCTAACCCTAAGCCTAACCCCTAACCCCTAAACCTAACCATAACCCTAAAACCTGACCCGAACCCTAACCCTAGGCCTAACCCTAGCCCTAAGTCGTACCTTAACCCTAATCCTAACCTAACCCAAACGTAAACCTAAGCCTATCCTTAGCCCTTAAAACTAGACTAATACAAACCCTAAGCCTAAATCCTAACCCTAACCTAACCCTATTCCTAACCCTAACTCTTACCCTAAGCCTAACATTAACCCTAACCCTAACTCTTACCCTAACCCTAACCCTAACCCTAACCTTAGCCCTAACCCTAACCCCTAACCCCTATCAGTAATCCTAACCCTAAGCCTAACCCCTAAAGACTAAACCCTAACATAACCCTAAACCCTAACCATAACCCTAACCCTAACCCTAGTCCTAAACCTAGCCCTAGTTCATACCCTAACCCTAATCATAACCCTAACACAAAGTTAACCCTAAGGCTAACTTTAGTTCTTAAAACTAACCTAATACATACCCTAACCCTAACTCCTAACCCTAAAGCCTAACCCTAACCCTAAGCCTAACCCTAACCCCTAAGACTAACTATAACCCCTAAGAGTAACACTAAGCCTAAGCCTAAGCCTAAGCCTAAACCTAACTCTAGGCCTAACCCTAGCCCTAAGTCGTACCCTAACCCTAACCCTAAACCTAACCCCTAACCATAAACCTAACCCTAAGCCTAACCCCTAACATTGAACCACTAACCCTAACTATAACCCAAACCCTAACCCTAAACCTAACCCTAAGTCGTGCCCTAACCCTCATGCTAACCCTAATGCAACCTTAACCCAAAGCCTAAACTTAGCCCTTAAAACTAACCTACTACATACCCTAACCCTAACTCCTAACCCTAACCCTAAACTAACCCTAACCCTAAACCTAACTCTTACCCTAAACTTAGCCCTAATCCTAACATTTGCGCTAACCCTAACCTCTAACCCTTAACCGTAACCCTAGGCCTAAACCTAACCCCTAACCCCTAACCCTAACCATAACCCTAAACCATAACCCTAACCTTAAACCTAAGCCTAAGGCTAAGAGTAACCCTAAGCCTAACCCTAAACCAAACCGTAACCCTAACTCTTACCCTAAACTTAGCCTTAAACCTAACCCTAACCTTAGCCCTAGCACTAACCCCTAACAGTAAAACTAACCCTAAACCTAACCTTTAGCCCCTAACACCTAACACTAAACATAACCCTAAACCCTAACCCTAAACCTAATCCTAAGCCTAACATTAAAGCTAACCCTAAGCCTAAACCTAAACCTAAGCCTAGCCCTAAACCTTATCCTTAAACCTAACCCTAACCCTAAACCTAACCCCTAACCATAACCCTAACCCTAAGCCTAACCCCTAACATTGAACCCCTAACCCTAAGCCTAACCCTAACCCTAACCCTAAGCCTAACCCTAAGCCTAACACTAACGCTAACCCTAAGCCTAACCCTATCCCTAAGCCTAGCCCTAAACCTAACCCTAAAACCTAACCCAAACCTTAACCATAACGTTAACCCCTAACCCCTAACCATGACCGAATCCCTAAGCCTAACCCCTAACCCTAACCATAACCCTAAACAGTAGCCCTAACCCTAACCCTAGCCCTAAGTCGTACCCTAACCCTAATCCTAACCTAACCCATCCTTAACCCTATGCCTAACATGAGCCCTTAAAACTAATCTAATACAAACCCTAACACTAACTCCTAACCCTAACCCTAACCCTACCTCTTACCCTAACCCTAGACCTAACGCTAACCCTAAACTTAGCCCTAACCCCAACCCCTAACCCTAACCGTAACCCTAACCCTAAGCCTAACCCCTAACCCCTAAAACTAACCATAACCCTAAAACCTAACCCGAACCCTAACCCTAGGCCTAACCCAAGCCCTAAGTCGTGCCTTAACCCTAATCCTAACCCTAACCCAAACTTAAACCTAAGCCTAACCTTAGCCCTTAAAACTAGACTAATACAAACCCTAAGCCTAAATCCTAACCCTAACCTAAACCTAACCCTAACCCTAACTATTACCCTAAGGTTAACATTAACCCTAACCCTAACTCTTACCCTAACCCTAAACCTAACCCTAACCCTAACCCCTAACCCCTAACACTAAACCTAACCCTAAGCCTAACCCCTAAAGACTAACCCCTAACATAACCCTAAACCCTAACCATAACCCTAACCCTAACCCTAGTCATAAACCTAGCCCTAGGTCATACCCTAACCCTAATCATAACCCTAACACAAAGTTAACCCTAAGCCTAACCTTAGTCCTTAAAACTAACCTAATACAAACCCTAACCCAAATCCTAACTCCTAACCCTAACCCTAAGCCTAACACTAACCCTAACCCTAACCCCTAAGCCTAACAATAACCCCTAAGAGTAACACTAAGCCTAAGCCTAAACCTAAGCCTGACCCTAACTCTAGGCCTAACCCTAGCCCTAAGTCGTACCCTAACCATAACCCTAAACCTAAAACCTAACCATAACCCTAACCCTAAGCCTAACCCCTAACATTGAACCCCTAACCCTAAATATAACCTGAACCCTAACCCTAAACCTAACCCTAAACCTAGCCCTAAGTCGTGCCCTAACCCTCATGCAAAACCTAATGCAACCTTAACCCAAAGCCTAACCTTAGCCCTTAACACTAACCTACTACATACCCTAACCCTAACTCCTAACCCTAACCCTAAACTAACCCTAACCCTAAACCTACCGCTTACCCTAAACTTAGCCCTAACCCAAACCTTTGCCCTAACCCTAACCCTTAACTGTAACTGTAGCCCTAAACCTAACCCCTAACCCTAACCATAAACCTAAAACTTAACCCTAACCTTAAACCTAACCCTAAGCCTAAACCTAAGCCTAACCCTAACCCTAGGCCTAAACCAAGCTCTAATCATATCTTAACCCTAATCCTAATCCTAAACCAAACTTAAACCTAAGCCTAACCTTAGCCGTTAAAACTAGACTAATACAAACCCTAACCATAAATCCTAACCCTAACCCTAACCTAACCCTAACCCTAACCCTAACTCTTACCCTAAGCCTAACATTAACACTAAACCTAACTTTTACCCTAACCTAACCTTAGCCCTAACCCTAACTTCTAACCCCTAAAAGTAAACGTAACCCCTAAACCTAACCAATAAACACTAACCCCTAACCCTAACCATAACTCTAAACCCTAACCATAACCCTAACCCTAGTCCTAAACCTAGCCCTAGGTCGTACCCTAACCCTAATCATAACTCTAACCCAAAGTTAACCCTAAACCTAACCTTAGTCCTTAAAATTAACCTAATACAAACCCTAACCCTAAGTCCTAACCCTAACATTAATGCCTAACCCTAAACCTAATCCTAACACTAACCCTAACCCTAATCTCTAAGCCTAACAATAACATCTAAGAGTAATACTAAGCCTAAGCCTAAGCCTAAGCCTAACCCTAACCCTAGCCCTAAGTCATACCCTAACCCTAATCCTAACCTAACCCATCCTTAACCCTATGCCTAACATGAGCCCTTAAAACTAACCTAAGCAAACCCAAACACTAAATCCTAACCCTAACCCTAACTCTTACCCTAACCCTAACCATAACCCTAGACCTAACACTAACAATAACCTTAGCCCTAAGCCCAACCCCAAACCCTATCCTTAGCCCTAACCCTAACCCCTAACCCTAACCCCTAACCCCTAACCATAACCATAACCCTAAAACCTAACCCTAACCCTAACCCTAGGCCTAACCCTAGCCGTAAGTCATACCTTAAACCTAATCCTAACCCTAACCCAAACGTAAACCTAAGACTAACCTTAGACCTTAAAACTAGACTAATACAAACCCTAACACTAAATCCTAACCCTAACCCTAACCTAACCCTAACCCTAACTCTTACCCTAAGCCTAACATTAACCCTAACCCTAACTCTTACCCTAACCCTAACCCTAACCCTAACCTTAGACCTAACCCTAACCCCTAACCCCTAACATGTAACCGAACCCTAAGCCTAACCCCTAAACACTAACCGCTAACCCTAAACATAACCCAAAACCCTAACCATAACCCTAACCCTACCCTAAACCTAGACCTAAGTCGTACCATAACCCTAATGATAACCGTAAACCAAAGTTAACCCTAAGCCTAACCTTAGTCCTTAAAACTAACCTAATACAAACCTTAACCCTAATTCCTAACCCTAACCCTAACACCTAACCCTAAACCCTAAGCCTAACAATAACCCCTAAGAGTACCATTAAGCCTAAGCCTAAGCCTAACCCTAAACCTAACCCTAGGCCTAACCCTAGCCCCAATTCGTACCCTAACCCTAATCATAACCCTAACCCAAAGTTAAGCCTAAGACTAACCTTAGTCCTTAAAACTAACCTAATACAAACCCTAACCCTAACTCCTAACCCTAACCCTAACGCCTAATCCTAACCCTAAGCCTAACACGAACCCTAACTCCTAACCCTAACGCCTAACCCTAACCTTAAGCCTAACACGAATCCTAACCCTAACCCCTAAGCCTAACCCTAACCCCTAACACTAACACTACGCCTAAGCCTAAGCATAACCCTAACCCTAACCCTAACCCTAACCCTAGACCTAACGCTAACCCTAATCTTAGACCAAATCCCAACCCTTAACCCAAACCGTAACCCTAACGCATAGCCTAAACCCTAACCTATAACCCTAACCATAACCCTAAAACCTAACCCTAACCCTAACCCTAGCCCTAAACCTAGCCCTAAGTCGTACCCTAACCCTAATCATATCCCTAACCCAAAGTTAACCCTAAGACTAACCTTAGTCCTTAAAATTTACCTAATACAAACCCTAACCCTAACGCCTAACCCTAACACCTAAGCCTAAAAATAAACCCTAAGAGTAACACTAAGCCTAAGCCTAAGCATAACCCTAAGCCTAACCCTAGACCCAATCCTAACCCTAACCCTAACCCTAACCTTAGCCTTAACCCTGACCCTTAACCCCTAACCGTAACCCTAAACCTAAGTCTAACCACTAACCCTAAGCCTACCCCCTAACCCCTAACACTAACGATAACCCTCAATTCTAACCCTAACCCTACGCCCAGACGTAGCTCTAGCCCTAAGTCGAACCCTAACCCTAACCCTAACCCAACCTTAACTCTAAGCCTAATCTTAGCACTAAAAACAAACCTAATACAAACCCTAGCCCTAACCCTAACCCTAACTCTTACCCAAAACCTAACCCTAAACCTAACCCCTAACCATAACCCTAACCCTAAGCCTAACCCCTAACATTTAATCCCTAACCCTAACCATAACCCAAACCCTAACCTTAAACCTAACCCTAACCCTAGCCCTAAGTCGTGCCCTAACCCTAATGCTAACCCTAATGCAACCTTAACCCTAAGCCTAACCTTAGCCCTTAAAACTAACCTACTACACACCCTAACACTAACTCCTAACCCTAAACCTAAACTAACCCTAACCCTAAACCTAACTCTTACCCTAAACTTATCCCTAACCCTAACCCTAACCTTTGCCCTAACCCTAACCCCTAACCCCTAACCGTAACCGTAGGCCTAAACATAACCCCTAACCCCTAACCCCTAACCCTACACATAACCCTAAACCCTAAACCTAACCCTAAACCTAAGCCTATGCCTAAGACTAACCCTAAGCCAAACCCTAAACCTAAACGTAACCATAACTCTTACCCTAACCTTAGCCTTAAATTTAACACTAACCGTAGCCCTATCCCTAAACCCAAACCCCTAACCGTAAACCTAACCCTAAACCTAACCTCTAGCCCCTAACCCCTAACACTAACCATAACCCTAAACCCTAACCCTAACCCTAACCCTAACACTAAGCCAAAGCCTAACCCTAACCCTAACCCTAACCCTAAGCCTAACCCTAAGCCTAACACTAACGCTAACCCTAAGCCTAACCCTAACCCTAAGCCTAGCCCTAAACCTAACCCTAAAACCTAACCCTAACCCTAGCCCTAGCCCTAACCCTAACCCTAACCCCTAACCCCTAACCGTAACCGAATCCCTAAGCCTAACCCCTAACCCTAACCATAACCCTAAACAATAGCCCTAACCCTAACCCTAGCCCTAAGTCAAAACCCTAACCCTACTCCTAACCTAACCCATCCTTAACCCTATGCCTAACATGAGCCCTTAAAACTAACCTAATACAAACCCTAACTCTAAATCCTAACCCTAGCCCTATCCCTAACCCTAGACCTAACACTAACCCTAAATCCAACCCCTAAACTTACCGTAACCCTAACCCTAAGCCTAAACCCTAACCCCAAACCCCTAACCCTAACCATAACCCTGAAACCTAACCCTAACCCTAACCCTAGGCCTAACCCTAGCCCTAAGTCGTACCTTAACCCTAATTCTAACCCTAACCCAAGCTTAAAACTAAGCCTAAGCATAGCCCTTAAAACTAGAATAATACAAACACTAACCCTAACCCTACGCCTAACATTAACCCTAACCCTAACTCTTACACTAACCCTAAACCTAACCCTAAACTTAGCCCTAACCCTAATCCTTAACCGTAAAGCTAACCCTAAGCCTTAACACCTAAACACTAACCCCTAACCCTAACCATAACCCTAAACCCTAACCATAACCCTAACCCTAACCCTAGTCATAAACCTAGCCCTAAGTCGTACCCTAACCCTAATCATAACCCTAACCCAAAGTTAACCCTAAGCCTAACCTTAGTCCTTAAAACTAACCTAATACAAACACTAACCCTAACTCCTAACCCTAAACCTAACGCCTAACCCTAACCTTAAGCCTATCACGAACCCTAACCCTAACCCTAACCCCTAACACTAACACTACGCCTAAGCCTAAGCATAACCCTAAGCCTAACCCTAGCCCCAATCCTAACCCTAACCCTAACCTTAGCCCTAACCCTAACCCCTAACCCCTAACCGTAACCTTAACGATAACCCTAAATTCTAATCCTAACCCTACCCCTAGCCTTAGCCCTAGCCAGAAGTCGAATCCTAACCCTAACCCTAACCCAACCTTATCCCTAAGACTAATCTTAGCACTAAAAACAAACCTAATACAAACCCTAGCCCTAACCCTAACACTAAGTCTGACCCTAACACTAAACCTAATGCCTAAACAAAACCCTAACCCTAAGCCTAACCCCTAACATTTAACCCGTAACCCTAACCATAACCCAAACCCTAACCCTAAACCTAACCCTAACCCTAGCCCTAAGTCGTGCCCTAACCCTAATGCTAACACTAACGCATCCTTAACCCGAAGACTAACCTTAGCCCTTAAAACTAACCTACTACATACCCTAAACCTAACTCCTGAACCTAACCCTAAAATAAACCTAACCCTAAACATAACTCTTACACTAAACTTAGCCCTAACCCTAACCCTAACCTTTGCCCTAACCCTAACCGTAAACCCTAACCCTAACCATAACCCTAAAACCTAACACTAACCCTAAACCTAAGCCTAAGCCTAAGACTAACCCTAAGCCTAACCCTAAATCTAAACGTAACCCTAACTCTTACCCTAACCTTAGCCTTAACCCTAACCCTAACCTTAGCCCTAACCCTAACCCCTAACCCCTAACCGTAAACCTAACCCTAAACCTAAGCCCTAGCCCCTAACCCCTAACACTAACCATAACACTGAACCCTAAACCTAAGCCTAACCCTAACCCTAAGCCTAGCCCTACACCTAACCCTAAAACCTAACCCTAACCTTAGCCCTAAACCTAACCCTAGCCCTAACCCAAAGCTTAACCCTAACCGTAACCGCTAACCCCTAACACTAACCATAACCCTAAACAGTAGCCCTAACCCTAACCCTAGCCCTAAGTCGTAACCTAACCCTAATCCTAACCTAACCCATCCTTAACCCTAGGCCTAACATGAGCCCTTAAAACTAACCTAATACAAACCCTAACACTAACTTCTAAACCTAACCCTAACTCTTAAACCTAACCCTAACTCTTACCCTAACCCTAACCCTAACCCTAGACCTAACGCTAACCCTAACCTTAGCCCTAGCCCCAACCCCTAACCCTAACCGTAACCCTAACCCTAAGCCTAACCCTTAACCCCTAACCCCTAACCCTAACCATAACCCTAAAACCTAACGCTAACCCTAACACTAGGCCTAACCCTAGCCCTAAGTCGTACCTTAACCCTAATCGTAAACCTAACCCAAACTTAAACCTAAGCCTAACCTAAGCCCTTAAAACTAGACTAATACAAACCCTAACCCTAACCCTAACCTAACCCTAACCCTAACCCTAACCCTAACTCTTACCCTAACCCTAACGCTAACCCTGATATTAGCCCTATCTCTAACCCCTAAACCCTAACAGTAAACCTAACCCTAAGACTAGCCCCTAAACACTAACCCCTAACCTTAACCATAACCCTAAACCCTAACCATAACCCTAACCCTAACCCTAGGCCTAACCCTAGCCCTAAGTCGTACCTTAACCCTAATCATAACCCTAACCCAAAGTTAAACTTTGCCTAACCTTAGTCTTTAAAACTAACCTAATACACACCCTATCCCTAACTCCTAACCCTAACCCTAATGCCTAAACCTAACCTTAAGCTTAACATGAACCCTAAACCTAACCCCTAAGACTAACCCTAACCCCTAACACTAACACTAAGCCTAAGCCTAAGCATAACCCTAAGCCTAACCCTAGCCCCAATCCTAACCCTAACCCTAACCCTAAACTTAGACCTAACCCTAAACGTAACTCTAAACCTAAGCCTAACCACTAACCCTAATCCTACCCTCTAACCCCTAACCCTAACGATAACCCTAACTTCTAACCCTAACCCTACCCCTAGCTGTAGCCCTAGCCCGAAGTCGAACCCTAACCCTAATCCTAACCCTAACCCAACCTTAAGCCTGAGCCTAATCTTAGTACTAAAAACAAACCTAATACAAACCCTAGCCCTAACCCTAACCCTAACTCTTACCCTAACCCTAAACCTAAACCTAACGCCTAACCATAAACCTAACCCTAAGCCTAACCCCTAACATTTAATCCCTAGCCCTAACCATAACCCAAACCCTAGCCCTAAACCTAACCCTAACCCTAGCCCTAAATGGTGCCCTAACCCCAATGCTAACCCTAACGCAACCTTAACCCTAAGCCTAACCTTAGCCCTTAAAACTAACCTACTACATACCCTAACCCTAACTCCTAACACTAACCCTAAACTAACCCTAACCCTAAACCTAACTCTTACCCTAAACTTCGCCCTAACCCTAACCCTAACCTTTGCCCTAACCCTAACCCCTAACCCCTAACCCTAACCATAACCCTAAACCCAAACCCTAACCCTAAAACTAAGCCTAAGCCTAAGACTAACCCTAAGCCTAACCCTAAACCTAACCATAAAACTTACTCTTACCCTAACCTTAGCCTTAACCGTAACCCTAACCTTAGCCCTAACCCTAACCCTTAACCGTAAACCTAACCCTAAACCTAACCCCTAGCCCCTAACCCCTAACACTAACCATAACCCTAAACCCTAACCCTAAGCCTAAGCCTAAGCCTAAGCCTAAGCCTAAGCCTAACACTAACGCTAACCCTAAGCCTAACCCCTAACCCTAACCATAGCCCTAAAAAGTAGCCCTAACCCTAACCCTAGCCCTAAGTCTTACCCTAACCCTACTCCTAACCTAACCCATCCTTAACCCTATGCCTAATATGAGCCCTTAAAACTAACCTAATACAAACCCTAACACTAAGTCCTAACCTTAACCCTAACCCTAACTCTTACCCTAACCCTAACTCTAACCCTAGACCTAACGCTAACCCTAACCTTAGCCCTAACCCCAAACCTAACACTAACCCTAACCTTAGCACTAACCCCAAGCCCTAACCCTAACCGTAACCCTAACCCTAAGCCTAACTGCCGTGATTGAGAGACGGAGACCCGGCTTGATGCAAGTCAGGATCTGCTTTATTGATTACAACAGTCATTTTTATATCTTTAGACAAACAATGAGCAGTATGTGTCTTAAGTTGATTGGTACAACAGCTAATCACCTAATACATATTACAAAAGCTGAGCTCATGATTGGTTAGCAGTTAAGCAACAAAATTCATTACAACTTCTCCTTTCTCTCGGCCCCTTCCGCGTATCCCTTGGCCACGGCATCCTGTTATTGTGCAACTGACAAGGGATCGCTGGCCTTGTTCCTTATCAGTACAGAGACTTTTACTCTGAGTTGTTCATATCTTGTTCAACTCTCGGCTCGCAAGGTCTAGCACATCCTTCCTTATCAGTTGAAACTCACTAGGAGTCCTTTTAAGAGAGATTGAGTCACCCCTGTCACCTAACCCCTAACCCCTAACCCCTAACCATAACCATAACCCTAAAACCTAACCCTAACCCTAACCCTAGGCCTAACCCTAGCCGTAAGTCATACCTTAACCCTAATCCTAACCCTAACCCAAACGTAAACCTAAGCCTAACCATAGCCGTTAAAACTAGACTAATACAATCCCTAACCCTAAATCCTAACCCTAACCCTAACCTAACCCTAAGCCTAACCCCTAAAGACTAACCCCTAACATAACCCTAAACCCTAACCATAACCCTAACCCTAACCCTAGTCCTAAACCTAGCCCTAGGTCGTACCCTAACCCTAATCATAACCCTAACCCAACGTTAACCCTAAGCCTAACCTTAGTCCTTAAAACTAACCTAATACAAAACCTAGCCCTAATTCCTAACCCTAAAGCCTAACCCTAACCCTAACCCTAATTCCTAACCCTAACACTAACCCCTAAGCCTAACAATAACCCCTAAGTGTAACACTAAGCCTAAGCCTAAGCCTAAGCCTAAACCTAACCCTAGGCCTAACCCTAGCCCTAAGTCGTACCCTAACCCTAACCCTAAACCTAACCCCTAACCATAACCCTAACTCTTACCCTAAGCATAACATTGAACCCCTAACCCGAACCATAACCCAACCCCTAACCCTAAACCTAACCCTAAACCTATCCCTAAGTCGTGCCCTAACCCTCATGCTAACCCTGACGCAACCTTAACCCTAAGCCTAACCTTAGCCCTTAAAACTAACCCAAAACATACACTAACCCTGACTCCTAACCCTAACCCTAAACTAACCCTAACCCTAAACCTAATTCTTACCCTAAACTTAGCCTTAAACCTAACCCTAACCTTTGCCCTAACCCCTAACCCCTAACCGTAACCCTAGCCCTAAACCTAACCCCTAACCCTAACCCTAAACCTAACCCTAAACCTAAGACTAAACCTAAGCCTAACCCTAAACCTAACCGTAACCCTAACTCTTACCCTAACCTTAGCCTTAAACCTAACCCTAACCTTAGCCTTAGCCCTAACCCCTAACAGTAAACCTAACCCTAAACCTAATCCCTAGCTTCTAACCCCTAACACTAACCATAACCCTAAACCCTAACCCTAACCCTAAGCCTAACCCAAACCCTAAGCCTAACCCTAAGCCTAACACTAAAGCTAACCCTAAGCCTATCCCTAACCCTAACCATAGCCCTAAACCTAACCCTAAAACCTAACCCTAGCTCTAACAAAAACCTTAACCCTAACACTAACCACTAAGCCCTAACCGTAACCGAATCCCTAAGCCTAACCCCTAACCCTAACCATAACCCTAAACAGTAGCCCTAACCCTAACCTTAGCCCTAAGTCGTACCCTAACCCTACTCCTAACCTAACCCATCCTTAACCCTATGCCTAACATGAGCCCTTAAAACTAACCTAATACAAACCCTAACACTAACTTCTAAATCTAACCCTAACCCTAACACTTACCCTAACCCTAACTCTTACCCTAAACCTAAGCCTAATCCTATACCTAACGCTAACCCTAACCTTAGCCCTAACCCCAAGCCCTATCCCTAACCGTAACCCTAACCCTAAGCCTAACCCCTAACCCCTAACCCCTAAACCTAACCATAACCCTGAAACCTAACCCTAACCCTATCCCTAGGCATAACCCTAGCCCTAAGTCGTACCTTAACCCTAATCCTAACCCTAACCCAAACGTAAACCTAAGCCTGACCTTAACCCTTAAAACTAGACTAATACAAACCCTAACCCTAACTCCTAACCCTAAAGCCTAACCCTAACCCTAAGCCTAACACGAACCCTAACGCAAACACCTAAGCCTAACCCTAACCCCTAACAGTAACACTAAGCCTAAGCCTAAGCATAACCCTAACCCTAACCCTAGCCCCAATCCTAACCCTAACCCTAACCCTAATCTAAGCCCTACCCTAACCCCTAAACCCTAAACGTAACCCTGAACCTAAGCCTAACCACTAACCCTAAGCCTACCCCCTAACCCCTAACGCTAACGATAACCCTAAATTCTAACCCTAACCTTACCCCTAGCCGTAGCCCTAGCCCGAAGTCGAACCCTAACCCTAATCCTAACCCTAAACCAACCTTAACCCTAAACCTAATCTTAGCAATGAAAACAAACCTAATACAAACCCTAGCCCTAACCCTAACCCTAACTCTTACCCTAACCCTAAACCTAACCCCTAACCGTAAGCCTAAACCTAAGCCTAACCACTAACCCTAAGCCTACCCCCTAACCCCTAACACTAACCATAACCCTAAACCCTAACCCTAACCCTAACCCTAGGCTTAACTCTAGCCCTAAGTCGTACCTTAACCCTAATCCTAACCTAACCCATCCTTAAACCTATGCCTATCATGACCCCTTAAAAGTAACCTAATACAAACCCTAACACTAACTTCTAACCCTAACCATAACCCTAACTCTTACCCTAACCCTAACTCTTACCCTAACCCTATCCCAAGACCTAACGCTAACACTAACCTCAGCCCTAACCCCAACCCATAACCCTAACCGTAACCCTAACCCAAAGCCTAAGCCCTAACCCCTAACCCCTAACCCTAACCATAACCCTAAAACCTAACCCTAACCCTAACCCTAGGCCTAACCCTAGCCCTAAGTCGTACCTTGACACTAATCCTAACCATAACCCAAACTTAAACCTAAGCCTAACCTTAGCCCTTAAAACTAGACAAATACAAACCCTAACCCTAAATCCTAACCCTAACCCTAACCTAACCCTAACCCTAACTCTTACCCTAAGCCTAACATTAACCCTAACCCTAACTCTTACCCTAACCCTAAACCTAACCCTGACCTTAGCCCTAACCCTAACCCCTAACCCCTAACAGTAAACCTAACCCTAAGCCTAACCCCTAAACACTAACCCCTAACCCTAAACATAACCCTAAAACCTAACCATAACCCTAACCCTAACCCTAGCCCTAAACCTAGCCCAGGTCGTACCCTAACCCTAATCATAACTCTAACCCAAAGTTAACCCTAAGCCTAACCTTAGTCCTTAAAACTAACCTAACACAAACCCTAACCCTAACTCCTAACCCTAACACTAATGCCTAACCCTAACCCTAACACGAACCCTAACCCTAACCCCTAAGCCTAACCTGAACCCCTAACACTAACACTAAGCCTAAGCCTAAGCATAACCCTAAGCCTAAACCTAGCCCCAATCCTAACCCTAACCCTAACCTTAGACCTAACCCTAACCCGTAACCCCTAACCGTAACCCTAAATCTAAGCCTAACCACTAACCCTAAGCCTACCCCCTAACCCCTAACACTAACGAAAACCCTTAATTCTAACCCTAAACCTACCCCTAGCCATAGCCCTAGCCCGAAGTCGAACCCTAACCCTAATCCTAACCTTAACCCAACCTTAACCCTAAGCCTAATCTTAGCACTGAAAACAAACCTAATACAAACCCTAGCCCTAACCCTAACCCTTACCCTAACCCTAACCCTAACTTTAGCCGTAACCCCTAACCCCTAACCCCTAACAGTAAACCAAACCCTAAGCCGAACTCCTAAACACTAACCCCAAACATAACCCTAAACCCTAACCATAACCCTAACCCTAACCCTAGTCCTAATCCTAGCCCTAGGTCATACCCTAACGCTAATCATAACCCTAACCCAAATTTAACCCTAAGCCTAACCTTAGTCCTTAAAACTAACCTAACACAAACCCTAACCCTACCTCCTAACCCTAACCCTAACGCCTAAGCCTAACACTAACCATAACCCTAAACCCTAAGCCTAACAGTAAACCCTAAGAGTAAAACTAAGCCTAAGCCTAAGCCTAAGTCTAAGCCTAACCCTAGGCCTAACCCTAGCCCTAAGTCGTACCCTAACCATAATCATAACCCTAACCGAAAGTTAACCCTATACCTAACCTTAGTC
This sequence comes from Buteo buteo, assembly GCF_964188355.1. NCBI lineage: Eukaryota > Metazoa > Chordata > Aves > Accipitriformes > Accipitridae > Buteo > Buteo buteo. Next base: position 108,792 of record NW_027439343.1, read on the forward strand.
CTTAAGTTAACCTAATACAAACCCTAACCCTAACTCCTAACCCTAACCCTAAGGCCTAACCCTAACCCTAAGCCTAACACGAACACTAACCCTAACCCGAACCCCTAACAGTAACACTAAGCCTAAGCCTAAGCATAACCCTAACCCTAACCCTAGCCCCAATACTAACCCTAAGCCTAACCCTAACCTTAGACCTAACCCTAACCCCTAACCCCTAACCGTAACCCTAAACCTATGCCTAACCACTAACCCTAAGCATAACCCTAAACTTGAACCTAAGCCTCAGCCTAAGACTAACATTAAGCCTAACCCTAAACCAAACCGTAACCCTAACTCTTACCCTAACCTTAGCCCTAAACCTAACCCTAACCTTAGCCCTAACCCTAACCCCTAAAACCTACCCATAAACCTAACCCTAAACCTAACCCCTAGCCCCTAACCCCTAACAGTAACCATAATACAATAAGCCTAACCCTAAACCTAACCCTAAGCCTAACCCTAACCCTAAGCCTAACTCTAAGCCTAACACTAACCCTGACCCTAAGCCTAACAATAACCCTAAGCCTAGCCCTAACCCTAACCCAAACCTTAACCCTAACCCTAACCCCTAACCATAACCGAATCCCTAAGCCTAACCCCTAATCGTAACCATAACCCTAAACAGTAGCTCTCTAACCCTAACCCTAGCCGTAAGTCGTTCCCTACCCTAATACTAACCTAACCCATCCTAAACCCTATGCCTAACATGAGCCCTTAAAACTAACCTAATACAAACCCTAACACTAAATCATAACGATAAAACTAACACTAACTCTTACGCTAACACCAACTCTTACCCTAACCCTAAACCTAACTCTTACCCTAACCCTAACCCTAACCCTAGACCAAACGCTAACCCTAACCTTAGCCCTAACACAAACGCCTAACCCTAACCGTAACCCTAAAAACTAACCCTACCCCTAACCCTAGGCCTAACCCTAGCCCTAAGTCGTACCTTAACCCTAATCCTAACCCTAACCCAAACTTATACATAACCCTAACCTTAGCACTTAAAACTAGACTAATACAAACCCTAACCCTAAATCCAAACCCTAACCCTAACCTAACCATAACCATAAATCTTACCCTAAGCCTAACATTAACCCTAACCCTAACGCTTACCCTAACCCTAACGCTAACCTTAGCCCTAAACCTAACCCCTAACAGTAAACCTAACCCTAAGCCCAACCCCTAAACACTAACCCCTAACCCTAACCATAACCCTAAACCCTAACCGTAACCCTAACCCTAACCCTAGCCTTAAACCTAGCCCTAAGTCGTACCCTAACCCTAATCACAACCCTAACCCAAAGTTAACCCTAAGCCTAACCTTAGTCCTTAAAACTAACCTAATACAAACCCTAACCCTAACTCCTAACCCTAACCTTAAGGCCTAACCCTAACCCTAAGCCTAACACTAACCCTAACCCTAAACCCTAAGCCTAACAGTAAACCCTAAGAGTAACACTAAGCCTAAGCCTAAGCCTAAGCCTAACCCTAACCCTAGGCCTAACCCTAGCCCTAATCGTACCCTAACCCTAATCATAACCCTAACCCAAAGTTAACCCTAAGCCTAACCTTAGTCCTTAAATTAACCTAATACAAAACCTAACCCTAACTCCTAACCCTAACCCTAAGGCCTAACCCTAACCCTAAACCTAACACGAACACTAATCCTAACCCGAAAACCTAACAGTAACACTAAGCCTAAGCCTAAACATAACCCTAACCTTAACCCTAGCCCCAATCCTAACCCTAACCTTAGCCCTAACCCTAACCCCTAACCCCTAACCCTAACGATAACCCTAAATTCTAACCCTAATCCTACCCCTAGCCGTAGCCCTAGCCCGAAGTCGAACCCTAACCCTAATCCTAACCCTAACCCAACCTTAACTCTAAGCCTAATCTTAGCACTTGAAACAAACCTAATACAAACCCTAGCCCTAACCCTAACCCTAACTGTTACCCGAACTCTAACCCTAAACCTAACCCCTAACCATGACCCTAGCCCTAAACCTAACCCCTAACCCCTAACCCTAACCATAACCCTAAACCCCAACCCTAAGCCTGACCCTAAGCCTAACCCTAAGCCTAACACTACCGCTAAGCCTAAGCCTAACCCTAACCCTAAGCCTAGCCCTAAACCTAACCCTAAATCCTAACCCTAAACCTAGCCCTAACCCTAACCCAAACCTTAACCCTAACCCCTAACCCCTAACCATAACCGAATCCCTAAGCCTAACCCCTAACCCTAATCGTAACCCTAAACAGTAGCCCTAACTCTAACCCTACCCCTAAGTCGTACCCTAACCCTAATCCTAACCTAACCCATCCTTAACCCTATGCCTTACATGAGCCCTTAAACTTAACTAATACAAAACCTAACACTAACTCCTAACCCTAACCCTAACCCTAACTCTTATCCTAACCCTAACTCTTACCCTAACCCTAACCCTAGACCTAACGCTAACACTAACCTTAGCCCTAACCCCAACCCCTAACCCCTAACAGTAACCCTAACCGTATGCCTAACCCCTAACCCCTAACCCTAACATTAACCCTAAGCCCTAACCCTGACCCTAACTCTTACCCTAAGCCTAACCCTAACCCTAACCCTAACTCTTACCCTAACCCTAACCCTAAGCCTAACCTTAGCCCTAACGTAACCCCTAACCCCTAACAGTAAACCCAACCCTAAGCCTAACCCCTAAACACTAACCCCTAACATAACCCTAAACCCTAACTATAACCCTAACCCTAACACTAGTCCTAAACCTATCCCTAGGTCATACCCTAACCCTAATCATAACCCTAACCCAAAGTTAACACTAAGCCTAACCTTAGTCCTTAAAACTAACCTAATACAAACCCTAACCCTAACCCTAACGCCTAACCCTAACCGTAACCTAACACTAACCCTAACCCTAACCCCTATGCCTAACAATAACCCCTAACACTAACACTAAGCCTAAGCCTAAGCCTAACCCTAATCCTAACCCTAGGCCTAACCCTAGCCCTAAGTCGTACCTTAACCCTAATCCTAACACTAACCCAAACTTAAACCTAAGCCTAACCTTATACCTTAAAACTAGACTAATACAAACCCTAACACTAAATCCTAACCCAAGTCCTAAACCTAGCCCTAGGTCGTACCCTAACCCTAATCATAACCCTAATCCAAAGTTAACCCTAAGCCTAACCTATGTCCTTAAAACTAACCTAATACAAACCCTAAAACTAACTTCTGACCCTAAACCTAACGCCTAACCCTAACCCTAAGCCTAACACTAACCCTAACCCTTACCCCTAACCCTAACAATAACCCCTAAGAGTAACACAAAGCCTTAGCCTAAGACTAACCATAACTGTAGGCCTAGGCCTAACACTACCCAAAGACGTACCCTAACCCTAACCCTAAACCTAACCCCTAACCATAACCCTAACCCTAAGCCTAACCCCTAACATTGAACCCCTAACCCTAACCATAACCCAACCCCGAACCCTAAACCTAACCCTAACCCTAGCCCTAAGTCGTGCCCTAACCCTAATCATAACCCTAACGCATCCTTAACCCTAAGCCTAAACTTAGCCCTTAAAACTAACCTACTACATACCCTAACCCTAACTCCTAACCCTAACCCTAAACTAACCCTAACCCTAAACCTAACTCTTACCCTAAACTTACCCCTTACCCTAACCCTAATCTTTGCCCTAACCCTAACCCCTAACCCCTAACCCTAACCATAACCCTAAACCCTAAGCCTAACCCTAAACCAAACCTTAAACCTAACTCTTACCCTAACCTTAGCCCTAACCCTAACCCCTAACCCCTAAACGTAAACCTAACCCTAAACCTAACCCCTAGCCAATAACACCTAACACTAACCATATCCCTAAACCCTAACCCTAACACTAAAACTAACCCTAAGCCTAACCATAACCCTAATCGTAACCCTAAGCCTAACACTAACGCTAACCCTAAGCCTAAGCCTAACCCTAAGCCTAGCCTTAAACCTAACCCTAAAACCTAACCCTAACCATAACCCTAGCCCTAACCCAAACCTTAACCCTAACCCTAACCCCTAAACCCTAACCGTAACCGAATCCCTAAGCCTAACACCTAACCCTAACCATAACCTAAACAGTAGCCCTAACTCTAACCCTAGACCTGAGTCGTAACTTAACCCTAATCCTAACCCTAACCCAAACTTTAACCTAAGCCTAACCTTAGCCCTTAAAACTAGACTAATACAAACCCTAACCCTAAATCCTAACCCTAACCCTAACCTAAACCTAACCCTAACCCTAAATCTTACCCTAAGCCTCACTTTAAACTAAACCCTAACCCTTAACCTAACCCTAACCCTAACCCTAACCATAGCCCTAACCCTAACCCCTAAACCCTAACAGTAAACCTAACCCTAAGCCTAACCCCTAAACAGTAACACCTAACAATAAACATAACACTAAACCCTAACCAAAACCGTAACCCTAACCCTAGCAGTTAAACCTACCCCTAAGTCGTACCCTAACCCTAATCATAACCCTAACCCAAAGTAACCCTAAGCCTATCTTAGTCCTTAAAACTAACCTAATACAAACCCTAACCCTAACTCCTAACCCTAACGCCTAACACTAACCCTAAGCCTAACACGAACCCTAACCCTAACCCCTAAGCCTAACAATAACCACTAAGAGTAACACTAAGCCTAAGCATAACCCTAACCCTAATCCTAACCCTAACCCTAGACCTAACGCTAACCCTAATCTTAGACCAAACCCCAACCCCTAACCCAAACCGTAACTCTAACCTATAGCCTAAACCCTAACCTATAACCCTAACCATAACCCTAAAACCTAACCCTAACCCTAACCCTAGCCCTAAACCTAGCCCTAAGTCGTACCCTAACCCTAATCATATCCCTAACCCAAAGTTAACCCTAAGACTAACCTTAGTCCTTAAAATTTACCTAATACAAACCCTAACCCTAACGCCTAACCCTAACACCTAAGCCTAACAATAAACCCTAAGAGTAACACTAAGCCTAAGCCTAAGCATAACCCTAAGCCTAACCCTAGACCCAATCCTAACCCTAACCCTAACCCTAACCTTAGCCTTAACCCTGACCCTTAACCCCTAACCGTAACCCTAAACCTAAGTCTAACCACTAACCCTAAGCCTACCCCCTAACCCCTAACCCCTAACACTAACGATAACCCTCAATTCTAACCCTAACCCTACCCCCAGACGTAGCTCTAGCCCTAAGTCGAACCCTAACCCTAACCCTAACCCAACCTTAACTCTAAGCCTAATCTTAGCACTAAAAACAAACCTAATACAAACCCTAGCCCTAACCCTAACCCTAACTCTTACCCAAAACCTAACCCTAAACCTAACCCCTAACCATAACCCTAACCCTAAGCCTAACCCCTAACATTTAATCCCTAACCCTAACCATAACCCAAACCCTAACCTTAAACCTAACCCTAACCCTAGCCCTAAGTCGTGCCCTAACCCTAATGCTAACCCTAATGTAACCTTAACCCTAAGCCTAACCTTAGCCCTTAAAACTAACCTACTACACACCCTAACACTAACTCCTAACCCTAAACCTAAACTAACCCTAACCCTAAACCTAACTCTTACCCTAAACTTATCCCTAACCCTAAACCTTACCTTTGCCCTAACCCTAACCCCTAACCCCTAACCGTAACCGTAGGCCTAAACATAACCCCTAACCCCTAACACCTAACGCTACACATAACCCTAAAACCTAAACCTAACCATAAACCTAAGCCTATGCCTAAGACTAACCCTAAGCCAAACCCTAAACCTAAACGTAACCATAACTCTTACCCTAACCTTAGCCTTAAATTTAACACTAACCGTAGCCCTATCCCTAAACCCAAACCCCTAACCATAAACCTAACCCTAAACCTAACCTCTAGCCCCTAACCCCTAACACTAACCATAACCCTAAACCCTAACCCTAACCCTAACACTAAGCCAAAGCCTAACCCTAACCCTAACCCTAAGCCTAACCCTAAGCCTAACACTAACGCTAACCCTAAGCCTATCCCTAACCCTAAGCCTAACCCTAAACCTAACCCTAAAACCTAACCCTAACCCTAGCCCTAGCCCTAACCCTAACCCTAACCCCTAACCCCTAAACGTAACCGAATCCTTAAGCCTAACCCCTAACCCTAACCATAACCCTAAACAATAGCCCTAACCCTAACCCTAGCCCTAAGTCAAAACCCTAACCCTACTCCTAACCTAATCCATCCTTAACCCTATGCCTAACATGAGCCCTTAAAACTAACCTAATACAAACCCTAACTCTAAACCCTAACCCTAACCCTAACCCTAAACCTAGCCCTAAGTTGTACACTAACCCTAATCATAGCCCTAACACTGTCAACCCTAAGCCTAACCTTAGTCCTTAAAACAAACCTAACACAAACCCTAACCCTAACTCCTAACCCTAACCCTAACTCCTAACCCTAACCCTAATGCCTAACCCTAACCCTAAGCCTAACACTAACCCTAGCCCTAACCCCTAAGCCTAACAGTAAACACTAAGAGTAACACTAAGCCTAAGCCTAACCCTAACCCTAGGCCTAACCCTAGCCCTAAGTCGTTCCCTAACCATAATCATAAACCTAACCCAAAGTTAACCCTAAGCCTAACCTTAGTCCTTAAATTAACCTAATACAAACCCTAACCCTAACTCCTAACCCTAACGCCTAACCCTAACCCTAAGCCTAACACGAACACTAACCCGAACCCCTAAGCCTAACCCGAACCCCTAACAGTAACACTAATCCTAAACCTAAGCATAACCCTAACCCTAACCCTAGCCCCAATCCTAACCCTAACCCTAACCCTAACCTAAGCCCTACCCTAACCCCTAAACCCTAAACGTAACCCTGAACCTAAGCCTAACCACTAACCCTAAGCCTACCCCCTAACCCCTAACGCTAACGATAACCCTAAATTCTAACCCTAACCCTACCCCTAGCCGTAGCCCTAGCCCGAAGTCGAACCCTAACCCTAATCCTAACCCTAAACCAACCTTAAACCTAAACCTAATCTTAGCAATGAAAACAAACCTAATACAAACCCTAGCCCTAACCCTAACCCTAACTCTTACCCTAACACTAAACCTAACCCCTAACCGTAAGCCTAAACCTAAGCCTAACCACTAACCCTAAGCCTACCCCCTAACCCCTAACACTAACCATAACCCTAAACCCTAACCCTAACCCTAACCCTAGGCTTAACCCTAGCCCTAAGTCGTACCTTAACCCTAATCCTAACCTAACCCATCCTTAAACCTATGCCTATCATGACCCCTTAAAAGTAACCTAATACAAACCCTAACACTAACTCCTAACCCTAACCCTAACTCTTACCCTAACCCTAACTCTTACCCTAACCCTAACCCTATCCCAAGACCTAACGCTAACACTAACCTCAGCCCTAACCCCAACCCATAACCCTAACCGTAACCCTAACCCAAAGCCTAAGCCCTAACCCCTAACCCCTAACCCTAACCATAACCCTAAAACCTAACCCTAACCCTAACCCTAGGCCTAACCCTAGCCCTAAGTCGTACCTTGACACTAATCCTAACCATAACCCAAACTTAAACCTAAGCCTAACCTTAGCCCTTAAAACTAGACAAATACAAACCCTAACCCTAAATCCTAACCCTAACCCTAACCTAACCCTAACCCTAACTCTTACCCTAAGCCTAACATTAACCCTAACCCTAACTCTTACCCTAACCCTAACCCTAACCCTGACCTTAGCCCTAACCCTAACCCCTAACCCCTAACAGTAAACCTAACCCTAAGCCTAACCCCTAAACACTAACCCCTAACCCTAAACATAACCCTAAAACCTAACCATAACCCTAACCCTAACCCTAGCCCTAAACCTAGCCCAGGTCGTACCCTAACCCTAATCATAACTCTAACCCAAAGTTAACCCTAAGCCTAACCTTAGTCCTTAAAACTAACCTAACACAAACCCTAACCCTAACTCCTAACCCTAACACTAATGCCTAACCCTAACCCTAACACGAACCCTAACCCTAACCCCTAAGCCTAACCTGAACCCCTAACACTAACACTAAGCCTAAGCCTAAGCATAACCCTAAGCCTAAACCTAGCCCCAATCCTAACCCTAACCCTAACCTTAGACCTAACCCTAACCCCTAACCCCTAACCGTAACCCTAAACCTAAGCCTAACCACTAACCCTAAGCCTACCCCCTAACCCCTAACACTAACGAAAACCCTTAATTCTAACCCTAAACCTACCCCTAGCCATAGCCCTAGCCCGAAGTCGAACCCTAACCCTAATCCTAACCCTAACCCAACCTTAACCCTAAGCCTAATCTTAGCACTGAAAACAAACCTAATACAAACCCTAGCCCTAACCCTAACCCTTACCCTAACCCTAACCCTAACCCTAACCTTAGCCGTAACCCCTAACCCCTAACCGTAAACCAAACCCTAAGCCGAACTCCTAAACACTAACCCCAAACATAACCCTAAACCCTAACCATAACCCTAACCCTAACCCTAGTCCTAATCCTAGCCCTAGGTCATACCCTAACGCTAATCATAACCCTAACCCAAATTTAACCCTAAGCCTAACCTTAGTCCTTAAAACTAACCTAACACAAACCCTAACCCTACCTCCTAACCCTAACCCTAACGCCTAACCCTAACCCTAAGCCTAACACTAACCATAACCCTAAACCCTAAGCCTAGCAGTAAACCCTAAGAGTAAAACTAAGCCTAAGAATAAGCCTAAGCCTAAGCCTAACCCTAGGCCTAACCCTAGCCTTAAGTCGTACCCTAACCATAATCATAACCCTAACCGAAAGTTAACCCTATACCTAACCTTAGTCCTTAAGTTAACCTAATACAAACCCTAACCCTAACTCCTAACCCTAACCCTAAGGCCTAACCCTAACCCTAAGCCTAACACGAACACTAACCCTAACCCCTAAGCCTAACCCGAACCCCTAACAGTAACACTAAGCCTAAACCTAAGCATAACCCTAACCCTAACCCTAGCCCCAATACTAACCCTAAGCCTAACCCTAACCTTAGCCCTAACCCTAACCCCTAACCCCTAACCGTAACCCTAAACCTATGCCTAACCACTAACCCTAAGCCTATCCCCAAACCCCTAACCCCTAATGATAACCCTAAATTCTAACCCTAACCCTACCCCTAGCCGTAGCCATAGCCCGAAGTCGAGCCCTAACCCTAATCCTAACCATAACACAACCTTAACACTAAGCCTAATCTTAGCACTAAAAACAAACCTAATACAAACCCTAGCCCTAACCCTAACCCTTACTCTTACGCTAACCCTAAACCTAAACCTAACCCCTAACCATAACCCTAACCCTAAGCCTAACACCTAACACTGAACCCCTAACCATAACCCAAAACCTAACCCTAAAACAAACCCTAAGTCGAGCCCTAAACATAAAGCTAACCCTAACGCAACCTTAACCCTAAGCCTAACCTTAGCCCTTAAAACTAACCTACTACATACCCTAACCCTACCTCCTATCCCTAACCCTAAACTAGCCCTAACCCTAAACCGAACTCTTACCCTAAACTTAGCCTTAACCCTAACCCTGACCTTTGCCCTAACCGTAACCCCTAACCCATAAGGCTAACCCTAGCCCTAAAACTAACCCCTAACCCCGAACCCCTAATCCTAACAATAACCCTAAACCCTAAACCTAACCCTAAACCTAAGCCTAAGCCTAAGACTAACCCTAAGCCTAACCCTAAACCTAACCGTAACCCTAATACTTACTCTAACCTTAGCCTTAACCCTAAACATAACCTAGGCCCTAAGCCTAACCCCTAACCCCTAGCCGTAAACATAACCCTAAACCTAACCCCTAGCCCCTAACCCCTAACACTAACCATAAACCTAAACCCTAACATTAAACCTAACCCTAAGCCTAAGCCTAACCCTAACCCTAAGCCTAACCCTAAGCCTAACACTAACGCTAACCCTAACACTAACGCTAACCCTAACCCTAAGCTTAACCCTAAGCCTAGCCCTAAACCTAACCCTAAAACCTAACCCTAACACTAACCCTAGCCCTAACCCTAACCCTAACCCAAACAATAACCCTAACCCTAACACCAACCCCCTAATCGTAATTGAATCCCTAAGCCTAACCCCTAAACCTAACCATAAACCTAACCTGTAACCCTAACCCTAACCCTAGCCCTAAGTCGTACCCTAACCCTAATCCTAACCTAACCCATCCTTAACCCTATGCCTAACATGAGCCTTTAAAACTAACATAATACAATCCGTAACACTAACTCCTAACCCTAACCCTAAATCTTAACATAACCCTAACCTAACCCTAACCTTAACCCTAACACTTGCCCTAAGCCTAACATTAACCCTGACCCTAACTCTTACCCTAACCCTAACCCTAACCCTAACTTAGCCCTATCCCTAAACCCTAACCCCTAACAGTAAACCTAACCCTAAGCCTAACACCTAAACACTAACCCCTAACCCTAACAATAACCCTAAAACCTAACCATAACCCTAACTCTAACCCTAGGCCTAACCCTAGCCCTAAGTCGTACCCTAACCCTAATCATAACCCTAACCCAAAGTTAACCCTAAGCCTAACCTTAGTCCTTAAAACTAACCTAATACAAACCCTAACCCTTACTCCTAACCCTAACACTAACTCCTAACCCTAACCCTAAGCCTAACGCGAACCCTAACCCTAACCCCTAAGCCTAACCCGAAGACCTAAAACTAAGACTATGCCTAAGCCTAAGGATAACACTAACCCTAACCCTAGCCCCAATCCTAACCGTAACCCTAACCATAACCTTAGCCCTAACCCCTAATCGTAATCCTAAACCTAAACCTAACCACTAAATCTAAGCCTACCCCCTAACCCCAACCCTATCGATAAGCCTAAATTCTAACCTTAACCATACCCCTAGCCGTAGCCCTAGCCCGAAGTCGAACCATAACCCTAATCCTAACCCTAAACCAACCTTAACCCTAAGCCTAAACTTAGCACTAAAAACAAACCTAATACAACCCTACCCCTAACCCTAACAATGACTCTTACCCTAACCCTAACCCTAAACCTAACCCCTAACCATAACCCTAACCCTAAGCCTAACCCCTAACATTTAATCCCTAACCCTAACCATAACCCAAACCCTAACCCTAAACCTAACCCTAAACCTAGCCCTAAGTCGTGCCCTAACCCTAATGCTAACCCTAACGCAACCTTAAACCTAAGCCTAACCTTAGACCTTAAAACTAACCTACTACATACCCTAAACATAACTCCTAACCCTAACACTAAACTAACCCTAACCCTAAACCTAACTCTTACCCAAAACTTAGCCCTAACCCTAACCCTAACCTTTGCGCTAACCCTAACCCCTAAACCCTAACCGTAACCCTAGCCCTAAACCTAACCCTAACCCCTAACCCCTAACCCTACCCATAACCCTAAACCATAACCCTAACCCTAAACCTAAGCCTAAGCCTAACCCTAAGCCTAACCCTAAACCTAACCGTAACCCCAACTCTTACCCTAACCTTAGCCTTAACCCTAACTTAGCCCTACCACTAACCCCTAACAAGTAACCGTAAACCTAACCCTAAAGCTAACCCCTAGCCCCTAACCCCTAACACTAACCATAACCCTAAACCCTAACCCTAACCCTAACCCTAACACTTACCCTAAGCCTAACATTAACCCTGACTCTAACACTTACCCTAACCCTAACCCTATTCTTAGCCCTAACCCTAAAACATACCCCTAACAGTAAACCTAACCCTAAGCCTAACCCCTAAACACTAACCCCTAACATAACCCTAAACCCTAATCATAACCCTAACCCTAACCCTAGGCCTAAACCTAGCCCTAGGTCGTACCCTAACCCTAATCAAAATCCTAACCCAAAATTTAACCCTAAGCCTAACCTTAGTCCTTAAAACTAACCTAATACAAACCCTAACCCTACCTCCTAACCCTAACCCTAACGCCTAACCCTAACCCTAAGCCTAACACTAACCATAACCCTAAACCCTAAGCCTAGCAGTAAACCCTAAGAGTAAAACTAAGCCTAAGAATAAGCCTAAGCCTAAGCCTAACCCTAGGCCTAACCCTAGCCTTAAGTCGTACCCTAACCATAATCATAACCCTAACCGAAAGTTAACCCTATACCTAACCTTAGTCCTTAAGTTAACCTAATACAAACCCTAACCCTAACTCCTAACCCTAACCCTAAGGCCTAACCCTAACCCTAAGCCTAACACGAACACTAACCCTAACCCCTAAGCCTAACCCGAACCCCTAACAGTAACACTAAGCCTAAACCTAAGCATAACCCTAACCCTAACCCTAGCCCCAATACTAACCCTAAGCCTAACCCTAACCTTAGCCCTAACCCTAACCCCTAACCCCTAACCGTAACCCTAAACCTATGCCTAACCACTAACCCTAAGCCTATCCCCAAACCCCTAACCCCTAATGATAACCCTAAATTCTAACCCTAACCCTACCCCTAGCCGTAGCCATAGCCCGAAGTCGAGCCCTAACCCTAATCCTAACCATAACACAACCTTAACACTAAGCCTAATCTTAGCACTAAAAACAAACCTAATACAAACCCTAGCCCTAACCCTAACCCTTACTCTTACGCTAACCCTAAACCTAAACCTAACCCCTAACCATAACCCTAACCCTAAGCCTAACACCTAACACTGAACCCCTAACCATAACCCAAAACCTAACCCTAAAACAAACCCTAAGTCGAGCCCTAAACATAAAGCTAACCCTAACGCAACCTTAACCCTAAGCCTAACCTTAGCCCTTAAAACTAACCTACTACATACCCTAACCCTACCTCCTATCCCTAACCCTAAACTAGCCCTAACCCTAAACCGAACTCTTACCCTAAACTTAGCCTTAACCCTAACCCTGACCTTTGCCCTAACCGTAACCCCTAACCCATAAGGCTAACCCTAGCCCTAAAACTAACCCCTAACCCCGAACCCCTAATCCTAACAATAACCCTAAACCCTAAACCTAACCCTAAACCTAAGCCTAAGCCTAAGACTAACCCTAAGCCTAACCCTAAACCTAACCGTAACCCTAATACTTACTCTAACCTTAGCCTTAACCCTAAACATAACCTAGGCCCTAAGCCTAACCCCTAACCCCTAGCCGTAAACATAACCCTAAACCTAACCCCTAGCCCCTAACCCCTAACACTAACCATAAACCTAAACCCTAACATTAAACCTAACCCTAAGCCTAAGCCTAACCCTAACCCTAAGCCTAACCCTAAGCCTAACACTAACGCTAACCCTAACACTAACGCTAACCCTAACCCTAAGCTTAACCCTAAGCCTAGCCCTAAACCTAACCCTAAAACCTAACCCTAACACTAACCCTAGCCCTAACCCTAACCCTAACCCAAACAATAACCCTAACCCTAACACCAACCCCCTAATCGTAATTGAATCCCTAAGCCTAACCCCTAAACCTAACCATAAACCTAACCTGTAACCCTAACCCTAACCCTAGCCCTAAGTCGTACCCTAACCCTAATCCTAACCTAACCCATCCTTAACCCTATGCCTAACATGAGCCTTTAAAACTAACATAATACAATCCGTAACACTAACTCCTAACCCTAACCCTAAATCTTAACATAACCCTAACCTAACCCTAACCTTAACCCTAACACTTGCCCTAAGCCTAACATTAACCCTGACCCTAACTCTTACCCTAACCCTAACCCTAACCCTAACTTAGCCCTATCCCTAAACCCTAACCCCTAACAGTAAACCTAACCCTAAGCCTAACACCTAAACACTAACCCCTAACCCTAACAATAACCCTAAAACCTAACCATAACCCTAACTCTAACCCTAGGCCTAACCCTAGCCCTAAGTCGTACCCTAACCCTAATCATAACCCTAACCCAAAGTTAACCCTAAGCCTAACCTTAGTCCTTAAAACTAACCTAATACAAACCCTAACCCTTACTCCTAACCCTAACACTAACTCCTAACCCTAACCCTAAGCCTAACGCGAACCCTAACCCTAACCCCTAAGCCTAACCCGAAGACCTAAAACTAAGACTATGCCTAAGCCTAAGGATAACACTAACCCTAACCCTAGCCCCAATCCTAACCGTAACCCTAACCATAACCTTAGCCCTAACCCCTAATCGTAATCCTAAACCTAAACCTAACCACTAAATCTAAGCCTACCCCCTAACCCCAACCCTATCGATAAGCCTAAATTCTAACCTTAACCATACCCCTAGCCGTAGCCCTAGCCCGAAGTCGAACCATAACCCTAATCCTAACCCTAAACCAACCTTAACCCTAAGCCTAAACTTAGCACTAAAAACAAACCTAATACAACCCTACCCCTAACCCTAACAATGACTCTTACCCTAACCCTAACCCTAAACCTAACCCCTAACCATAACCCTAACCCTAAGCCTAACCCCTAACATTTAATCCCTAACCCTAACCATAACCCAAACCCTAACCCTAAACCTAACCCTAAACCTAGCCCTAAGTCGTGCCCTAACCCTAATGCTAACCCTAACGCAACCTTAAACCTAAGCCTAACCTTAGACCTTAAAACTAACCTACTACATACCCTAAACATAACTCCTAACCCTAACACTAAACTAACCCTAACCCTAAACCTAACTCTTACCCAAAACTTAGCCCTAACCCTAACCCTAACCTTTGCGCTAACCCTAACCCCTAAACCCTAACCGTAACCCTAGCCCTAAACCTAACCCTAACCCCTAACCCCTAACCCTACCCATAACCCTAAACCCTAACCCTAACCCTAAACCTAAGCCTAAGCCTAACCCTAAGCCTAACCCTAAACCTAACCGTAACCCCAACTCTTACCCTAACCTTAGCCTTAACCCTAACTTAGCCCTACCACTAACCCCTAACAAGTAACCGTAAACCTAACCCTAAAGCTAACCCCTAGCCCCTAACCCCTAACACTAACCATAACCCTAAACCCTAACCCTAACCCTAACCCTAACACTTACCCTAAGCCTAACATTAACCCTGACTCTAACACTTACCCTAACCCTAACCCTATTCTTAGCCCTAACCCTAAAACATACCCCTAACAGTAAACCTAACCCTAAGCCTAACCCCTAAACACTAACCCCTAACATAACCCTAAACCCTAATCATAACCCTAACCCTAACCCTAGGCCTAAACCTAGCCCTAGGTCGTACCCTAACCCTAATCAAAATCCTAACCCAAAATTTAACCCTAAGCCTAACCTTAGTCCTTAAAACTAACCTAATACAAACGCTAACCCTAACTCCTAACCCTAAAGCCTAAACCTAACCCTAAGCCTAACACTAACCATAAACCTAACCCCTAAGCCTAACAATAACCCCTAAGAGTAACACTAAGCCTAACCCTAAGCCGTTTGGGACAGCAGGTAGAACTCCGGCGCATCACAAAGCTTTCTGCCACTGGCCCATAGTACTGGTACTACACCGGAGTACCAACGGGGGTAACGGTACTAATCCGGAGTACTGACGGGGGTACCCTGGCATTGCGCCGGAGCACCGGGCGGGGTTAATGGTACAACACCAGAGCGTCAGGAAGGGACGCCAGGCCTAACCTCGAGCATCAGGTCGGGATACCGGGCCTACCCTGGAGGGTCAAGATGGGAGGCTGAGATCTAACAGCGCACGCCCGTTGGGACAACAGTTAGAACTCTGGAGCATCACAAAGGGTTCTGCCACGGGCCCATAGTACTGGTGTGGGAAAATGTTCTATCCCGAAACGTCGCCTATGGACACCGGGCCTAACGCGGAGGGTCAGGTAGGAAGGCTTGTTCTCAACCCGCGTGACCGTAGGGACAGCAGGTGTACCCCGGAGTACCGACGGGGGTATACGGGAACTACCCTGGAGTACCAGGAGGGGTTACTGATACTACACCAGAGCGTCGGGAAGGGACGCCAGGCATAACCTGGAGCATCAGGTCGGGATACCGGGCCTACCCTGGAGGGTCAAGATGGGAGGCTGAGATCTCACACCGTGCGCCCGTTGGGACAACAGTTAGAACTCCGGTGCATTAACAAAGGGTTCTGCCACAGGCCCATAGTACTTTTGTGGGAACATGTTCTATCCCGGAACGTCGCCTATGGACACCGGGCCTAATGTGGAGGGTCAGGTGGGAAGGGTGTGTCCAAACCCGCGCGCCCGTACTGACAGCACGTGTACCCCGGAATACCGACGGGGGTATACGGGTACTACAAAGGGAGTACCAACGGGGGTACCGGTACTAATCCGGAGTACTGACGGGGGTACCCTGGCATTGCGCCGGAGCACCTGGCGGGGTTAATGGTACAACACCAGAGAGTCAGGAAGGGACGCCAGGCCTAACCTGGAGCATCAGGTTGGGATACCGGGCCTACCCTGGAGGGTCAGGATGGGAGGCTGAGATCTAACACCGCGCGCCCGTTGGGACAACAGTTAGAACTCCGGCACATCACAAAGGGTTCTGCCACTGGCCCATAGTACTGTTGTGGGAACATGTTCTATCCCGGAACGTCACCTATGGACACCGGGCCTAACGCAAAGGGTCAGGTAGGAAGGCTGGTTCTCAACCCGCGTGCCAGTAGGGACAGCAGGTGTACCCTAGAGTACCGACGGGGGTATACGGGTACTACACCGGAGTACCAACGGGGGTACCGGTACAACTCCAAAGTACTGACAGGGGTATACGGGTACTACCTCGGAGCACCGGGCGGGGTTACTGGTACCACACCAGAGCGTCGGGAAGGGACGCCAGGCCTACCCTAGAGCTTCAGATACTGATACCGGGCCTAGCCTGGAGGGTCAAGATGGGAGGCTGAGATCTAACACCGCGCGCCCGTTGGAACAACAGTTAGAACTCCGGCGCATCACAAAGCTTTCTGCCACTGGCCCATAGTACTGCTGTGGGAACATGTTCTATCCAGGAAAATCGCCTATGGACACCGGGCCTAACGCGAAGGGTCAAGTATGAAGGCTGGTTCTCAACCCACGCGCCCGTAGGGACAGCAGGTGTACCCCGGAGTACCAACAGCGGTATACGGGTACTACACCGGAGTACCAACAGGGGTACCGGTACTACCCTGGAGTACCGACGGGGGTACCCTGGCATTACCCTGGAGCACCGGGCGGGGTTACGGGTACTACACCAGAGCGTCGGGAAGGGACGCCAGGCCTAACCTGGAGCATCATGTCGGGATACCGGGCCTACCCTGGAGGGTCAGGATGGGAGGCTGAGATCTAACACCGCGTGCCGTTTGGGACAACAGTTAGAACTCCGGCGCATCACAAAGGGTTCTCCACGGCCCCATAGTACTGGTGTTGGAACGTGTTCTATTCCGAAACGTCGCCTATGGACACCGGGCCTACCACCGCGAGTCAGGTAGGAAGGCTGGTTCTCAACCCGCATGCTTGTAGGCACAGCATGTGTACCCTGGAGTACCGACGGGGGTATACGGGTACTACACCGGAGTACCAACGGGGGTACCGGTACTACCCCGGAGTACTGACGGGGGTACCCTGGCATTACCCTGGAGCACCGGGCGGGGTTACAGGTACTACACCAGAGCGTCGGGAAGGGACGCCAGGCCTACCCTGGAGCATCAGGTCGGGATACCGGGCCTACCCTGGAGGGTCAGGATGGGAGGCTGAGATCTAACACCGCGTGCCGTTTGGGACAACAGTTAGAACTCCGGCGCATCACAAAGGGTTCTCCACGGGCCCATAGTACTGGTGTTGGAACGGGTTCTATTCCGAAACGTCGCCTAGGGACACCGGGCCTACCGCCGAGAGTCAGGTAGGAAGGCTGGTTCTCAACCCGCATGCTTGTAGGCACAGCAGGTGTACCCCGGAGTACCGACGGGGGTATACGGGTACTACACCGGAGTACCAACGGGGGTACCGGTAGTACCCTGGAGTACCGACGAAGGTATACGGGTACTACCGTGGGGCACAGGGCGGGGTTACGGGTACTACACCAGAGCGTCGGGAAGGGAAGCCAGGCCTACCCTGGAGCATCAGGTCGGGATACCGGGCCTACCCTGGAGGGTCAGGATGGGAGGCTGAGATCTAACACCGTGTGCCTTTTGGGACAACAGTTAGAACTCCGGCGCATCACAAAGGGTTCTGCCACTGGCCCATAGTACTGTTTTGGGAACATGTTCTATCCCGGAATGTCGCCTATGGAAACGAGGCCTAATGCGGAGGGTCAGGTAGGAAGGCTGGTTCTCAACCCGCGTGCCTGTAGGGACAGCATGTGTACCCCGGAGTACTGACGGGTGTATATGGGTACTACACCGGAGTACCAACGGGGGTACGGGTACTACTCCGGAGTACTGATGGGGGTATACGGGTACTACCCTGGAGCACAGGGCGGGGTTAATGGTACTACACCAGAGCGTCGGGAAGGGACGCCAGGCCTACCCTGGTGCATCAGATAGGGATACCGGGCCTACCCTGGAGGGTCAAGATAGGAGGCTGAGATCTCACACCGCACGCTCATTGGAACAACAGTTAGAACTCCGGCGCATCACAAAGGGTTCTGCCACTGGCCCATAGTACTGTTGTGGGTACATGTTCTATCCCGGAACGTCACCTATGGACAACGGGCCTAACGCGGAGGGTCAAGTATGAAGGGTGGGTCTAAACCTGCGCGCCCGTAGGGACAGCAGGTGTACCCCGGAGTACCGACGGGGGTATACGGGTACTACACCGGAGTACCAAGGGGGGTACCGGTACTAATCCGGAGTACTGACGAGGGTATACGGGTACTACCCTGGAGCACCGGGCGGGGTTACCGGTACTACACCAGAGCGTCGGGAAGGGACGCCAGGCCTACACCGGAGCATCAGGTCGGGATACCGGGCCTACCCTGGAGGGTCAGGATGGGAGGCTGAGATCTAACACCGCGTGCCGTTTGGGACAACAGTTAGAACTCCGGCGCATCACAAAGGGTTCTGCCCCGGGCCCATAGTACTGTTGTGGGAACGGGTTCTATCCCGGAACATCGCCTATGGACACGAGGCCTAACGCGGAGGGTCAGGTTGGAAGGGTGTGTCCAAACCCGTGCGCCCGTAGGGACAGCAGGTGTACCCCGGAGTACCGACGGGGGTATACGGGTACTACACCAGAGTACCAATGGGGGTACCGGTAGTAATAAGGAGTACTGACGGAGGTACCCTGGCATTACCCTGGAGCACCGGGCGGGGTTACGGGTACTACACCAGAGCGTCGGAAAGGGACCCCAGGCCTAACCCGGAGCATCAGGTCGGGATACCGGGCCTAGCCTGGAGGGTCAGGATGGGAGGCTGAGATCTAACACCACGCGCCCGTTGGAACAACAGTTAGAACTCCGGCGCATCACAAAGGCTTCTGCCACTGGCCCATAGTACTGTTGTTGGAACATGTGCTATCCCGGAACATCGCCTATGGACACGAGGCCTAAGGCGGAGGGTCAGGTAGGAAGGGTGTGTGCAAACCCGCGTGCCTGTAGGGACAGCAGGTGTACCCCGGAGTACCGACAGGGGTATACGGGTACAACACCGGAGTACCAACGGGGGTACCGGTAGTACCCTGGAGTACCGATGGGGGTATATGGGTTCTACCCTGGAGCACAGGGCGGGGTTACCGGTACTACACCAGAGCGTCGGGCACGGACGCCAGGGCTATCCCGGAGCATCAGGTTGGGATACCGGGCCTACCCTGGAGGGTCAAGATGGGAGGCTGAGATCTAACACCGCGCGCCTGTTGGGATAACAGTTAGAACTCCGGCGCATCACAAAGGGTTCTGCCACGGGCCCATAGTACTGTTGTGGGAACATGTTCTATCCCGGAACGTCGCCTATGGACACCGGGCCTAACGCGAAGGGTCAAGTATGAAGGGTGGGTCTAAACCTGCGCGCCCGTAGGGACAGCAGGTGTACCCCGGAGTACCGACGGGGGTATACGGGTACTACACCGGAGTACCAACAGGGGTACCGGTACTACCCCGGAGTACTGACGGGGGTACCCTGGCATTACCCTGGAGAACCGGGAGGGGTTACGGGTACCACACCAGAGCGTCGGGAAGGGACGCCAGGCCTAACCTGGAGCATCAGGTCGGGATACCGGGCCTACCCTGGAGGGTCAGGATGGGAGGCTGAGATCTAACACCACGCGCCCGTTGGAACAACAGTTAGAACTCCGGCGCATCACAAAGGGTTCTGCCACTGGCCCATAGTACTGTTTTGGGAACATGTGCTATCCCGGAACGTCGCCTATGGACACGAGGCCTAAGGCGGAGGGTCAGGTAGGAAGGGTGTGTCCAAACCCGCGTGCCTGTAGGGACAGCAGGTGTACCCCGGAGTACCGACGGGGGTATACGGGTACTAGACAGCAGTACCAACGGGGGCACTGGTACTTCTCCGGAGTACTGATGAGGGTATACGGTTACTACCCTGGAGCACCGGGCGGGGTTAATGGTACTACACCAGAGCGTCGGGAAGGGACGCCAGGCCTACCCTGGAGCATCAGGTCGGGATACCGGGCCTACCCTGGAGGGTCAGGATGGGAGGCTGAGATCTAACACCGCGTGCCGTTTGGGACAACAGTTAGAACTCGGGCGCATCACAAAGGGTTCTCCACGGCCCCATAGTACTGTTGTGGGAACAGGTTCTATTCCGAAACGTCGCCTATGGACACCGGGCCTACCGCCGCGAGTCAGGTAGGAAGGCTGGTTCTCAACCCGCGTGCTCGTAGGCACAGCATGTGTACCCTGGAGTACCGACGGGGGTATACGGGTACTACACCGGAGTACCAACGGGGGTACCAGTACTACTCCAGAGTACTGACGGCGGTACCCTGGCATTACCCTGGAGCACCGGGCGGGGTTACGGGTACTACACCAGAGCGTCAGGAAGGGACGCCAGGCCTAACCTGGAGCATCAGGTCGGGATACCGGGCCTACCCTGGAGGGTCAGGATGGGAGGCTGAGATCTAACACCGCGTGCCGTTTGGGACAACAGTTAGAACTCTGGCGCATCACAAAGCTTTTTGCCACTGGCCCATGGTACTGTTCTGGGAGCGGGTTCTATCCCAGAACGTCACCTAGGGACACCGGGCCTAATGCGGAAGGTCAGGTAGGAAGGAAGGGTCTAAACCCACTTGCACGTGGGGACAGCAGGTGTACCCCGGAGTACCGACAGGGGTATACGGGTACTACACCGGAGTACCAACGGGGGTACGGGTACTACTGCGGAGTACTGACGAGGGTATACGGGTACTACCCTGGAGCACCGGGCGGGGTTACGGGTACTACACCAGAGCGTCGGGAAGGGACGCCAGGCCTACCCTGGAGCATCAGGTCGGGATACCGGGCCTACCCTGGAGGGTCAGGATGGGAGGCTGAGATCTAACACCACGCGCCCGTTGGAACAACAGTTAGAACTCCGGCGCATCACAAAGGCTTCTGCCACTGGCCCATAGTACTGTTGTTGGAACATGTGCTATCCCGGAACGTCGCCTATGGACACGAGGCCTAAGGCGGAGGGTCAGGTAGGAAGGGTGTGTGCAAACCCGCGTGCCTGTAGGGACAGCAGGTGTACCCCGGAGTACCGACAGGGGTATACGGGTACTACACCGGAGTACCAACGGGGGTACCGGTAGTACCCTGGAGTACCGATGGGGGTATATGGGTTCTACCCTGGAGCACAGGGTGGGGTTACCGGTACTACACCAGAGCAACGGGCACGGACGCCAGGGCTATCCCGGAGCGTCAGGTTGGGATACCGGGACTACCCTGGAGGGTCAAGATGGGAGGCTGAGATCTAACACCGCGCGCCTGTTGGAATAACAGTTAGAGCTCCGGCGCATCACAAAGGGTTCTGCCACGGGCCCATAGTACTGTTGTGGGAACATGTTCTATCCCGGAACGTCGCCTATGGACACCGGGCCTAACGCGAAGGCTCAAGTATGAAGGGTGAGTCTAAACCTGCGCGCCCGTAGGGACAGCAGGTGTACCCCGGAGTACCGACGGGGGTATACGGGTACTACATCGGAGTACCAACAGGGGTAACGGTACTACTCCGGAGTACCGATGGGGGTATATGGGTACTACCCTGGAGCACCGGGCAGGGTTACAGTTACTACACCAGAGCGTCGGGAAGCTACGCCAGGCCTACACCGGAGCATCAGGTCGGGATACCGGGCCTACCCTGGAGGGTCAGGATGGGAGGCTGAGATCTAACACCGCGTGCCGTTTGGGACAACAGTTAGAACTCCGGCGCATCACAAAGGGTTCTGCCCCGGGCCCATAGTACTGTTGTGGGAACGGGTTCTATCCCGGAACATCGCCTATGGACACGAGGCCTAACGCGGAGGGTCAGGTTGGAAGGGTGTGTCCAAATCCGCGCGCCCATAGGGACAGCAGGTGTACCCCGGAGTACCGATGGGGGTGTACGGGTACTACACCGGAGTACCAACAGGGGTACCGCTACTACTCCGGAGTACTGACGGGGGTACCCTGGCATTAACCTGGAGCACCGGGAGGGGTTACGGGTACCACACCAGAGCGTCGGGAAGGGACGCCAGGCCTAACCTGGAGCATCAGGTCGGGATACCGGGCCTACACCTGGAGGGTCAGGATGGGAGGCTGAGATCTAACACCACGCGCCCGTTGGAACAACAGTTAGAACTCCGGCGCATCACAAAGGGTTCTGCCACTGGCCCATAGTACTGTTTTGGGAACATGTGCTATCCCGGAACGTCGCCTATGGACACGAGGCCTAAGGCGGAGGGTCAGGTAGGAAGGGTGTGTCCAAACCCGCGTGCCTGTAGGGACAGCAGGTGTACCCCGGAGTACCGACGGGGGTATACGGGTACTAGACAGCAGTACCAACGGGGGCACTGGTACTTCTCCGGAGTACTGATGAGGGTATACGGTTACTACCCTGGAGCACCGGGCGGGGTTAATGGTACTACACCAGAGCGTCGGGAAGGGACGCCAGGCCTACCCTGGAGCATCAGGTCGGGATACCGGGCCTACCCTGGAGGGTCAGGATGGGAGGCTGAGATCTAACACCGCGTGCCGTTTGGGACAACAGTTAGAACTCCGGTGCATCACAAAGGGTTCTCCACGGCCCCATAGTACTGTTGTGGGAACAGGTTCTATTCCGAAACGTCGCCTATGGACACCGGGCCTACCGCCGCGAGTCAGGTAGGAAGGCTGGTTCTCAACCCGCGTGCTCGTAGGCACAGCATGTGTACCCTGGAGTACCGACGGGGGTATACGGGTACTACACCGGAGTACCAACGGGGGTACCGGTACTACTCCAGAGTACTGACGGGGGTACCCTGGCATTACCCTGGAGCACCGGGCGGGGTTACGGGTACTACACCAGAGCGTCAGGAAGGGACGCCAGGCCTAACCTGGAGCATCAGGTCGGGATACCGGGCCTACCCTGGAGGGTCAGGATGGGAGGCTGAGATCTAACACCGCGTGCCGTTTGGGACAACAGTTAGAACTCTGGCGCATCACAAAGCTTTTTGCCACTGGCCCATGGTACTGTTCTGGGAGCGGGTTCTATCCCAGAACGTCACCTAGGGACACCGGGCCTAATGCGGAAGGTCAGGTAGGAAGGAAGGGTCTAAACCCACTTGCACGTGGGGACAGCAGGTGTACCCCGGAGTACCGACAGGGGTATACGGGTACTACACCGGAGTACCAACGGGGGTACGGGTACTACTGCGGAGTACTGACGAGGGTATACGGGTACTACCCTGGAGCACCGGGCGGGGTTACGGGTACTACACCAGAGCGTCGGGAAGGGACGCCAGGCCTACCCTGGAGCATCAGGTCGGGATACCGGGCCTACCCTGGAGGGTCAGGATGGGAGGCTGAGATCTAACACCACGCGCCCGTTGGAACAACAGTTAGAACTCCAGCGCATCACAAAGGCTTCTGCCACTGGCCCATAGTACTGTTGTTGGAACATGTGCTATCCCGGAACGTCGCCTATGGACACGAGGCCTAAGGCGGAGGGTCAGGTAGGAAGGGTGTGTGCAAACCCGCGTGCCTGTAGGGACAGCAGGTGTACCCCGGAGTACCGACAGGGGTATACGGGTACTACACCGGAGTACCAACGGGGGTACCGGTAGTACCCTGGTGTACCGATGGGGGTATATGGGTTCTACCCTGGAGCACAGGGTGGGGTTACCGGTACTACACCAGAGCATCGGGCACGGACGCCAGGGCTATCCCGGAGCGTCAGGTAGGGATACCGGGACTACCCTGGAGGGTCAAGATGGGAGGCTGAGATCTAACACCGCGCGCCTGTTGGAATAACAGTTAGAGCTCCGGCGCATCACAAAGGGTTCTGCCACGGGCCCATAGTACTGTTGTGGGAACATGTTCTATCCCGGAACGTCGCCTATGGACACCGGGCCTAACGCGAAGGCTCAAGTATGAAGGGTGAGTCTAAACCTGCGCGCCCGTAGGGACAGCAGGTGTACCCCGGAGTACCGACGGGGGTATACGGGTACTACATCGGAGTACCAACAGGGGTAACGGTACTACTCCGGAGTACCGATGGGGGTATATGGGTACTACCCTGGAGCACCGGGCAGGGTTACAGTTACTACACCAGAGCGTCGGGAAGCTACGCCAGGCCTACACCGGAGCATCAGGTCGGGATACCGGGCCTACCCTGGAGGGTCAGGATGGGAGGCTGAGATCTAACACCGCGTGCCGTTTGGGACAACAGTTAGAACTCCGGCGCATCACAAAGGGTTCTGCCCCGGGCCCATAGTACTGTTGTGGGAACGGGTTCTATCCCGGAACGTCGCCTATGGACACGAGGCCTAACGCGGAGGGTCAGGTTGGAAGGGTGTGTCCAAATCCGCGCGCCCGTAGGGACAGCAGGTGTACCCCGGAGTACCGATGGGGGTGTACGGGTACTACACCGGAGTACCAACAGGGGTACCGCTACTACTCCGGAGTACTGACGGGGGTACCCTGGCATTAACCTGGAGCACCGGGAGGGGTTACGGGTACCACACCAGAGCGTCGGGAAGGGACGCCAGGCCTAACCTGGAGCATCAGGTCGGGATACCGGGCCTACCCTGGAGGGTCAGGATGGGAGGCTGAGATCTAACACCACGCGCCCGTTGGAACAACAGTTAGAACTCCGGCGCATCACAAAGGGTTCTGCCACTGGCCCATAGTACTGTTTTGGGAACATGTGCTATCCCGGAACGTCGCCTATGGACACGAGGCCTAAGGCGGAGGGTCAGGTAGGAAGGGTGTGTCCAAACCCGCGTGCCTGTAGGGACAGCAGGTGTACCCCGGAGTACCGACGGGGGTATACGGGTACTAGACAGCAGTACCAACGGGGGCACTGGTACTTCTCCGGAGTACTGATGAGGGTATACGGTTACTACCCTGGAGCACCGGGCGGGGTTAATGGTACTACACCAGAGCGTCGGGAAGGGACGCCAGGCCTACCCTGGAGCATCAGGTCGGGATACCGGGCCTACCCTGGAGGGTCAGGATGGGAGGCTGAGATCTAACACCGCGTGCCGTTTGGGACAACAGTTAGAACTCCGGTGCATCACAAAGGGTTCTCCACGGCCCCATAGTACTGTTGTGGGAACAGGTTCTATTCCGAAACGTCGCCTATGGACACGAGGCCTACCGCCGCGAGTCAGGTAGGAAGGCTGGTTCTCAACCCGCGTGCTCGTAGGCACAGCATGTGTACCCTGGAGTACCGACGGGGGTATACGGGTACTACACCGGAGTACCAACGGGGGTACCGGTACTACTCCAGAGTACTGACGGGGGTACCCTGGCATTACCCTGGAGCACCGGGCGGGGTTACGGGTACTACACCAGAGCGTCAGGAAGGGACGCCAGGCCTAACCTGGAGCATCAGGTCAGGATACCGGGCCTACCCTGGAGGGTCAGGATGGGAGGCTGAGATCTAACACCGCGTGCCGTTTGGGACAACAGTTAGAACTCTGGCGCATCGCAAAGCTTTTTGCCACTGGCCCATGGTACTGTTCTGGGAGCGGGTTCTATCCCAGAACGTCACCTAGGGACACCGGGCCTAATGCGGAAGGTCAGGTAGGAAGGAAGGGTCTAAACCCACTTGCACGTGGGGACAGCAGGTGTACCCCGGAGTACCGACAGGGGTATACGGGTACTACACCGGAGTACCAACGGGGGTACGGGTACTACTGCGGAGTACTGACGAGGGTATACGGGTACTACCCTGGAGCACCGGGCGGGGTTACGGGTACTACACCAGAGCGTCGGGAAGGGACGCCAGGCCTACCCTGGAGCATCAGGTCGGGATACCGGGCCTACCCTGGAGGGTCAGGATGGGAGGCTGAGATCTAACACCACGCGCCCGTTGGAACAACAGTTAGAACTCCGGCGCATCACAAAGGCTTCTGCCACTGGCCCATAGTACTGTTG
The DNA here is from genome assembly GCF_964188355.1 of Buteo buteo. Lineage (NCBI taxonomy): Eukaryota > Metazoa > Chordata > Aves > Accipitriformes > Accipitridae > Buteo > Buteo buteo. The sequence continues at coordinate 135,428 of NW_027439343.1, forward strand.
TTGGAACATGTGCTATCCCGGAACGTCGCCTATGGACACGAGGCCTAAGGCGGAGGGTCAGGTAGGAAGGGTGTGTGCAAACCCGCGTGCCTGTAGGGACAGCAGGTGTACCCCGGAGTACCGACAGGGGTATACGGGTACTACACCGGAGTACCAACGGGGGTACCGGTAGTACCCTGGAGTACCGATGGGGGTATATGGGTTCTACCCTGGAGCACAGGGTGGGGTTACCGGTACTACACCAGAGCATCGGGCACGGACGCCAGGGCTATCCCGGAGCGTCAGGTTGGGATACCGGGACTACCCTGGAGGGTCAAGATGGGAGGCTGAGATCTAACACCGCGCGCCTGTTGGAATAACAGTTAGAGCTCCGGCGCATCACAAAGGGTTCTGCCACGGGCCCATAGTACTGTTGTGGGAACATGTTCTATCCCGGAACGTCGCCTATGGACACCGGGCCTAACGCGAAGGCTCAAGTATGAAGGGTGAGTCTAAACCTGCGCGCCCGTAGGGACAGCAGGTGTACCCCGGAGTACCGACGGGGGTATACGGGTACTACATCGGAGTACCAACAGGGGTAACGGTACTACTCCGGAGTACCGATGGGGGTATATGGGTACTACCCTCGAGCACCGGGCAGGGTTACAGTTACTACACCAGAGCGTCGGGAAGCTACGCCAGGCCTACACCGGAGCATCAGGTCGGGATACCGGGCCTACCCTGGAGGGTCAGGATGGGAGGCTGAGATCTAACACCGCGTGCCGTTTGGGACAACAGTTAGAACTCCGGCGCATCACAAAGGGTTCTGCCCCGGGCCCATAGTACTGTTGTGGGAACGGGTTCTATCCCGGAACGTCGCCTATGGACACGAGGCCTAACGCGGAGGGTCAGGTTGGAAGGGTGTGTCCAAATCCGCGCGCCCGTAGGGACAGCAGGTGTACCCTGGAGTACCGATGGGGGTGTACGGGTACTACACCGGAGTACCAACAGGGGTACCGCTACTACTCCGGAGTACTGACGGGGGTACCCTGGCATTAACCTGGAGCACCGGGAGGGGTTACGGGTACCACACCAGAGCGTCGGGAAGGGACGCCAGGCCTAACCTGGAGCATCAGGTCGGGATACCGGGCCTACCCTGGAGGGTCAGGATGGGAGGCTGAGATCTAACACCACGCGCCCGTTGGAACAACAGTTAGAACTCCGGCGCATCACAAAGGGTTCTGCCACTGGCCCATAGTACTGTTTTGGGAACATGTGCTATCCCGGAACGTCGCCTATGGACACGAGGCCTAAGGCGGAGGGTCAGGTAGGAAGGGTGTGTCCAAACCCGCGTGCCTGTAGGGACAGCAGGTGTACCCCGGAGTACCGACGGGGGTATACGGGTACTAGACAGCAGTACCAACGGGGGCACTGGTACTTCTCCGGAGTACTGATGAGGGTATACGGTTACTACCCTGGAGCACCGGGCGGGGTTAATGGTACTACACCAGAGCGTCGGGAAGGGACGCCAGGCCTACCCTGGAGCATCAGGTCGGGATACCGGGCCTACCCTGGAGGGTCAGGATGGGAGGCTGAGATCTAACACCGCGTGCCGTTTGGGACAACAGTTAGAACTCCGGTGCATCACAAAGGGTTCTCCACGGCCCCATAGTACTGTTGTGGGAACAGGTTCTATTCCGAAACGTCGCCTATGGACACCGGGCCTACCGCCGCGAGTCAGGTAGGAAGGCTGGTTCTCAACCCGCGTGCTCGTAGGCACAGCATGTGTACCCTGGAGTACCGACGGGGGTATACGGGTACTACACCGGAGTACCAACGGGGGTACCGGTACTACTCCAGAGTACTGACGGCGGTACCCTGGCATTACCCTGGAGCACCGGGCGGGGTTACGGGTACTACACCAGAGCGTCAGGAAGGGACGCCAGTCCTAACCTGGAGCATCAGGTCGGGATACCGGGCCTACCCTGGAGGGTCAGGATGGGAGGCTGAGATCTAACACCGCGTGCCGTTTGGGACAACAGTTAGAACTCTGGCGCATCACAAAGCTTTTTGCCACTGGCCCATAGTACTGTTCTGGGAGCGGGTTCTATCCCAGAACGTTGCCTAGGGACACCGGGCCTAACGCGGAAGGTCAGGTAGGAAGGAAGGGTCTAAACCCACTTGCACGTGGGGACAGCAGGTGTACCCCGGAGTACCGACGGGGGTATACGGGTACTACACCGCAGTACCAACGGGGGTACCGGTACTACCACGGAGTACCAACGGGGGTATACGGGTACTACCCTGGAGCACCGGGCGGGGTTACCGGTACTACACCAGAGCATCGGGAAGGGACGCCAGGCCTACCATGGTGCATCAGATAGAGATACCGGGCCTACCCTGGAGGGTGAGGACGGGGGGCCGGGATTTAAAACCGCGCGCCCGTTGGAACAACAGTTAGAACTCTGGCGCATCACAAAGGCTTTTGCCACGGGCCGATAGTACTGGTGTGGGAACGGGTTCTATCCCGGAACGTCGCCTATGAACACCGGGCCTATCGCCGAGAGTCAGGTAGGAAGGCTGGTTCTCAACCCGCGTGCCCGTAGGGACAGCAGGTGTACCCCGGAGTACCGACGGGGGTATACGGGTACTACACCGGAGTACCAACGGGGTTACCGGTACTACCCCGGAATACCGACGGGGGTATACAGGTACTAGCCTGGAGCACCGGGCGGGGTTACGGGTACTACACCAGAGCGTCGGGAAGGGACGCCAGGCCTAACCTGGAGCATCAGGTCGGGATACCGGGCCTACCCTGGAGGGTCAGGATGGGAGGCTGAGATCTAACACCACGCGCCCGTTGGAACAACAGTTAGAACTCCGGCGCATCACAAAGGGTTCTGCCACTGGACCATAGTACTGTTGTGGGAACATGTTCTATCCCGGAACGTCGCCTATGGACACGAGGCCTAACGCGGAGGGTCAGGTAGGAAGGCTGGTTCTCAACCCGCGTGCCTGTAGGGACAGCATGTGTACCCCGGAGTACCGACGGGGGTATACGGGTACTACACCGGAGTACCAAAGAGGGTACCGGAAGTACCCTAGAGTACCGACGAAGGTATACGGGTACTACCGTGGGGCACAGGGCGGGGTTACGGGTACTACACCAGAGCGTCGGGAAGGGAAGCCAGGCCTAACGTGGAGCATCAGGTCGGGATACCGGGCCTACCCTGGAGGGTCAGGATGGGAGGCTGAGATCTAACACCACGCGCCCATTGGAACAACAGTTAGAACTCCGGTGCATCACAAAGGGTTCTGCCACTGGCGCATAGTACTGTTGTGGGAACATGTTCTATCCCGGAATGTCGCCTATGGAAACGAGGCCTAACGCGGAGGGTCAGGTATGAAGGCTGGTTCTCAACCCACGTGCCTGTAGGGACGGCATGTGTACCCCGGAGTACTGAGGGGGGTATATGGGTACTACACCGGAGTACCAACGGGGGTACGGGTACTACTCCGGAGTACTGATGGGGGTATACGGGTACTACCCTGGAGCACAGGGCGGGGTTAATGGTACTACACCAGAGCGTCGGGAAGGGACGCCAGGCCTACCCTGGAGCATCAGGTCGGGATACCGGGCCTACCCTGGAGGGTCAGGATGGGAGGCTGAGATCTAACACCGCGTGCCGTTTGGGACAACAGTTAGAACTCCGGCGCATCACAAAGGGTTCTCCACGGCCCCATAGTACTGTTGTGGGAACATGTTCTATCCCGGAACGTCTCCTATGGACACGAGGCCTAACGCGGAGGGTCAGGATGGAAGGGTGTGTCCAAACCCGCGCGCCCGTAGGGACAGCAGGTGTACCCCGGAGTACCGACGGGGGTATACGGGTACTACATCGGAGTACCAACAGGGGTAACGGTACTACTCCAGCGTACCGATGGGGGTATATGGGTACTACCCTGGAGCACCGGGCAGGGTTACAGTTACTACACCAGAGCGTCGGGAAGCTACGCCAGGCCTACACCGGAGCATCAGGTCGGGATACCGGGCCTACACTGGAGGGTCAGGATGGGAGGCTGAGATCTAACACCGCGTGCCGTTTGGGACAACAGTTAGAACTCTGGCGCATCACAAAGCTTTTTGCCACTGGCCCATAGTACTGTTCTGGGAGCGGGTTCTATCCGAGAACGTTGCCTAGGGACACCGGGCCTAACGCGGAAGGTCAGGTAGGAAGGAAGGGTCTAAACCCACTTGCACGTGGGGACAGCAGGTGTACCCCGGAGTACCGACGGGGGTATACGGGTACTACACCGGAGTACCAACGGGGGTAATGGTACTACCACGGAGTACCGACGGGGGTATACGGGTACTACCCTGGAGCACCGGGCGGGGTTACTGGTACTACACCAGAGCATCGGGAAGGGACGCCAGGCCTACCCTGGTGCATCAGATAGGGATACCGGGCCTACCCTGGAGGGTCAGGATGGGGGGCCGGGATCTAAAACCGCGCGCCCGTTGGAACAACAGTTAGAACTCTGGCGCATCACAAAGGCTTTTGCCACGGGCCAATAGTACTGGTGTGGGAACGGGTTCTATCCCGGAACGTCGCCTATGGACACCGGGCCTACCGCCGAGAGTCAGGTGGGAAGGGTGTGTCCAAACCCGCGTGCCCGTAGGGACAGCATGTGTACCCCGGAGTACCGACGGGGGTATACGGGTACTACACCGGAGTACCAACGGGGGCACTGGTACTACTCTGGAGTACTGACGAGGGTATACGGGTACTACCCTGGAGCACCGGGCAGGGTTACAGTTACTACACCAGAGCGTCGGGAAGCTACGCCAGGCCTACACCGGAGCATCAGGTCGGGATACCGGGCCTACCCTGGAGGGTCAGGATGGGAGGCTGAGATCTAACACTGCGTGCCGTTTGGGACAACAGTTAGAACTCCGGCGCATCACAAAGGGTTCTGCCCCGGGCCCATAGTACTGTTGTGGGAACGGGTTCTATCCCGGAACGTCGCCTATGGACACGAGGCCTAACGCGGAGGGTCAGGTTGGAAGGGTGTGTCCAAACCCGCGCGCCCGTAGGGACAGCAGGTGTACCCCGGAGTACCGATGGGGGTGTACGGGTACTACACCGGAGTACCAACAGGGGTACCGCTACTACTCCGGAGTACTGACGGGGGTACCCTGGCATTAACCTGGAGCACCGGGAGGGGTTACGGGTACCACACCAGAGCGTCGGGAAGGGACGCCAGGCCTAACCTGGAGCATCAGGTCGGGATACCGGGCCTACCCTGGAGGGTCAGGATGGGAGGCTGAGATCTAACACCACGCGCCCGTTGGAACAACAGTTAGAACTCCGGCGCATCACAAAGGGTTCTGCCACTGGCCCATAGTACTGTTTTGGGAACATGTGCTATCCCGGAACGTCGCCTATGGACACGAGGCCTAAGGCGGAGGGTCAGGTAGGAAGGGTGTGTCCAAACCCGCGTGCCTGTAGGGACAGCAGGTGTACCCCGGAGTACCGACGGGGGTATACGGGTACTAGACAGCAGTACCAACGGGGGCACTGGTACTTCTCCGGAGTACTGATGAGGGTATACGGTTACTACCCTGGAGCACCGGGCGGGGTTAATGGTACTACACCAGAGCGTCGGGAAGGAACGCCAGGCCTACCCTGGAGCATCAGGTCGGGATACCGGGCCTACCCTGGAGGGTCAGGATGGGAGGCTGAGATCTAACACCGCGTGCCGTTTGGGACAACAGTTAGAACTCCGGTGCATCACAAAGGGTTCTCCACGGCCCCATAGTACTGTTGTGGGAACAGGTTCTATTCCGAAACGTCGCCTATGGACACCGGGCCTACCGCCGCGAGTCAGGTAGGAAGGCTGGTTCTCAACCCGCGTGCTCGTAGGCACAGCAAGTGTACCCTGGAGTACCGACGGGGGTATACGGGTACTACACCGGAGTACCAACGGGGGTACCGGTACTACTCCAGAGTACTGACGGCGGTACCCTGGCATTACCCTGGAGCACCGGGCGGGGTTACGGGTACTACACCAGAGCGTCAGGAAGGGACGCCAGGCCTAACCTGGAGCATCAGGTCGGGATACCGGGCCTACCCTGGAGGGTCAGGATGGGAGGCTGAGATCTAACACCGCGTGCCGTTTGGGACAACAGTTAGAACTCTGGCGCATCACAAAGCTTTTTGCCACTGGCCCATGGTACTGTTCTGGGAGCGGGTTCTATCCCAGAACGTCACCTAGGGACACCGGGCCTAATGCGGAAGGTCAGGTAGGAAGGAAGGGTCTAAACCCACTTGCACGTGGGGACAGCAGGTGTACCCCGGAGTACCGACAGGGCTATACGGGTACTACACCGGAGTACCAACGGGGGTACGGGTACTACTGCGGAGTACTGACGAGGGTATACGGGTACTACCCTGGAGCACCGGGCGGGGTTACGGGTACTACACCAGAGCGTCGGGAAGGGACGCCAGGCCTACCCTGGAGCATCAGGTCGGGATACCGGGCCTACCCTGGAGGGTCAGGATGGGAGGCTGAGATCTAACACCACGCGCCCGTTGGAACAACAGTTAGAACTCCAGCGCATCACAAAGGCTTCTGCCACTGGCCCATAGTACTGTTGTTGGAACATGTGCTATCCCGGAACGTCGCCTATGGACACGAGGCCTAAGGCGGAGGGTCAGGTAGGAAGGGTGTGTGCAAACCCGCGTGCCTGTAGGGACAGCAGGTGTACCCCGGAGTACCGACAGGGGTATACGGGTACTACACCGGAGTACCAACGGGGGTACCGGTAGTACCCTGGAGTACCGATGGGGGTATATGGGTTCTACCCTGGAGCACAGGGTGGGGTTACCGGTACTACACCAGAGCATCGGGCACGGACGCCAGGGCTATCCCGGAGCGTCAGGTTGGGATACCGGGACTACCCTGGAGGGTCAAGATGGGAGGCTGAGATCTAACACCGCGCGCCTGTTGGAATAACAGTTAGAGCTCCGGCGCATCACAAAGGGTTCTGCCACGGGCCCATAGTACTGTTGTGGGAACATGTTCTATCCCGGAACGTCGCCTATGGACACCGGGCCTAACGCGAAGGCTCAAGTATGAAGGGTGAGTCTAAACCTGCGCGCCCGTAGGGACAGCAGGTGTACCCCGGAGTACCGACGGGGGTATACGGGTACTACATCGGAGTACCAACAGGGGTAACGGTACTACTCCGGAGTACCGATGGGGGTATATGGGTACTACCCTGGAGCACCGGGCAGGGTTACAGTTACTACACCAGAGCGTCGGGAAGCTACGCCAGGCCTACACCGGAGCATCAGGTCGGGATACCGGGCCTACCCTGGAGGGTCAGGATGGGAGGCTGAGATCTAACACCGCGTGCCGTTTGGGACAACAGTTAGAACTCCGGCGCATCACAAAGGGTTCTGCCCCGGGCCCATAGTACTGTTGTGGGAACGGGTTCTATCCCGGAACGTCGCCTATGGACACGAGGCCTAACGCGGAGGGTCAGGTTGGAAGGGTGTGTCCAAATCCGCGCGCCCGTAGGGACAGCAGGTGTACCCCGGAGTACCGATGGGGGTGTACGGGTACTACACCGGAGTACCAACAGGGGTACCGCTACTACTCCGGAGTACTGACGGGGGTACCCTGGCATTAACCTGGAGCACCGGGAGGGGTTACGGGTACCACACCAGAGCGTCGGGAAGGGACGCCAGGCCTAACCTGGAGCATCAGGTCGGGATACCGGGCCTACCCTGGAGGGTCAGGATGGGAGGCTGAGATCTAACACCACGCGCCCGTTGGAACAACAGTTAGAACTCCGGCGCATCACAAAGGGTTCTGCCACTGGCCCATAGTACTGTTTTGGGAACATGTGCTATCCCGGAACGTCGCGTATGGACACGAGGCCTAAGGCGGAGGGTCAGGTAGGAAGGGTGTGTCCAAACCCGCGTGCCTGTAGGGACAGCAGGTGTACCCCGGAGTACCGACGGGGGTATACGGGTACTAGACAGCAGTACCAACGGGGGCACTGGTACTTCTCCGGAGTACTGATGAGGGTATACGGTTACTACCCTGGAGCACCGGGCGGGGTTAATGGTACTACACCAGAGCATCGGGAAGGGACGCCAGGCCTACCCTGGAGCATCAGGTCGGGATACCGGGCCTACCCTGGAGGGTCAGGATGGGAGGCTGAGATCTAACACCGCGTGCCGTTTGGGACAACAGTTAGAACTCGGGCGCATCACAAAGGGTTCTCCACGGCCCCATAGTACTGTTGTGGGAACAGGTTCTATTCCGAAACGTCGCCTATGGACACCGGGCCTACCGCCGCGAGTCAGGTAGGAAGGCTGGTTCTCAACCCGCGTGCTCGTAGGCACAGCATGTGTACCCTGGAGTACCGACGGGGGTATACGGGTACTACACCGGAGTACCAACGGGGGTACCGGTACTACTCCAGAGTACTGACGGCGGTACCCTGGCATTACCCTGGAGCACCGGGCGGGGTTACGGGTACTACACCAGAGCGTCAGGAAGGGACGCCAGGCCTAACCTGGAGCATCAGGTCGGGATACCGGGCCTACCCTGGAGGGTCAGGATGGGAGGCTGAGATCTAACACCGCGTGCCGTTTGGGACAACAGTTAGAACTCTGGCGCATTGCAAAGCTTTTTGCCACTGGCCCATGGTACTGTTCTGGGAGCGGGTTCTATCCCAGAACGTCACCTAGGGACACCGGGCCTAATGCGGAAGGTCAGGTAGGAAGGAAGGGTCTAAACCCACTTGCACGTGGGGACAGCAGGTGTACCCCAGAGTACCGACAGGGGTATACGGGTACTACACCGGAGTACCAACGGGGGTACGGGTACTACTGCGGAGTACTGACGAGGGTATACGGGTACTACCCTGGAGCACCGGGCGGGGTTACGGGTACTACACCAGAGCGTCGGGAAGGGACGCCAGGCCTACCCTGGAGCATCAGGTCGGGATACCGGGCCTACCCTGGAGGGTCAGGATGGGAGGCTGAGATCTAACACCACGCGCCCGTTGGAACAACAGTTAGAACTCCGGCGCATCACAAAGGCTTCTGCCACTGGCCCATAGTACTGTTGTTGGAACATGTGCTATCCCGGAACGTCGCCTATGGACACGAGGCCTAAGGCGGAGGGTCAGGTAGGAAGGGTGTGTGCAAACCCGCGTGCCTGTAGGGACAGCAGGTGTACCCCGGAGTACCGACAGGGGTATACGGGTACTACACCGGAGTACCAACGGGGGTACCGGTAGTACCCTGGAGTACCGATGGGGGTATATGGGTTCTACCCTGGAGCACAGGGTGGGGTTACCGGTACTACACCAGAGCATCGGGCACGGACGCCAGGGCTATCCCGGAGCGTCAGGTTGGGATACCGGGACTACCCTGGAGGGTCAAGATGGGAGGCTGAGATCTAACACCGCGCGCCTGTTGGAATAACAGTTAGAGCTCCGGCGCATCACAAAGGGTTCTGCCACGGGCCCATAGTACTGTTGTGGGAACATGTTCTATCCCGGAACGTCGCCTATGGACACCGGGCCTAACGCGAAGGCTCAAGTATGAAGGGTGAGTCTAAACCTGCGCGCCCGTAGGGACAGCAGGTGTACCCCGGAGTACCGACGGGGGTATACGGGTACTACATCGGAGTACCAACAGGGGTAACGGTACTACTCCGGAGTACCGATGGGGGTATATGGGTACTACCCTGGAGCACCGGGCAGGGTTACAGTTACTACACCAGAGCGTCGGGAAGCTACGCCAGGCCTACACCGGAGCATCAGGTCGGGATACCGGGCCTACCCTGGAGGGTCAGGATGGGAGGCTGAGATCTAACACCGCGTGCCGTTTGGGACAACAGTTAGAACTCCGGCGCATCACAAAGGGTTCTGCCCCGGGCCCATAGTACTGTTGTGGGAACGGGTTCTATCCCGGAACGTCGCCTATGGACACGAGGCCTAACGCGGAGGGTCAGGTTGGAAGGGTGTGTCCAAATCCGCGCGCCCGTAGGGACAGCAGGTGTACCCCGGAGTACCGATGGGGGTGTACGGGTACTACACCGGAGTACCAACAGGGGTACCGCTACTACTCCGGAGTACTGACGGGGGTACCCTGGCATTAACCTGGAGCACCGGGAGGGGTTACGGGTACCACACCAGAGCGTCGGGAAGGGACGCCAGGCCTAACCTGGAGCATCAGGTCGGGATACCGGGCCTACCCTGGAGGGTCAGGATGGGAGGCTGAGATCTAACACCACGCGCCCGTTGGAACAACAGTTAGAACTCCGGCGCATCACAAAGGGTTCTGCCACTGGCCCATAGTACTGTTTTGGGAACATGTGCTATCCCGGAACGTCGCCTATGGACACGAGGCCTAAGGCGGAGGGTCAGGTAGGAAGGGTGTGTCCAAACCCGCGTGCCTGTAGGGACAGCAGGTGTACCCCGGAGTACCGACGGGGGTATACGGGTACTAGACAGCAGTACCAACGGGGGCACTGGTACTTCTCCGGAGTACTGATGAGGGTATACGGTTACTACCCTGGAGCACCGGGCGGGGTTAATGGTACTACACCAGAGCGTCGGGAAGGGACGCCAGGCCTACCCTGGAGCATCAGGTCGGGATACCGGGCCTACCCTGGAGGGTCAGGATGGGAGGCTGAGATCTAACACCGCGTGCCGTTTGGGACAACAGTTAGAACTCCGGTGCATCACAAAGGGTTCTCCACGGCCCCATAGTACTGTTGTGGGAACAGGTTCTATTCCGAAACGTCGCCTATGGACACCGGGCCTACCGCCGCGAGTCAGGTAGGAAGGCTGGTTCTCAACCCGCGTGCTCGTAGGCACAGCATGTGTACCCTGGAGTACCGACGGGGGTATACGGGTACTACACCGGAGTACCAACGGGGGTACCGGTACTACTCCAGAGTACTGACGGCGGTACCCTGGCATTACCCTGGAGCACCGGGCGGGGTTACGGGTACTACACCAGAGCGTCAGGAAGGGACGCCAGGCCTAACCTGGAGCATCAGGTCGGGATACCGGGCCTACCCTGGAGGGTCAGGATGGGAGGCTGAGATCTAACACCGCGTGCCGTTTGGGACAACAGTTAGAACTCTGGCGCATCACAAAGCTTTTTGCCACTGGCCCATGGTACTGTTCTGGGAGCGGGTTCTATCCCAGAACGTCACCTAGGGACACCGGGCCTAATGCGGAAGGTCAGGTAGGAAGGAAGGGTCTAAACCCACTTGCACGTGGGGACAGCAGGTGTACCCCGGAGTACCGACAGGGGTATACGGGTACTACACCGGAGTACCAACGGGGGTACGGGTACTACTGCGGAGTACTGACGAGGGTATACGGGTACTACCCTGGAGCACCGGGCGGGGTTACGGGTACTACACCAGAGCGTCGGGAAGGGACGCCAGGCCTACCCTGGAGCATCAGGTCGGGATACCGGGCCTACCCTGGAGGGTCAGGATGGGAGGCTGAGATCTAACACCGCGTGCCATTTGGGACAACAGTTAGAACTCCG